>NC_074670.1:79741777-80071777 GCF_029448725.1 Salvelinus fontinalis
TTGCCACAGCTCGCATTGATGTGCCATCCTGGATGAACTGCACTACCTGAGCCACTTGTGTGGGTTGTAGACTCCGTCTCATGCTACCACTAGAGTGAGAGCACCGCCAGCATTCAAAGTGACCAAAACATCAGCCAGGAAGCATAGGAACTGTGAAGTGGTCTGTGGTCACCACCTGCAGAATCACTCCTTTTTTGGGGGTGTCTTGCTAATTGCCTATAATTTCCACCTTTTGTCTATTCCATTTGCACAACAGCATGTGAAATTTATTGTCAATCAGTGTTGCTTCCTAAGTGGACAGTTTGATTTCACAGAAGAGTGATTGACTTGAAGTTACATTGTGTTGTTTAAGTGTTCCCTTTATTTTTTTGAGCAGTGTATATATATATATATATAGTCCTGTCTGAAAGTTTTCATACCCTTTGCCTTTTTCCACAATTTATTGTGTTACAGCCTGAAATTAAAATTGATTCCATTTCGATTTTATGTCACTGGCCTACACACAATTCCAATTAATGTCAAATGTGGAATTATGCTTTCAGAAATTGTTACAAATGAATTAAAAATGAGAATCTTAAATGTCTTGATTCAATAAGTATTCAACCCCTTACTTATGGCAAGCCTAAATACATTCAGGAGTAAAAATGTTGTATGGACTCACTCTGTGTGTAATAACAGTGTTTAACTTGATTTTTTAATGACTGCCTCGTCTCTGACAACCCACACATACAGTTATCCCTCAGTCGAGCAGTGCATTTCAAACACAGATTCAACAACAACCAGAGAGGTTTTCCAATGCCTCAAAGAAGGGCACCTATCAGTAGATGGGTAAAAAAAGATATGTATATAGTATATATCCCTTTCAACATGAAGTACACTTTGGATGGTGTATCAATACAGCCAGTCACTACAAAGATACAGGTGTCTTTCCTAACTCAGTTGCCTGAGAGGAAGGAAACCTCTCAGTGATTTCAACATGAGGCCAATGGTGACTTTAAAACAGTTACAGAGTTTAATGGCTGTGATAGGAGTAAACTGAGGATCAACAACTTTGTAGTTACTCAACAATACTAACCTAAATGACAGAGAGAAAATAAGGTACAGAACAGAAATATTCCAAAATATGCATCCTGTTTGCAAATAGGCACTAAAGTATAACTGCAAAGAAGAAAGAAACTTCATGTCCTGAATACAAAGTGTTATGTTTAGAGAAAATACAACACAACACATCACTGAGTACCATTCTTTATATTTTCAAGCATGGTGGTGGCTGCATCATGTTATGGGTATGCTTGTCATCGACAAGGACAAGGGAGTTTTTTTAGGATAAAAAGAAATGGAATAGAACTAAGCAAAGGCTAAAGGAAGAGGAAAACCTGGTTCAGTCTGTTTTCCAACCGTCACTGGAAGACAAACTCACATTTCAGCAGGACAATAACCTAAAACACAAAGCCAAATATACACTGGAGTTGCTTATCAAGATGACAATGAATGTTCCTGAGGGGCCTAGTTACTGTTTTGACTTAAATCTACTTGAAAATCAATGGCAAGATTTGAAAATGGCTGTTTAACAATGATTAACAACCAACTTCCACCTTCACACCATCACACCTCCTCCTCCATTCTTCATGGTGGGAACCACACATACGTAGGTCATCCGTTCCCCTACTCTGCATCTCACAAAGGACAGATTTCCACCAGTCTAATGTCCATTGCTCGTGTTTCATCGCCCAAGCAAGTCTCTTCTTCTTATTGGTGTCCTTTAGTAGTGGTTTCTTTGCAGTAATTCGACCATGAAGGCCTGATTCATGCACGTCTCCTCTGAACAGTCGATGTTGAGATGTGTAAGTTACTTGAACTCAGTGAAGCATTTATTTGGGCTGAAATCTGAGGTGCAGTTATCTCTAATGAACTTATCCTCTGCAGCAGAGGTAACTCTGGGTCTTCCTTTCCTGTGGCGGTCCTCGTGAGAGCCACTTTCACTATAGTGCTTTATTGTTCTTTGTGACTGCACTTGAAGAAACGTTCAAAGTTCTTGACATTTTCCGGATTGACTGACCTAAAAGTAATGCTGGACTGTCATTTCTCTTTGCTTATTTGAGCTGTTCTTCCTATTGTTTGAGCTGTTCTTGCCATAATATGGATGTGGAATTTTACCGAATAGGGCTATCTTCTGCATACCACTCATACCTTGTCACAACACAACTGATTGGCTCAAACGCGTTAAGAAGTAAATAAATTCCACAAATTCACTTTTAACAAGGTAACCCTGTTAATCAAAATGCATTCCAGGTGACTACCTCATGATGCTGGTTGAGAGAATGCCAAGAGTGTGCAAAGCTGTCATCACGGCAAAAGGTGGCTACTTTGAAGAATCTCAAATATACAATATATTTAGATTTTTTTTTACACTTTTTTTGGTTACTGCATGATTCATATGTGTTATTTTATAGTTTTGATATCTTCACTATTATTCTACAATGTAGAAAATAGTACAAATAAAGAAAAATCCTTAAATGAGTAGGTGTGTCCAAACTTTTGACTGGTAATGTATATGTTTTCACAGACAGCTAGGTGATGAAAAATCACAATTTTCCTCAAACAGATTTGTCCAGGTCTAGGTGATGCATCCAGGATGATCACAGCAAATCTGCTCTGATCCACTCGTAAGTGAGCCCAGTTTATCATTCAAAGGGATAAGGCAGACTGATGTTTATCACGCAACATGGTTTCTCCCTCTCCCTCTCCCTCTCCCTCTCCCTCTCCCTCTCTCCTCTCCCTCTCCCTCTCCCTCTCCCTCTCCCTCTCCCTCTCCCTCTCCCTCTCCCTCTCCCTCTCCCTCTCCCTCTCCCTCTCCCTCTCCCTCTCCCTCTCCCTCTCCCTCTCCCTCTCCTCTCCCTCTCCCTCTCCCTCTCCCTCTCCCTCTCCCTCTCCCTCTCCTCTCCTCTCTCTCCTCTCTCTCTCTTCTCTCTCTCTCTCCTCTCTCTCTCTCTCTCTCTCTCTCTCTCTCTCTCTCTCTCTCTCCTCTCTCTCTCTCTCTCTCTCTCTTGTCTCTCTCTCTCTCTCTCTCTCTCCTCTCTCTCTCTCTCTCTCGTCTCTCTCTCTCTCTCTCTCTCTCTCTCTCTCTCTCTCTCTCTCTCTCTCTATATATATATAGGGATGTAGAAGTGTATAGGCAGGAGAAGGTAGTAACTCATTGAGCTGTATCTTCCACCTGGATGAGGTGATGTACAGTATATCCTACTCTACAGTATCTCCTCTCCTCCGCATGAAAAGACAAAGGATTCCTAATCCCTCACCCCACCGTGAAGCCAGGTCCATCTGCACATTGTCTGGTTCGCTACCAAGAGAGTGGCTTTAGTTTGGATAGGGCTGGCTCGTTATAGAACCTGGCTTCTTTCCTCAGTTTTTTTAATTTTATCTCTCTCTATGCACATACTTTTCAAGGCACTGTTTTATCTGGCCGACTCTGTTTGGTCTTTATATCTCTTACACCAGCTTGTGTTTGTTTTATGGATTTCTGGCATGTTCTTTAGAATAAGTAGCAACGCTTTAACAATACGTACACCACGACTGTTGTTGTCGTGTCAATCTTTTCTGTCAACACAACAAAGAAAAGACCAACCATGAAAAAGCACACTGTTAGAAGAAATATGCACTTATTTTCAGCCTCTGTGCAGATTGAAAACCAGATTGATTTATCTTTTTACACCTTTGCACAAATTCCATTTGTATAAACATCTGACAGAGATATGAAAACTCCACGCTATGATTATGTCGTAATTATCATGGACAGCTGTTTGTTTGAATCAATTCTGACTGTCATTGTCTGAGCAGAAAGACTCAAATAAATTAGAAACATGTGGAGAGGAAGTGAGCAGCTGCATTCCAAATGACTCCCTATTCCCTAAGGGCCCTGGTCAGAAGTAGTGCACTATGTAGGGAATAGGTTGCCATTTGAGATGCAGGCGGCTTCTCATGGAGCTGCCAAAGCTCTGTAAATATGAGCCTGTACTTTCCGTTCATAAAGACTTGACATTGATGTGGTGGAGTAGTCGACAGCTTGACGTTGCTGTGGTGGAGTAGTCGACAGTTTGACATTGCTGTGGTGGAGTAGTCGACAGTTTGACATCGCTGTGGTGGAGTAGTCGACAGCTTGACATTGCTGTGGTGGAGTAGTCGACAGTTTGACGTTGCTGTGGTGGAGTAGTCGACAGCTTGACATCGCTGTGGTGGAGTAGTCGACAGCTTGACGTTGCTGTGGTGGAGTAGTCGACAGCTTGACATCGCTGTGGTGGAGTAGTCGACAGTTTGACATTGCTGTGGTGGAGTAGTCGACAGTTTGACGTTGCTGTGGTGGAGTCATCGACAGCTTGACATTGCTCTGGTGGAGTAGTCGACAGCTTGACATTGCTGTGGTGGAGTAGTCGACAGTTTGACATTGCTGTGGTGGAGTCATCGACAGCTTGACATTGCTGTGGTGGAGTAGTCGACAGCTTGACATCGCTGTGGTGGAGTAGTCGACAGTTTGACATTGCTGTGGTGGAGTAGTCGACAGTTTGACGTTGCTGTGGTGGAGTAGTCGACAGTTTGACATTGCTGTGGTGGAGTAGTCGACAGTTTGACATTGCTGTGGTGGAGTAGTCGACAGCTTGACATTGCTGTGGTGGAGTCGTCGACAGTTTGACATTGCTGTGGTGGAGTAGTCGACAGTTTGACATTGCTGTGGTGGAGTCGTCAACAGCTTGACATTGCTGTGGTGGAGTCGTCGACAGTTTGACATTGCTGTGGTGGAGTCATCGACAGCTTGACATTGCTGTGGTGGAGTCATCGACAGTTTGACATTGCTGTGGTGGAGTCGTCAACAGCTTGACATTGCTGTGGTGGAGTCGTCGACAGTTTGACATTGCTGTGGTGGAGTAGTCGACAGCTTGACGTTTTTGTGGTGGAGTCGTCAACAGCTTGACTAAATGTGAGAAAAACAGAATATTCCAAGGCTGATATCATTTAATTACTTTCATTGTGGAATAAACATGTTATCTTTGATGGAAGGACTAGCTAAACAGTCCCTTCTCTTATTGATCCTATCAAACCTGTACCTAACTCTAAGGCCAATTGAGTAGTTTTGGCTTCAGTTTTTGGAAGAAAGGGTAATGGACTGACAGGCTTGACAACTAATTTACTTAAAACAATTAGTACAAAAAAAACAGATCTTAGAGGTGTTTAGGGACTGTGAAGTATAAAGGAGAATTCTCTCCACACGCTGGTGGTAGTCCTGGAAACCTGTCTTTTCAACACGAATGAACACACACACACATACCTACACATACACACTCTTCAACGAAGGAAATACATTACTTTCATTCTTATTGTTCATAATGACATCATAAAGCAGAAAATCTGGTACGTTTTTTCTTTCAGCGTTTTAATTGTAAGGATTTAGTTTAGTCAACCCTCTGATAGTCCTAAATGAACTGGTAAGCTGTTTGTGGATCTCTGTTTTTGGCAGGGCTGAGGCCTCGTTTGAGCCAAGATTTTTTTTTCTTCCCTTCCAACCCATTCTTTTCCTCTCCCTTATTCTGTCTGCCTTATCAAAGAACAATAAGGTCTTTATCGGTATACCACAGGGGTGGAGGAAAAGTGCTTTTTCCAAATAGGCACAGACGACTCCCCGTGAGGATAAAGGACCATGTGTTAATGATGTTTTTAATTCAGAACTCCCATATTGCTTCAGCCGCTCTAGAGATGGAGAAATGTAGATTATTGGGGTGAGGCTATGATATTGTTTTATGAAACATTTGTTCTAATCAGTCTGAATAACAGGTTGAATACAAAACTGAAACACAATAACAAAACATATGGCAATATAATCAAGTTTTCAGTGTTTTATTTTCCTCATAAGATGCAATTTGAGACTGAGAATCGTGTTATGAAATGAAATCATATTCACAGTGAAATTGCCCTTTTTCTCCAAACTGTCCAATGTAACCAAAAAATCTCCTCACCATTTAGAAAATTGCATGTAATAATACTTTGGTCTTTTCACTGTTAATTGTCTTCAATGTTAAAGGTCTACTTTTTTTTGACTTGGCAAAGAATGTCCTTCTGACACAACATCTAATTTCAATTCATTCAGTTTTGAAATATGATTATAGTCAAAAGGTGTAGAATGTACTGGAGATGGAGAAAAAAAAAGAAGATAATTGATGTTCACGGATTACCCTTTATTTGTGTTTCACAATGTGACTCAACTATGTTCTCTTTTCATGAAGAACGGCTAGCATTTGTGGATATTGACCTCCCTATGGAGTGTTTCCCTTTGTAGTGCCTCCATCGTGCTCCTGAAAAAGGTCACTACATGAACTTCTGTAACTCTCCAGAGAAATCAAAGAGCTACTCCCTTTGAGAGGAGAAGAGATCTACAAACTGGTACAATCCTCAGACAGACCTTTTTCTAATCAAAGTCACTTCATCCACCCCTCCTTCCCTTTATCTAAATTGGGCTGGTGGGAAAAGGAGGACACGGAGCAGCCTCGTCAAAAGGGTCAATCTATTATAATCATTTTATGGGCAATAACCGTCAATTAAAACTCTTACACTATAAGTAGTCAACGTTCCTTTTTGAATAGTATGTCATTAGCCTTGACTGATATAACTCAGAAGAACGCTGATTTTAGATTCTAACCCCACTCTATCAATTAGACTGCCGTGACGTAATACGATATTCCCTCAGAGAAGATGTGACAATGATGGGGACTTGTCTTGTTAGACATGCAAGAACAATCCCATAATACGCAAACCAATTAGTCTGAGATTTCCCCCCAAATGTGGTCTCCAAGGTGATTGAATTAGCTCTCTCTGCAGCTGAATGCGCCAACAACGTCCACCACACTGAAAAACATATAAAACAACATATTGTTCTGTGGTGTTTTCAGACCCAGCGTCACGTGACGTTAAATGAACGTTGTGTTTCCAGCATTGTGTGATGTTAAAGTATTACAGCTACGTTCTGTTTTGGTGTTGTGTTTTTTTTTTTTTTTGGACCAACCGCCAGTGACGTTAAACGAACGTTGTGTTTTGGTGTGTTTCCATCAGACCCAGCGTCGTGTGACGTTCCACCTCCCGGACGGTTCTCAGGAGAGCTGTAGCGACAGTGGTCTAGGGGACCACGAGCCCAGCAGCACTGCCAGCACCACTCAGCCTCTCCCCCTCGGCTTCCCCCAGGAAGAGTACTACCAACAGACCTCGCCCAATAGCCGCACCGAGGGAGACGGAAACTCTGACCCTGAGTCCAGTAAGTGGCTACTGTCCATGGATTTACTTTCTTTCCTTTTAGTTATTTTACCAGGTTTTCCCATTGAGTTAAAAATACCTTTGAAGGCCAGGGAACGAGCTTTTCTCTGTAATAAACTGGCCATGCTAATTCATCGCATGGTTTATCTTATATAGAGTACACTAGTTTATATTTATGGTATATTTATGGTTTACAAAACATTATGGTATATTTATGTTATACAAAACTTTATGGTACATTTTCCCTTATGTCCATTAAACAAGGTTGTTCCATTGAGATCAAAATACCTATTTTTCAAGAAAGACCTGGCCCTTAGCCAACAGCAGCTTAGTCTGGCCAATAAACTAGTCATGCTATTTAATCACATTTCATCTTCTATAAGGGGTTAACAAAAGGAGGAGCATTCTATCAGGTTTTAAGTTTTAATGTCACATGCACAAGTACAGTGAAATCAGCATCATATACAACAGGTGGAGCAGTATTATACACAGTATAATATACAGTAATAAATAATGTAGAGGTTAATCCAGGCCCTGCAGTGCCTAGCTCTACTCCCATTCCCCAGGCACGCTCATTTGTTGACTTCTGTAACCAAAAAAAGCCTTGGTTTCATGCATGTTAACATTAGAAGCCTCCTCCCTAAGTTTGTTTTATTCACTGCTTTAGCACACTCTGCCAACCTGGATGTCCTAGCCGTGTCTGAATCCTGGCTTAGGAAGACCACCAAAAACCCTGAAATTTCCAGCCCTAACTATAACATTTTCCGACAAGATAGAACTGCCAAAGGGGGCGGTGTTGCAATCTACTGCAGAGATAGCCTGCAGAGTTCTGTCTTACTATCCAGGTCTGTGACCAAACAATGAGCTTCTACTTTTAAAAATCCACCTTTCCAGAAACCAGTCTCTCACCGTTGCCACTTGCTATAGACCACCTTCTGCCCCCAGCTGTGTTCTGGACACCATATGTGAATTGATTGCCCCCCATCTATCTTCAGAGCTCGTGCTGTTAGGTGACCTAAACTGGGACATGCTTAACACCCCGGCCATCCTACAATCTAAACTTGATGCCCTCAATCTCACACAAATTATCAATGAACCTACCAGGTACAACCCAAAATCCGTAAACACATAGATATCGTCCTAACCAACCTGCCCTCCAAATACACCTCTGCTGTCTTCAACCAGGATCTCAGCAATCACTGCCTCATTGCTTGCATCCGTAATGGGTCTACGGTCAAACAACCACCCCTCATCACTGTCAAATGCTCCCTAAAACACTTCAGCGAGCAGGTCTTTCAATCGACCTGGCCCGGGGATCCTGGAAGGATTTTGACCTCATTCCATCAGTAGAAGATGTCTGGTAATTCTTCAAAAGTGCTTTTCTCATAATTTTAAATAAGCTTGCCCCCTTCAAAAAAAAATGAAGCAGGAACAGATATAGCCCGTGGTTCACCCCAGACCTGACTGCCCTTGACCAGCACAAAAACATCCTGTGGCGTACTGCATTAGCATGCATTAGCCCCCACGATATGCAACTTTTCAGGGAAGTTTGGAACCAATATACACAGGCAGTTAGGAAAGCAAAGGCTAGCTTTTTCAAACAGAAATTTGCATCCTGCAGCAGCATAAACTCCAAAAAGTTCTGGGACACTGTAAAGTCCATGGAGAATAAGAGCACCTCCTCCTAGCTGCCCACTGCACTGAGGCTAGGAAACACGGTCACCACCAATAAATCCACAATTATTGAGAATTTCAATAAACATTTTTCTACAGCTGGCCATGCTTTCCACCTGGCCACTCCTACCTTGGTCAACAGCCCTGCACCCCCGCCACAGCAACTTGCCCAAGCCTCCCCCATTTCTCCTTCACCCAAATCCAGATATCTAATGTTCTGAAAGAGCTGCAAAATCTGGACCCCTACAAATTAGCTGGGCTAGACAATCTGTACCCTCTCTTTCTAAAATGATCTGCCGAAATTGTTGCAACCCCAAATACCACCCTGTTCAATCTCTCTTCAGCTCACTTTAATAATTGAAATTTATGGAAATTGATCAAAAATGTATCACTAGCCACTTTAAACGATGCCACTTAATATAATGTTTACATACCCTACATTACTCATCTCATATGTATATGTATATACTGTACTCTATATCATCTACTGCATCTTGCCATCTTTATGTAATACATGTATCACTAGCCACTTTAAACAATGCCACTTTTATGTTTACATACCTTACATTACTCATCTCATATGTATATACTGTACTCGATACCGCACTGCATCTTGCCTATGCCGTTCTGTACCATCACTCATTCATATATCTTTATGTACATATTCTTTATCCCTTTACACTTGTGTGTATAAGGTAGTATTGTGGAATTGTTAGGTTGGATTACTCGTTGGTTATTACTGCATTGTCGGAACTAGAAGCACAAGCATTTCGCTACACTCGCATTAACAACTGGTAACCATGCGTATGTGACAAATCAAATTTGATTTGATTTGATCGTTCATATCATCTGAGATCCCAAAAGATTGGAAAGCTGCCGCAGTCATCCCCGTCTTCAAAGGGGGAGACACTCTAGACCCAAACTCCTACAGACCTATATCTATCCTAACCTGCCTTTCTAAGGTCTTCGAAAGACAAGTTAACAAACAGATCACCGACCATTTTGAATCCCACCGTACCTTCTCCGCTATGCAATCTGGCTTCCGAGCTAGTAATGGGTGCACCTCTGCCACGCTCAAGGTCCTTAACAATATCATAACTGCCATCGATAAGAGACAGTACTTAGCAGCTGTATTTATCGACCTGGCCAAGGTTTTCGACTCTGTCAATCACCACATTCTTATCGGCAGACTCAACAGTCTTGCTTTCTTAAATGACTGCCTCGTCTGGTTCACCAACAACTTCTCAGACACAGTTCAGCGTCTCAAATCAGAGGGCCTGTTGTCCAGACCTCTGGTAGTCTCTATGGGGGTCCCACAGGGTTCAATTCTCGGGCCGACTCTTTTCTCTGTATACATCAATGATGTCGCTCTTGCTGCTGGTGATTCTCTGATCCACCTCTAAGCAGACGACACCATTCTGTATACATCTGGTCCTTCTTTGAACACTGTGTTAAGTAACCTCCAGCAACGCATCCTTCACTCATGCTGCCAAACATAACCTTGTAAAACAAACTATCCTGCCGATCCTTGACTTCAGCGATGTCATTTACAAAATATCCTCCAACACTCTACTCAGCAAATTGGATGCAGTCTATCACAGTGCCACCCGTTTTGTCACCAAAGTCCCATATACTACCCACCACTGCGACCTGTATGCCCTTGTTGGCTGGCCCTTGCTTCATATTCATCGCCAAACACACTGGCTCCAGGTCATCTATAAGTCTATGCTAGGTAAAGCCCTTCCTTATCTCAGCTCACTGGTCAGCATAGCAGCACCCACTTGTATCACGCGCTCCAGCAGGTATCTTTTCACTGGTCACCCCAATTCCAATTCCTCCTTTGGCCGCCTTTCCTTCCAGTTCTCTGCTGCCAATGACTGGAGTGAATTGCAAAAATCACTGAAGCTGGAGACTCATATCTCCCTCACTAACTTTAAGCACCAGCTGTCAGAGCAGCTCACAGATCACTGCAACTGTACATAGCATATCTGTAAATAGCCCATCCAACTACCTCATCTCCATACTGTATTTATTTATTTTTGCTCCTTTGCACCCCAGTATCTCTATTTGCACATTCATCTTCTGCACATCTATCACTCTAGTGTTTAATTGCTAAATTGTAATTGTTTCGCCACTATGGCCTATTTATTGCTTAACCTTCCTTATCTTACGTCGTTTGCACACACCGTTTATATAAAAAAATATATATTGTGTTATTGACTGTATATTTGTTTATTCCATGTGTAACTCTGTGTTGTTGTTTGTGTCGCACTGCTTTGCTTTATCTTGGCCAGGTCGTAGTTGTAAATGAGAACTTATTCTCAACTAGCCTTCCTGGTTAAATAAAGGTGAAATAATATATATATATATATATATATATATATATATATTATAATGAAAAAAACTGAATATAGAAGTCTCTGATGATAATAAACAGATAGATAGATGTTATTAGACCAAGAAAACAGAATACGGCAGTCTCTCATGATAATAACCAGTTCGGTAGATTATTTATTTCCCCCCCATCCTTTCCCCTCAATCCTTTTCCCCTCCATCCTTTCGCCCCCATCCTTTCCCCCCATCCTTTCCCCTCCACCGTTTCCCCTCCATCCTCTCCGCCCATCCTTTCCCCTCAATCCTTTTCCCCTCCATCCTTCCCCCCCCATCCTTTCCCCTCCATCCTTTCCCCTCCATCCTTTCCCCTCCATCCTTTTCCCCCATCCTTTACCCCATCCTTTCCCCTCCATCCTTTCCCCCCCCCATCCTTTCCCCTCATCCTTTCCCCCCCATCCTTTCCCTCCATCCTTTTCCCTCATCCTTTCCCCTCCATCCTTTCCCCCCATCCTTTTCCCCCATCCTTTTCCCCCATCCTTTTCCCTCATCCTTTCCCCTCCATCCTTTCCCCCCATCCTTTTCCCTCATCCTCTCCGCCCATCCTTCCCCCCCATCCTTTTCCCCCATCCTTTTCCCCCATCCTTTTCCCTCATCCTTTTCCCTCATCCTTTCTCCCCATCCTTTCCCCTCCATCCTTTCCCCTCCATCCTTTCCCCTCCATCCTTTTCCCCCATCCTTTCCCCTCCATCCTTTTCCCCCCCATCCTTTCCCCTCCATCCTTTCCCCCCATCCCCCCATCCTTTCCCCCCATCCTTTCCCCTCCATCCATTCCCCCCATCCCCCCCCATCCTTTCCCCTCCATCCTTTCCCCCCCCATCCTTTCCCCTCCATCCTTTCCCCCCCATCCTTTCCCCCCATCCTTTCCCCTCCATCCTCCACCCCTCCATCCTTTCCCCCCATCCTTTCCCCCCATCCTTTTCCCCCATCCTTTCCCCTCCATCCTTTCCCCCCACCCCCCCCATCCTTTCCCCTCCATCCTTTTCCCCCATCCTTTCCGCCCATCCTTTCCCCTCCATCCTTTTCCCCTCCATCCTTTTCCCCCCCATCCTTTCCCCTCCATCCTTTTCCCCCATCCTTTCCGCCCATCCTTTCCCCTCCATCCTTTTCCCCCCCATCATTTCCCCTCCATCCTTTCCCCCCCATCCTTTCCCCCCCATCCTTTCCCCCCCATCCTTTCCCCCATCCTTTCCCCCATCCTCCCCCCCTCCATCCTCCACCCCTCCATCCTTTCCCCTCCATCCTTTCCCCTCCATCCTTTCCATCCTAATTTCAACATGTATATTTAAGCAATAAGGCCCAAGGGGATGTGGTATATGGCCAATATACCACAGCTAAGGGCTGTTCTTACGCACAACACAGAGTGCAGAGTGCCTGGATACAGCCCTTGATTTAACCCTTATTTTACCAGGTCAGCTGACTGAGAACACATCCTCATTTACAGCAACGACCTGGGGAATAGTTAGAAGGGAGAGGAAGAGGGTTGAATGAGCCAATTGGAAGCTGGGGATGATTAGGTGGCCATGATGGTATGAGGACCAGATCGAGGATTTATCCAGGACACCAGGGTTAACACCCCTACTCTTACGATAAGTGCTGTGGGATATTTATTGACGACAGAGAGTCAGGACACCCGTTTAATGTCTCATCTGAAAGATGGCATCCTACACAGGGCAATTTCCCCAGTCACTGCCCTGGGGCATTATCATTTGTACTTATTTTTTTTGACCAAAGGAAAAAGTGCCTCTTACTGGCCCTCCAACACCACTCCAGGATCTGGTCTCCCATCCAGAGACCAACCAATACCAACCCTGCTTAGCTTCAGAAGCAAGCCAGAAGCAAGGGTAGTATGCTGCTGGCTCACAGCCCTTAGCCGTGGTATATTGGCAATACACCACAAACACCCGAGGTGCCTTATTGCTCTCATAAACTGGTTACCAACGTAATTAAAGCAGTAAAAAATAAATGTTTCGTCATACCCGTTATACACGGTCTGATATACCACGGCTTTCAGCCAATCAGCATTCAGAGCTCGAACCAACCAAGATTATAATGATATATAATCCCTGCATTGATGTCATGTGGTGGTGGAGTCCAAGGGCTGCAATGAACCAAACATTAAAAAGAGGACTACGTGACCAGTCATTTGACGAGAAAGTCATTCTTAATAACACTGTGTAGCTAAATAGTCGCTTTTCATGGTATTTTCTATCACACCAAATGGAATTCATACCAATGTAATATTAGCTGCTGTGTAGCAGAGCAGGACTAGTTCATGATATAGAAACGCAGAAAATATATTTCCACGTAGCAAAATGCAGGTCTGAACCATCAGACACATCTCTACCACACAAATCAAGAAGACCTGGAGACTGGTTGACATGTATGCTTTGCCAAGAACATGGAAAGCTAATCTCCTCCCCCCCAAAAACGTTCACAGATAAAAACGTGACGCTTTAGTTCCCGGTTCTAAAGGAGAGAATGAAGAGACAGATTCTCTCTCTCTCTCTCTGTTGACAGACTCAGAGATGAGTGCATTGGTGGCGCAGGGGGCCCTAGATGGATTAGATATGGTTTTATCAATGGGCAGCAGGCTGCCACGGCAGGGGCAATCTCTTATCTCGTCGTCTCAATTTGTAAAGGGCAAGAACAAGGGAAGGAGGGAAAGGGAAAAGAGATGGAGAAAAGAGGGGTGTAGTTATAGGAGTAAAACAGGCAGAACATGGGAAAAGAAAGAGAGAGGTAGAGAATCAAAACCTAACTTCTAAGCCTTTGTATTCCAAAAAGGTGCTTGGTATGAGCAAGGTCTTGAATGTCAACGTTGGGCTGAGTAACTCTCTGGGAACAGGCTGGGGATGTGGCCTTCTTATGACAATGAATTTCTCAACTCCTCTTTAAAACTGCATCTTTATTAGACCACCCCGCTCTTGAAATAAAGTTCATATGACATTTATGTTTCTGTTATTTATGAGCTAGGAGGCCATTCATTTTATAGCCCCCTTTTTTCCGTTCCTTCCCCAGGCTTACTTTATCAGACTGTCAGCAATCTTACGTTGTCGTCTCCGCCAACACAACGTGCTGAGGTTTTTCATATCTCCTCCTCCTCCTCCCATCTTGACAAACAGATTGTAGGCACAAATGAATGTCATTAGCATGTCTGTTATTAGCTCCACCCTCCAAGCCACCTAACAGCTGGCATTTACAAATGTACACATCCAAAACAATTAACACAAAGTTAAATATTACCTGTCCCTTTTGGTTATGTCACAACACTTTGTAGTTAACTTCAAACGCAGACAGATGTGCATAATGTTGTGTATTAGATCTATCACCATTGAAATGGACGAGGTAACCATTGATTTGTGTGTTTGTCATAGCTGTGAAGTTGGTGGGTTACCATTGCCAAGGTAGTTCATAGTGTGCCAATTATCAATAACAAATATACCGCCTGCCAAAAAGGATTTTGGAAAGGAAAATGGCTGCCTAGTTAGCTACATGTCAATATGTTTTTGTTCTGATTCTATTCTACTATCCAGTATCTGAACATGCAGACTGTAGCCTGATTCTATTCTACTATCCAGTATCTGAACATGCAGACAGTAGACTGATTCTATTATAGTATCCAGTATCTGAACAGGCAGACTGTAGACTGATTCTATTCTACTCTCCAGTATCTGAACATGCAGACTGTAGACTGATTCTATTCTACTCTCCAGTATCTGAACAGGCAGACTGTAGCCTGATTCTATTCTACTATCCAGTATCTGAACAGGCAGACTGATTCTATTCTACGATCCAGTATCTGAACAGGCAGAATGTAGACTGATTCTATTCTACTATCCAGTATCTGAACAGGCAGACTGTAGCCTGATTCTATTCTACACTCCAGTTTCTGAACAGGCAGAATGTAGACTGATTCTATTCTACTATCCAGTATCTGAACAGGCAGACTGTAGCCTTATTCTATTCTACACTCCAGTTTCTGAACAGGCAGACTGTAGACTGCAACGTCATTTAAACATGGTCTTCTTCAAAATCATTTGACTCAGTTTGTTGTTCTTCTCCAAATAAATTAAAATAATTAGATTTGTACATTGATGGAGGAGCTGTTCATTAGTGTATCGTCACTATTAACGGCCATTCCAGACATCCTGTATTTGATGCGATAACAGTTATTGGTATTTCCCCCAGTGAGATGGCCCATTATTAAAATCAATAAAGTTTTCGAGTTTGTATCAAAATCACCAAAACAAAACTAATCAAATCTGGTGTGTGTTTTTATGGATAGTTATTATGTTATTATGTGCGTTTCCTGGGTAATAACATACTAAAAGGCTTTGGGGAATGGTTCTCATGTCATGACGTGGTTGTAAGCGCTCAGACAAAGTTAAGATGCTGAAAAGTCTGCGTTGTCGATAAATCTCGCAAACCAAATCCTTCAACAATTTTCAAACAATACACAGTTCATACTCTAGACATTTTATAACGTCACAAATTCTAGGCCTATATTATTGCGAGTCCAAGGATTTAAAAGCACTAGCTTTCATACCATCTAAAAGCATTCGTAGATGTGTATTAGTCAATGAGAGAAAGATAAAATACACACAAAAAAAGCTATATCTTAATCTGTGGCATATGGCCAGCTTATACCTTGTCTTTCTAAGATCTAAAGCTGCTATTAAAATAAGCCAATCCTTTTTATACACTGTAAGTATAATGAGATTACAGATATAAATGTACATAGACTACAGTTGTAGTTTTACAGTAAGAGTTTTTGATGTATACTTTCCCCTTAAGTGCATTCTGGGTAATTATGAGCACGATTATATATATATTTTTTTTTGGGGGGGGGGGTATTATTTATTCCAAAGTTGGGAGAAAAAAATTTGGTGACCTTTCCAGTCTTCGTTGTAATGTTATAAAACCAGACGGATGACCTGTGTCCTATCTTCCGGAGTGCTGTAATCTGATTAAAGGCTTTCAAAGCTAACACAGCCTCCCACCATTACGTTTTCCAATTACCACTTTTTTACCATTCTGAATTGTATGAGTATTTGATAAATGCGTACTGCAATGCTGTTTCAACTATTTCAACAGGTTCCTGTTGAATTTCCAAGTCCTCCTCCTATGTGTGGTGCTCTCTGTCTGTTTTAGCTCATAGAACTGCCGTCTGCCAGCGGTTGGGAAAGATTCATACAACGTTTTTAGGAAACATTGCAGTCAGTCATATCTTAGGGGAAGAGGATGCTACTCTACTGTACACTAAAATAATGAATATAATATGAATCCAATCTGTGATTCAGTTTCAGAGCGCTCATTATGTTACGCAATTAGAAGTAATGAATGTGGCTGTTAATTACATTCATTTTGTTGCAAATCTCCATTCCCAGTTGAATTGTTCTATGGAAACATTGTGACACTGACCAATGACTTACCATTTGCAATGTGATCGTATCCATTCAGCCCAAATGGAGTTATGCATAATTAGCAGTGCAATGCCATTAGCATCCAGGGGAAACCTGAACAGACACGCTGTAGTTCAGATGTTTCATCCAGCATAATATTCTGCTCCATTATGCAGTTAGCTAGCCCACAGCTTAATAATGACACGTATCTATTTTGTATTTTTCAGTTAGCTAGCCACAGTTTAGTAATTATGTGCATCCATATAGTAGATTTCAGTTAGCTAATCACAGTTTAGTAATTATATGTATTTATTTAATATATTTATACGTAGGTTGTTGTACTTTATTGTTATTTGTGGGGCTATGTACAGTTGAAGTTGGAAATTTACATACACTTAGGTTGGAATCATTAAAACAAATTTTTCAATCACTCCACAAATGTCTTGTTAACAAACTATAGTTTTGGCAAGTCTGTTAGGACATCTACTTTGCCCATGACACAAGTCATTTTTCCAACAGTTGTTTACAGACAGATTATTTCAGTTATAATTCACTGTATCACAATTCCAGTGGGTCATAAGTTTACATACACTAAGTTGTCAGTGCCTTTAAATAGATCGAAAAATTCCACAAAATGATGTCATGACTTTAGAAGCTTCTGATAGGCTAATTTACCTAAGTTCAGTCAATTGGAGGTGTACCTGTTGATGTATTTCAAGGCCTTCAAACTCAGTGCCTCTTTGCTTGACATGATGGGAAAGTCAAAAGAAATCAGCCAAGACCTCAGAAAAAAAATTGTAGACCTCCACAAGTCTGTTTCATCCTTGGGAGCAATTTCCAAACGCCTGCAGGTACCACGTTCATCTGTACAAACAATAGTACACAAGTATAAACACCGTGGGAACACGCAGCCGTCATACTGCTCAGGAAGGAGACGCGTTCTGTCTCCTAGAGATGAACGTACTTACAGCAAAGGACCTTGTGAAGATGCTGGAGGAAACAGGTACAAAAGTATCTATATCCACAGTAAAACGAGTCCTATATCGACATAACCTGAAAGGCCGCTCAGCAAGGAAGAAGCCACTGCTCCAAAACCGCCATCAAAAATCCAGACTACGGTTTGCAACTGCACATGGGGACAAAGATCGTACTTTTTGGAGAAATGTCCTCTGGTCTGATGAAACAAAAAATAGAACTGTTTGGTCATAATGACCATTGTTATGTTTGGAGGAAAAAGGGGATGCTTGCAAGCCAAGAACACCATCCCAACCGTGAAGCATGGGGGTGGCAGTATCATGTTGTGGGGGTGCTTTGCTGCTGGAGGGACTGGTGCACTTCACAAAATAGATGGCATCATGAGGAAAGAAAAGTATGTGGATATATTGAAGCAACATCTCAAGACATCAGTCAGGAAGTTAAAGCTTGGTCGCAAATGGGTTTTCCAAATGGACAATGACCCCAAGCATACTTCCAAAGTTGTGGCAAAATGGCTTAAGGACAACAAAGTCAAGGTATTGGAGTGGCCATCACAAAGCCCTGACCTCAAGCCTATAGAAAATGTGTGGGCAGAACTGAAAAAGTGTGTGCGAGCAAAGAGGGAAGAAGGACTAAAACCTGACTCAGTTACATTTGTGGCCTGCTGGAGGTCATTTTGCAGGGCGCTGGCAGTGCACCTCCTTGCACAAAGGCGGAGGTAGCGGTCCTGCTGCTGGGTTGTTGCCCTCCTACGGCCTCCTCCACGTCTCCTGATGTACTGGCCTGTCTCCTGGTAGCGCCTCCATGCTCTGGACACTACGCTGACAGACACAGCAAACCTTTTTGCCACAGCTCGCATTGATGTGCCATCCTGGATGAACTACACTACCTGAGCTACTTGTGTGGGTTGTAGACTCCGTCTCATGCTACCAGTACAGTGAGAGCACCGCCAGCATTCAAAAGTGACCAAAACATCAGCCAGGAAGCATAGGAACTGAGAAGTGGTCTGTGATCACCACCTGCAGAATCACTCCTTTTTTGGGGGTGTCTTGCTAATTGCCTATAATTTCCACCTTTTGTCTATTCCATTTGCACAACAGCATGTGAAATGTATTGTCAATCAGTGTTGCTTCCTAAGTGGACAGTTTGATTTCACAGAAGTGTGATTGACTTGGAGTTACATTGTGTTGTTTAAGTGTTCCCTTTATTTTTTTGAGCAGTGTATTTGGCTAAGGTGTATGTAAACTTCCGACTTCAACCATATTTGCAGTTCTCAGAAACAACACTATTTTAGAAAGTTGTATACTATATATGGCACTTTATCTACTGTAGCTACCTCATCTTTGCTACCTGTGTTATCCATCTTTCATTATTAGCTTTTGATTAGCTTCTGTATTTCAGCATTATGAAGGTGCCTATCTAACCTGCTCTGTTAGAATGCTTACACCAGATTGCTTTTGCTATTTTCTTATGGTTAAAAAATACTTAACATAATAAAAGTACCGCAGGCTCCCAAAACTTTTCACAGCATCTGCGCCAGTGGGCCAGCAACAGAGCTAAATGAAGCAACAGTCAGTATTAACCTACATACATTACGGGGATCCTTTAAAAGATGATTTCAGATGGTTTTGTTATCTTTTTCTGACCGGTTAAGGTCTCAGCATCAGTCTGGGGGGGATTTAAATGGACTCATCTATATCCATCCTATCCAGTGGGATTTTACGGAAGTGTCTTAGTCTCTCAGAGGTAATGTGGAGGGGAGCCTGTGTTTCATCTGGTTCAAATGCCACATGAGCGGTTTGATTGAGAGACAAGCTATTGATCTGGTGGAGTCAACTCAAATCACTGGAATGTCCTTCTCTAGAAGAGCCTGCTAAATGTCATGTTTGAAAGCTATTTTTGAGAGTATTAGGAGTTACTTTGTTGTGCTGCCAAGCACTGACTGAAGGTAATACTGTCCATAGCCCATGATAACAACATGCTAGGTGCTAAAGGACTGACTGAAGGTAATACTGTCCATAGCCCATGATAACAACATGCTAGGTGCTAAAGGACTGACTGAAGGTAATACTGTCCATAGCCCATGATAACAACATGCTAGGTCCTAAAGGACTGACTGAAGTTAATACTGTCCATAGCCCATGATAACAACATGCTAGGTGCTAAAGCTCTGACTGAAGGTAATACTGTCCATAGCCCATGATAACAACATGCTAGGTGCTAAAGCTCTGACTGAAGGTAATACTGTCCATAGCCCATGATAACAACATGCTAGGTGCTAAAGGACTGACTGAAGGTAATACTGTCCATAGCCCATGATAACAACATGCTAGGTCCTAAAGGACTGACTGAAGTTAATACTGTCCATAGCCCATGATAACAACATGCTAGGTGCTAAAGCTCTGACTGAAGGTAATACTGTCCATAGCCCATGATAACAACATGCTAGGTGCTAAAGGACTGACTGAAGGTAATACTGTCCATAGCCCATGATAACAACATGCTAGGTGCTAAAGGACTGACTGAAGGTAATACTGTCCATAGCCCATGATAACAACATGCTAGGTCCTAAAGGACTGACTGAAGGTAATACTGTCCATAGCCCATGATAACAACATGCTAGGTCCTAAAGGACTGACTGAAGTTTCTACTTTTAACAAATGGCTTTAAATAATGTAAAGTCTATTTGTAACAAATGGCTTTAAATATTGTAAAGTCTATCTGTATCAAATGGCTTTAAATAAAGTAAAGTCTATTTGTAACAAATGGCTTTAAATATTGTAAAGTATATCTGTATCAAATGGCTTTAAATTATGTAAAGTCTATCTGTAACAAATGGCTTTAAATCATAAGCATATCAACAGTGCACTCGTAAAGTATTCAGACCCCTTGACTTTTTCCACATTCTGTTACTTTACAGCCATATTCTAAAATGGATTAAATTGCAAAATATTTTTTTTGAATTTTTTGAACATTTATTTGAATAAAAAAACTGAAATATCACATTTACATAAGTATTCATACCTTTTACTCAGAACATTGTTGAAGCACCTCTGGCAGGGATTACAGCCTTGAGTCTTCTTGGGTATGATGCTACAATCTTGGCACACCTGTATTTGGGGAGTTTCTCCCATACTGTACCTCTCAGCAGATCCTCGAAAGCTCTGTCAGGTTGAATTGGGAGTGTCGCTTCACAGCTGTTTCCAAGTCTCTCTAGAGACGTTTGATCGGATTCAAGCCCGGGCTCTGGCTGGGCCTCTCAAGAACATTCAGAGACTTGTCCCGAAGCCACTCCTACATTGACATGGCTGTGTTCTTAGGGTCGTTATCCTGTTGGAAGGTGAAACTTCGCCCCAGTTGGAGGTCCTGAGCGCTCTGGAGCAGGATTTCATCAAGTACTTTGCTCCGTTAATCTTTACCTAGATCCTGACTAGTCTCCCAGTCCCTGAAAAACATCCCCACAGCATGATGCTGCCACCACCATGCTTCACCGTACGGGTAGTGACAGGTTTCCTCAGACGTGACGGTTGGCATTCAGGCCAAAGAGTTCAATCTTTGTTTCATCAGACCAGAGAATCTTGTTTCTCATGGTCTGAGAGTCCTTTAGGTGCCATTTTGGCAAACTCCAAGCGGGCTGTATACTGAGGAGTGGCTTCCATCTGGCCACACTACCAAAAAAGCCTGATTGGTGGAGCGCTGCAGAGATGGTTGTCCTTCTGGAAGGTTCTCCCATCTCCACAGAGGAACTCTGGAGCTCTGTCAGGGTGACCATCGGGTTCTTGGTCACCTCCCTGACCAAGGCCTTTCTCCCATGAATGCTAAGTTTGGAATCTTCCATTTAAGAATGATTGAGGCAACTGTGTTCTTGGGGACCTTCAATGCTGTAGATATTTTTTGGTACCCTTCCCCAGATCTGTGCCTTGACACAATTCTGTCTCGGCGCTCTACGGATAATTCTTTCAACCTCATGGATTGGTTTTTGCTCTGACATGCACTGTCAACTGTGGGACCTTATATAGACAGGTGTGTTCCTTTCCAAATCATGTCCAATCAATTGCATGTACTACAGGTGGACTCCAATCAAGTTGAAGAAACATCTCAAAGATGATCAATGGAAAAAGGACGCACCTGCCTGAGCTCAATTTTGAGACTAATAGCAAAGGGTCTGAATACTTATGTGTGTAAGGAATTTCTGTTTTTATTTTAATACATTTCCAAAAATGTTTAAAAACATGTTTTCAATTTGTAATTTTGTGGAATTGTGTGCAGATTAATGAGAAAAAAAAGTAATATATTTTACAATGAGGCTGTAGAGTAACAACAAAGAAAGAGAAGGTGTAACAAACACCTTTCAGAATACACTGTATCTGTTATGGTCTGCCATGTTTCCTCCTGCATCTGAAGGAGTTCAGGTTGCAAAATGTGGAGACTGGCTAGCCCCTACACCCAATACACTGTATCTGTTATGGTCTGCCATGTTTCCTCCTGCATCTGAAGGAGTATCATTCAGGTTGCATAATGTGGAGACTGGAATAGCCCCTACACCCAATACACTATAGACTGGCTATCCCATACACACTATACACTGTATATAATGGCTAGCCCCTACACCCAATACACTATAGACTGGCTAGCCCCTACACCGGATACACTATAGACTGGCTAGCCCCTACACACTATACACTCTATATAATGGCTAGCCCCTACACCCAATACACTATAGACTGGCTAGCCCATACACCCAATACACTATAGACTGGCTAGCCCACACACCCAATACACTATAGACTGGCTAGCCCATACACACTATACACTGTATATAATGGCTAGTCTCTACACCCAATACACTATAGACTGGCTATCTCATACACACTATACACTGTATATAATGGCTAGCCTCTACACCCAATACACTATAGACTGGCTATCTCATACACACTATACACTGTATATAATGGCTAGCCCATACACCCTATACACTATAGACTGGCTAGCCCCAACACCCAATACACTATAGACTGGCTAGCCCCTACACCCAATACACTATAGACTGGCTAGCCCCAACACCCATTACACTATAGACTGGCTATCTCATACACACTATACACTGTATATAATGGCTAGCCCCTACACCCAATACACTATAGACTGGCTAGCCCCTACACACTATACACTATAGACTGGCTAGCCCCAACACCCATTACACTATAGACTGGCTAGCCCCAACACCCATTACACTATAGACTGGCTAGCCCATACACCCAATACACTGTATAGACTGGCTAGCCCATACACCCTACACACTATAGACTGGCTAGCCCATACACCCTATACACTATAGACTGGCTAGCCCCTACACCCTATACACTATAGACTGGCTAGCCCCTACGCTAAATACATTGTATAGACTGGCTAGCCTCTACGCTAAATACATTGTATAGACTGGCTATCCCCTACATCCAATACACTGTATAGACTGGATAACCCCTACATCCAATACACTGTATAGACTGGATAACCCCTACATCCAATACACTGTATAGACTGGCTTACCCCTACATCCAATGCAATGGCTCACATCAACACCATTTTCCCAGAAACCCTAGACCCACTCCAATTTGCATACTGCCCAAACAGATCCACAGATGATAGAATCTCAATTGCACTCCACACTGCCCTTTCCCACCTGGACAAAAGGAACACCTACGTGAAAATGCTATTCATTGACTACAGCTCAGCGTTCAAGACTGGCTATCTGCATTGTGTCCCGCCCACCACCCGCCAACCCTCTTCTACGCTACTGATACTCTCTGATTATCACATATGCATAGTCACTTTAACCATATCTACATGTACAAACTACCTCAATCAGCCTGACTAACCGGTGCCTGTAGATAGCCTCGCTACTGTAATAGCCTCGCTACTGTATATAGCCTCGCTACTGTTATAGCCTCGCTACTGTATATAGCCTCTCTACTGTATATAGCCTCTCTACTGTATATAGCCTCGCTACTGTTATAGCCTCGCTACTGTTATAGCCTCGCTACTGTATATAGCCTCTCTACTGTATATAGCCTCTCTACTGTATATAGCCTCGCTACTGTTATAGCCTCTCTACTGTATATAGCCTCTCTACTGTATATAGCCTCTCTACTGTATATAGCCTCTCTACTGTATATAGCCTCTCTACTGTTATAGCCTCGCTACTGTATATAGCCTCTCTACTGTATATAGCCTCTCTACTGTATATAGCCTCTCTACTGTATATAGCCTCTCTACTGTTATAGCCTCGCTACTGTATATAGCCTCTCTACTGTATATAGCCTCGCTACTGTTATATCCTCGCTACTGTATATAGCCTCTCTACTGTATATAGCCTCGCTACTGTTATAGCCTCGCTACTGTTATAGCCTCGCTACTGTATATAGCCTCGCTACTGTTATAGCCTTGCTACGGTTATAGCCTCTCTACTGTTATAGCCTCTCTACTGTATATAGTCTCTCTACTGTTATAGCCTCGCTACTGTAATAGCCTCGCTACTGTATATAGCCTCGCTACTGTTATAGCCTCGCTACTGTATATAGCCTCTCTACTGTATATAGCCTCTCTACTGTATATAGCCTCGCTACTGTTATAGCCTCTCTACTGTATATAGCCTCTCTACTGTATATAGCCTCTCTACTGTGTATAGCCTCTCTACTGTATATAGCCTCTCTACTGTTATAGCCTCGCTACTGTATATAGCCTCTCTACTGTATATAGCCTCTCTACTGTATATAGCCTCTCTACTGTATATAGCCTCGCTACTGTTATATCCTCGCTACTGTATATAGCCTCTCTACTGTATATAGCCTCGCTACTGTTATAGCCTCGCTACTGTTATAGCCTCGCTACTGTATATAGCCTCGCTACTGTTATAGCCTTGCTACGGTTATAGCCTCTCTACTGTTATAGCCTCGCTACTGTATATAGCCTCTCTACTGTATATAGCCTCGCTACTGTTATAGCCTCGCTACGGTTATAGCCTCGCTACTGTTATATAGCCTCTCTACTGTATATAGTCTCTCTACTGTTATAGCCTCTCTACTGTATATAGCCTCTCTACTGTATATAGCCTCTCTACTGTTATAGCCCCACTACTGTATATATCCTCGCTACTGTCATTTTTCACTGTCTTTTTACTGTTGTTTTTATTTATTTCCTTATCTATTGTTCACCTAATACCAATTTTTACCTAAAGATTGCGCTGTTGGTCAGGGCAAGTAAGTAAGCATTTCACTGTAAGGTCTACTACGCCTGTTGTATTCAGCGCACGTGACAAAAAAAGTTTTATTTGATTTGATTTGATCATTAGATATGTCAATTATGTCTATTATGTCCAGTCTAAGACATCATTATATATGTCCAGTCTAAGACATCATTAGACATGTCCAGGATGTCCAGTCTAAGACATCATTAGACATGTCCAGGATGTCCAGTCTAAGACATCATTATATATGTCCAGTCTAAGACATCATTAGACATGTCCAGGATGTCCAGTCTAAGACATCATTAGACATGTCCAGGATGTCCAGTCTAAGACATCATTAGATATGTCCAGGATGTCCAGTCTAAGACATCATTAGATATGTCCAGGATGTCCAGTCTAAGACATCATTAGACATGTCCAGGATGTCCAGTCTAAGACATCATTAGACATGTCCAGGATGTCCAGTCTAAGACATCATTAGACATGTCCAGGATGTCCAATCTAAGACATCATTAGATATGTTCCAATCTAAGACATCATTAGATATGTCCAGTCTAAGACATCATTAGATATGTCCAGTCTAAGACATCATTAGATATGTCCAGTCTAAGACATCATTCAACACCACATAACAGTTCTTATAATGGAAGTAAACTATTCCTTAACTGATGATGATGCACGGACTGAAGGTGTTTTATCGAGATCATAGTCAACTAGGTCGGATCTTTAAGAATGTAGTCCGTCTCTTACAACTCCATATATCCCAGTCGGTTCAATATGCAAGGCAAGGTAGACTCCATTTTAGGAATCACAGCGTCAGTGAAATGTAACACAATGGAATGTTGGCATTGGCTTTTGTGCTGGTCTGTTTGAATTTCACCCCGGCAGAGTTCAGAATACATTTGTCCGGAGATACGATTAAACTTGGCAGCTATTGATCCACTTCCAAACCAGACATGAGACTTACCAAACATGTGAACACATTGAGAATGGGCATTTTAATTGTACAGGTATTTGAAAGCCTACTCAAGTCATCACAGTTGTGGTGGAGAATTTGAACTAGCAGCTCAACATAGAGAACAGAGAATATATCCTGCCAAGTAGCTGACCTAATTTTCCCTCTCTCTATGAACTTTGATTTCCTATCCTAGGAAGGAGAGAACTTTAACTGACTTTTATATAATAACATCCTGTAGTAAACACTATCAACAAATGGTGGATTTTAAAGGCAGTGATGAATACGTTGTTATCACTGAAAGGTATCAGTTTCTCATTAAAAAGTTGTTTAATACAATATTTTAAAAGTTAATTAAAAGAAGCTAATCTTGTTTTGTTTTTTTTTGGGGGGGGGGGCAGATTTAATAAAATAATTAATTAATAAAACTAATGTACTCATACAAATTCTCTTAGTGAGCCCAAACAAACAGGTTTGTTTTGAATATGTAGATGATATTGAATGTTAAGATGTTATGGCCTATCATTTACTGTACACTACACCACTCGGTTGCCTTTAGCACCTAGCATGTTGTTATCATGGGCTTTGAACAGTATTAAGGAGCTACAGTATTGGTATGAGCTTGTCAATACAATAGATGTTGATACCTACAGTATACCATGAGTGTACAATTTGTTGGGGCATTGATTCTACAAGGTGTAGAAAGCGTTCCACAGGGACGCTGGCCCATGTTGATTCCAACGCTTCCCACAGTTGTGTCAAGTTGGCTGGATGTCCTTTGGGTGGTGGACCATTCTTGATACACACGGGAAACTGTTGAGCGTGAAAAACCCCAGCAGTGTTAGAGTTCTTGACACACTCAAAAACTCATTTTTTTTTGTCTGGCTCATTCACCCTCTGAACGGCACACATACACAATCCATGTCTCAATTATCTCATGGCTTAAAAGTCCTTTAACCTGTCTCCTCTCCTTCATCTACACTGATTGAAGAGGTTTTAACAGGTGACAGCAATACGGGGATCATAGCTTTCACCTAGATTCACCTGGTGTGTCTATGTAATGGAAAGAGCAGATGTTCCTAATGTTTTGTCCACTCAGTGTATGTTACTATGTTGACGTCTGCTTTTAAGAAGGTTTGAGGTCAGGGTTGGTCTGACTCTCTTTTTACTTTAAGATACGGCACTATGGATAGATTAATAAGCTCCGTCTCATTCCGTCCTTTCTCATTTTTCACATTCAGACTCTCTCACGGGTGAGGATTGGTTTTGCTCGGCTTTAGAAGGACTTATTGACAGAAATAACTGTGCATCAATATGTCCCCCGAAGGCTGAACAGGCTCCAAATCAGAGCGGTTGTATTTCCAGGTCTCATCCCCAATTGCACTCTATTCCCTATATAGGGAATATGGTCCAAAGTAGTGCACTACATACAGTAAGGAATAGGGTGTCATTTTGGACACGTCTACTGACCTGTACTGTCCTTATATCCGGGAAACAGGGTGTTGTTCTACTCGACAACATATGGTGAAGGCCTTTTTAAAACCTTCACTATTATCATTGTCAAAGCACAGATATCATGTTGTTTTAACACACCGAGATAAATTGGATTGCTGATTTTAAGTGTATAATGCATGCTGCAATGGGTAATACGGTGTGTTCCGGGAAATAAGCCTGTCCATGACCTTTGTAGAAGGAATCATGTCAGTCACGATCCTCATTTTTCCATTTTATAAGAAAACATGACAGGAATAAAAGCAACTGATGCCTTCTGAATCTAGAGTCATTCTGGACTGACTAATCACTATAAGTTATAAATTCATTTTTAGACTTGAGTTTTGACATATTTCATTTTTTTATTTTCTCACAAGCAACTATTTTAAGTTTCTAAGTACTGTGCGAAAATCCCCGAGAACATAATCCATTTCATATTTCTGGGTCCAATCCTGATCAGAATACTAAATTCCACATTGTCACGGTATGCAATGCAACTTGATCAAATAGCAGCAGCACTCCCTCCGTGTTGAAATCCAGAGCACTCTACGGGCATCTCCATGCACAGCCATTTAATCCAGGTGTTCCCGTGCATGCATGAGTCAGATTACTCCACGCACCCAAACACCTCTATCTCCTCTGTGATCGATGTATACACCGTACAGCTCTGATAAATTGGTGTCCTCAGACAAATGGATCACTTCAGAGGACCACTCACAGGCCAGTAACACAGACAAATGGAAAGAGTTCAGAAAAAGAAGAAGAGCTTTGCTGAATGGGTAAAAAAAAGGATTTCAGTTAGAACACCACTGACACACAGGATGGATTTGAGAAGAGAGTTGAGGGAGGTGGGAGGTGGGAGGTGGGAGGTGGGAGGTGGGAGGTGGGAGCTGGGAGCTGGGAGGTGGGAGGTGGGAGGTGGGAGCTGGGAGGTGGGAGGTGGGAGCTGGGAGGTGGGAGGTGGGAGGTGGGAGCTGGGAGCTGGGAGGTGGGAGCTGGGAGGTGGGAGGTGGGAGGTGGGAGGTGGGAGGTGGGAGCTGGGAGCTGTGAGGTGGGAGCTGGGAGCTGTGAGGTGGGAGGTGGGAGGTGGGAGCTGGGAGCTGGGAGCTGGGAGGTGGGAGCTGGGAGCTGGGAGCTGGGAGCTGGGAGGTGGGAGCTGGGAGGTGGGAGCTGGGAGGTGGGAGCTGGGAGGCCCTGTATCTAGTTGCAGGAAATGTTTTTCCTAACAAAAAAATGAAAGGGCTTGACATTGGACACATAAACCTGGCATCATAATCGGGCCAATTGAAGCATTCATGACATTTGCCATGGTCAAGTTCTCAGCCCTAGCTTGCTTCTCTCTCTCTTCTGTGAGGCGAGAGAGACGCAAGAGGATGTGGCAGAGACATCTGTGAGACCTCAAGGCTATGTAGCAGCCACGAGGTCAGTCATCTGCCATGCTATGCCATGCATGCTACAGCAAACCTGGCTTCTGTCTCTGTGCCAACAAACACAGGCAGTCAGTGTCTAACGGTCCCTTTGTCCCCCCCCCCCCCCCCAGACTCCTGGCTTGATTGCACTGATTTCTCCACACATTCTATTTAACTACAGCTACTCACTGGATGTTGGTGTCAGACATTTTGTCAAACAGTAACGTGTGTAAGACACCTGAAGACAAAAAAAAACACATTATAGAAATACAATCTCAGAATGAATCATGAATGCTGTGGAGAAAGGGCAGATACACATTTTATTTTATAAATGTTTTTATTTTAAGCCATATTTGAAATGCTCTGTCAAGCCTAATCCCGTGTGTCTATTGTTTTAAAATACATTGATTTGGAACTCAACAATGAACGTTGCTGAATGAATTCTGTCTGAAACAAGAATGTTAAAAATGCTTTATTATGTACAGAGAATAGCATGAAGTATACTGTAGAGAGAAGGGAGCCAGACAAAGACATAAAACATGGCATGGAGTGATTCAGGGGGAAAGGAAATACACCACAGGAGGCTGGTGGCACCTTAACTGGGGAGGACCGGCTCGTGGTAATGGCTGGAGCAGAGTACGTGGAATTCATCAAACACATGGTCAAATACATCAAACATATGGTTTACATGGTTTCCAGCTGTTTGATGCCATTCCATTTGCGCCGTTTCATTCTTTATTATGAGCCGTCCTCCCCTCAGCAGCCTCCACTGAAATACACATATCCCCCCCAAAAAAACTGTAAATTAGAGTTGTATAGAGAGAGTAGAGCATCTCCTGAAGACAGAGACAGTTAAATAGAGTTGTACAGAGAGAGTAGAGCATCTCCTGAAGACTAAGACAGTTAAATAGAGTTGAATAGAGAGAGTAGAGCATCTCCTGAAGACAGAGATAGTTAAATAGAGTTGTACAGAGAGAGTAGAGCATCTCCTGAATATAGACCCAGTTAAATAGAGTTGTACAGACAGAGTAGAGCATCTCCTGAAGACAGACCCAGTTAAATAGAGTTGTACAGACAGAGTAGAGCATCTCCTGAAGACAGACCCAGTTAAATAGAGTTGTATAGACAGAGTAGAGCATCTCCTGAAGACAGACCCAGTTAAATAGAGTTGTATAGACAGAGTAGAGCATCTCCTGAAGACCAAGACAGTTAAATAGAGTTGTACAGAGAGAGTAGAGCATCTACTGAAGACAGACCCAGTTAAATAGAGTTGTACAGAGAGAGTAGAGCATCTCCTGAAGTCTAAGACAGTTAAATAGAGTTGTATAGACAGAGTAGAGCATCTCCTGAAGACCAAGACAGTGAAATAGAGTTGTACAGAGAGAGTAGAGCATCTCCTGAAGACAGACCCAGTTAAATAGAGTAGTACAGAGAGAGTAGAGCATCTCCTGAAGACAGACCCAGTTAAATAGAGTTGTACAGAGAGAGTAGAGCATCTCCTGAAGACAGACCCAGTTAAATAGAGTTGTACAGAGAGAGTAGAGCATCTCCTGAAGACAGACCCAGTTAAATAGAGTTGTACAGAGAGAGTAGAGCATCTCCTGAAGACAGACCCAGTTAAATAGAGTTGTACAGAGAGAGTAGAGCATCTCCTGAAGACAGACCCAGTTAAATAGAGTAGTACAGAGAGAGTAGAGCATCTCCTGAAGACAGACCCAGTTAAATAGAGTTGTACAGAGAGAGTAGAGCATCTCCTGAAGACAGACCCAGTTAAATAGAGTTGTACAGAGAGAGTAGAGCATCTCCTGAAGACAGACCCAGTTAAATAGAGTAGTACAGAGAGAGTAGAGCATCTCCTGAAGACAGACCCAGTTAAATAGAGTTGTACAGAGAGAGTAGAGCATCTCCTGAAGACTAAGACAGTTAAATAGAGTTGTACAGAGAGAGTAGAGCATCTCCTGAAGACAGACCCAGGTAAATAGAGTTGTACAGAGAGAGTAGAGCATCTCCTGAAGACTAAGACAGTTAAATAGAGTTGTACAGAGAGAGTAGAGCATCTCCTGAAGACTAAGACAGTTAAATAGAGTTGTACAGAGAGAGTAGAGCATCTCCTGAAGGCAGACCCAGTTAAATAGAGTTGTACAGAGAGAGTAGAGCATCTCCTGAAGACAGACCCAGTTAAATAGAGTTGTACAGAGAGAGTAGAGCATCTCCTGAAGACAGACCCAGTTAAATAGAGTTGTACAGAGAGAGTAGAGCATCTCCTGAAGACAGACCCAGTTAAATAGAGTAGTACAGAGAGAGTAGAGCATCTCCTGAAGACTAAGACAGTTAAATAGAGTTGTACAGAGAGAGTAGAGCATCTCCTGAAGACTAAGACAGTTAAATAGAGTTGTACAGAGAGAGTAGAGCATCAACTGAAGACAGACCCAGTTAAATAGAGTTGTACAGAGAGAGTAGAGCATCTCCTGAAGACAGATCCATCCGGTATAGCTTTGTTAAAATAGATACAATAAAATGCCTCTAGTTGCGCCCTTGATTCTACAGTTGGCTTAACTCAGTCAGACACCAGGGGAAGCAGATGTTGTCTCGCGGCATGTCCCTGCCTCTCTCTCTCTCTGCTGCTGCTGCTGTCCTGGTAGGTGTCACTGAGCTTACAGGTGCACCCAACCACTAAGCTGGTTCAGTCTGGTTCGGTCTTACCATAGGCCAAGGACGCTGCTCCAGAGCTCCAGAGCTGGGGGTGTTGGAATAGGGGGAATATGCTAATTTGATCCACTGAGGTATAATAATTGATGATCAGTCCTGCTGTCAAAGCTGAAAATCACTGGGTCGTGCCTTAATGCCCCGCAAATGCAGTAACATATCCTGGTGTGTGTGTGCGCACCGACTGAACACACTACACAGACACACACTACACAGTGCAGAGACACCGCTGCAAACTGTAAGAGCATTTATTTCAGTGTTGTTAATAAAGTTGCTATTGACCAGGCAGGCTTTGCTCCACTGTTGGATATAAATTGTCTATCTATTGTATTATTTCTAGACAGAGAAACTCCTCTCGAATGGCTTGATTTACATTGAAATGATATGGAAAGAACACCACACACACAGTGAATAAACCTCCCACGTTGTTCAGAGATCTGGTGAATAACACATTCCGTGTCCCCATAGGGCTCTGGTCGATATTAGTGCACTATATAGGGAATAAGGTGGCATTTAGGATGAAAGCTTTATGCATCACCATGGGCAACCAAGAGAACTGTCAGCCCAGAGAATCGTGGCTAAACTCAAACAAAAAAATGTACTGTGTTTGTCATTTGTCTGTCAAATACAATCTTATAACATTTTCATTTTCATTTTCAAGTAGTTCAAGGTCCCAGAAAAATCGATATATTGTATTATTTTCAACTTTTTAAGATAATAAATTGACCTGTTTTGTTTCCCTAAAACATGTTGTTGAGAGTTCCCCAATGCAGTGTAAGAGATAACCTTCTCTGACAAGGAGCAATTCTCAAACAACAGGAGTTGGACTTTTTTTTTTCTTATAGACTGTTAGTTAGAATGCCTTGTGTTGTTGTCTAAAGTAAACCCTTCCATTCTCAACAACAGACCTATATCTGAAATCTTGATTGGCTCCCAATACACCTGCTCAGCTCTCCCAAAGAAGAAGTGTTCACGGCAGTGAAGCAGAGAGATCCTCCTGCCTGTTGCGAATGTTAGGGCGTTTCGTTGATTGTATTGTACTGTACCATGCTGAAAGCGAGCTGCAAACTGTTTGACATCTTCACCCACTGTATCTTCAAGTGCTAGGTTAGTTACAGAAGGCAATAACAACAATGTACTCCCTTCCAAAAGGATCAAGTTCTGCACTTTATTATCTTCATTTTTAGACCATCTTTGTTTTGGACTTGATTTACAGTATATCCGTTATTTAAAGAACAATACTATATTTGCTGCCAAAGGTTCAGGTTATTTACTCGTTATTTACTTTTTGGGGCAATCTTCATTTGGGGAATTAGTAATATTAATATCAGTGATATTAAATGAAATGAAATGCACAGAGTTGTGTGTGTTTTCTATACTCGTCCACACCTCTACCTGTAGGCTTTACAGACTCTCCCCACCCGTTGGCTGCAACCATTCCAACCGATGTGGAATTCCGGGTCTCTGGCAGCATTTGGAAAACCACCGATTTGGGGTCAAGAACGCAGAGTTCGTCTCAGCCTATGTTGCTCTTCAGTCCCTTGACGTTTTGGCCCCGAGGGAGACATGGATCACCCCAGAGAATACTGAGTTCGTCTCAGCCTATGTTGCTCTTCAGTCCCTTGACGTTTTGGCCCTGACTGAGAGATGGATCACCCCAGAGAACACTGAGTTCATCTCAGCCTATGTTGCTCTTCAGTCCCTTGATGTTTTGGCCCTGAGGGAGACATGGATCACCCCAGAGAACACTGAGTTCATCTCAGCCTATGTTGCTCTTCAGTCCCTTGACGTTTTGGCCCTGAGGGAGACATGGATCACCCCAGAGAACACTGAGTTCATCTCAGCCTATGTTGCTCTTCAGTCCCTTGACGTTTTGGCCCTAATGGAGACGTGGATCCCCCCAGAGAACACTGAGTTCGTCTCAGCCTATGTTGCTCTTTAGTCCCTTGACGTTTTGGCCCTGACTGAGGGATGGATCACCCCAGAGAACACTGAGTTCATCTCAGCCTATGTTGCTCTTCAGTCCCTTGACGTTTTGGCCCTGAAGGAGACATGGATCACCCCAGAGAACACTGAGTTCATCTCAGCCTATGTTGCTCTTCAGTACCTTGACGTTTTGGCCCTGAGGGAGACATGGATCACCCCAGAGAACACTGAGTTCATCTCAGCCTATGTTGCTCTTCAGTCCCTTGACGTTTTGGCCCTAATGGAGACGTGGATCCCCCCAGAGAACACTGAGTTCGTCTCAGCCTATGTTGCTCTTCAGTACCTTGACGTTTTGGCCCTGAGAGGACATGGATCACCCCAGAGAACACTGAGTTCATCTCAGCCTATGTTGCTCTTCAGTCCCTTGACGTTTTGGCCCTAATGGAGACGTGGATCCCCCCAGAGAACACTGAGTTCGTCTCAGCCTATGTTGCTCTTTAGTCCCTTGACGTTTTGGCCCTGACTGAGGGATGGATCACCCCAGAGAACACTGAGTTCGTCTCAGCCTATGTTGCTCTTCAGTCCCTTGACGTTTTGTCCTTAATGGAGACATGGATCACCCCAGAGAACACCGCTACTCCAGCTGCTCTTTCTTCATCTGACTACGTTTTCTCTCAAAGTCCGAGAGCATCTGGTCATTGCGGTCATTGCGGTCTACTAAGTGGAGAAATGTCCATCTATTCATTCCATGCTGTCATTGTTACTTGTCCACTCAAGCTTAACCGTATTGTTATCTATTGCCCACCAGGTGCCCAGTGGATAGTTCCTCAATGAGCTTGACACCTTGATAAGCGCATTTCCTTGCTCACCGTACTTGGTGACTTCAACCTCCTGTCGTCTACGTTTAATTCATTTATTTCCAACTCTCTCTTTCCCCTCCTTGCCTCTTTTGACCTCACCCGTTCACAATCCCCTCCAACTCACAAGGCAGGCAATACGCTTCACCTCTTCTTTACTAGAGGCTGTTCGCCTACTGATCTGGCTGCAACCCCCCTCCAGGTCTCTGATCACTACATTGTTTACTTTTCTGTCTCCCTTTCCTCCAACCCTAACCACTCAGCCCCTACCCAGACGGTCATGCGTCTTCGTAATCTTCGCTCTGTCTTTCTCCCTCTACTCTCTCTTCTATCCTATCATCTCTCCCTTCTGCTAAATCAGTCTCCTTCCTGTCTCCTGATTCTGCTTCTTCGGACCTACTCTCCTTCCTTTCCCTTTCCATATCCTCTGTCCCCTTCCTCCCGGCCGGCTCGGCCTTCCCCTCCTGCTCCATGGCTGAGTGACTCATTGTGAGCTTACAGAACAGGGCTGTAGGCATCTGATCGAAAACGGAGGAAAACTAAACTTCCAGAGGACCTATCATCCTTCCACTCCCTCCTCTTCACCTTCTCTTCCTCTGTCTCTTTTGCTAAAGCCACTTTCTACCACTCTAAATGTCCAGCTTCTGCCTCTAACACCAGGAAACTCTTGTCCACCTTCTCCGACTTACTTAATCCTCCACCCCCTCCCTCCTCTATAGACCTGTATCCCTTATTTATTTTCCTTCCAAAACACTTGAGCCTGATGTGTCTGATGCACTCTCTCATTATCTCCCTCAGAGCGATGTTCTTGACCTGAACCAGTCAGGCTTCAAGACGGGTTACTCAACCAAAACTGCTCTTCTCTGTGTCATGGAGGAAAAGCTGACTCTCTCTCCTCTGTTCTAATCCTCCCACATCTATCTGCTGCCTTTGACACCGTGAACAATCAGATCCTCCTTTCCACCCTCTCAGGGCTGAGCATCTCAGGCTCTGCCCACTCCTGGATTGCATCCTACCTGGCAGGCTGCTCCTACTAGGTGATGTGGAGAGGATCTGCAACACATACTCTCATTACTGGTGTCCCCCAAGGCTCAGTTCTAGGCCCTCTCCTCTTCTCTCTATAGACCAAGTCACTCGGCGCCGTCATATCCTCACATGGTCTCTTATCATTCCTATGCGGATGACACTCAACTACTTTTGTCCTTCCCCCCCTTCTGACACCCATCTCTACGTGCCTGGCAGATATCTCAACTTGGATGCCGGCCCACCACCTCAAGCTCAACCTCGACAAGACAGAGTTGCTCTTCCGCCTGGGGAAGTCATGCCCGCTCAAAGACCTCTCTATCACAGTTGACAACTCCACAGTGTCACCCTCCCAAAGTGCAAAGAATCTTGGCGTGACCCTGGACAACATCCTGTCGTTCTCTGCAAACATCAAAGCAGGTCCCCACTCCTGCAGGTTTATGCTCTACAACATCCGTAGAGTATGACCCTAGCTGACACAGGAAACGGCGCAGGTCCTAATCCAGGCATTTGTCATCTCCAGTCTGGACTACTGCAATTCACTGTTGGCTGGGCTCCCCACTTGTGCCATCAAACCCCTGCAACTTATCCAGAACTCTGCAGCCTGGCCTTGTTTTCAACCTTCCCACGTTCTCTCATGTCACCCCGCTCCTCCGCACACTCCACTGACTTCCAGTCGAATCTCACATCAACGTCAAGACCATGGTGCTCACCTACAGAACAGCAAGAGGAACTGCCCCTCCCTACCTTCAGGCTATGCTCAAACCACACACCCCAACCCGAGCACTCCGTTCTGCCACCTCAGGTCTCTTGGCCCTCCCACCCCTACGGAAGGGCAGCTCAGCCAGTCCAAGCTCTTCTCTGTCCTGGCACCCCAATGGTGGAACCAGCTTCTCCTTGAAGCAAGAACAGCAGAGTCCCTGCCCAACTTCTGAAAACATCTGAAAACCTACCTCTTCAAACAGCATCTTAAATCATCTCTAAATTGCTCTGGATAAGAGCGTCTGCTAAATTACTAAAATGTAAATGTCAACAGCAAAGTAGAAAATCATTTATAAACCTGTGTACCTTGAGAGGGCATGTGTCATGGGTTACAGGCGCACGGACATTCACCTGGTGTGTCAGAGGGACTACAAGACAGCTGTCACAACAGACAGGCCCAAGGACATTCACCTGGGGAGTCAGATGGACTACAGCTGTCCCAACAGACAGGCCCCGGGATATTCACCTGGGGAGTCAGAGGGACTACAGCTGTCCCACAAGACAGGCCCCGGGATATTCACCTGGTGAGTCAGAGGGACTACAGCTGTCCCAACTGACAGGCCCCGGGATATTCACCTGGTGAGTCAGAGGGACAACAGCTGTCCCAGCAGACAGGCCCAGGGATATTCACCTGGTGAGTCAGAGGGACTACAAGACAGCTGTCCCAACAGACAGAGAGGTAGAGATGTGCCTTCGCCATCCTTTCGATCACCGCTCCACTGCACTAGCTAGGCTCTGTGTTATGTTCACAATCATTTGGTATGATGTATCCGGAGAGAATATTGCAGTCTTCAGTGCAGTCAGCGAATGTAATTTCTCTCTGTACGGACACTCAGCTAACATGCAATTTGATAAGCCTAGCCATAATGTTAAGGGAGCATCCTGATAACTGTGTATAATATGACAGTGGATAAGGGGATTTCCCTAACAATTTCCCGAAAATGAGTTTGGCTATTTCGATGATTTGATATTGTTTGAGAGAAGACATTTAAACTAGGGGGGGAGAAACAGTTTGTAGCTGTCTAACATAGCGTATAACATTGCAAAATTGTTTGCTGTGAATGACGTCAGATGTCATTCACGTGAATTTCCCCCACATATCTTCCATGTTTCATTTTAAAGGCTGCCATTTTGAAAAGTAGGATATGAGGATTTGTGAAGGAGGTTATCAGTCTTTTATATTCATCCCTTTATTTCCCATAAGCTTTCCCCCTCCCTTCCACAGTGAACGGTTTAGCCACAATACCCATATTGTTGGGGAAAAAAGGGGATAAGAATTAACTTGTTTTAGAAAATGACCATGCAGTGCCCGAAAAGGGCACAGAGCCACAATCTCTCTCTCTCGCTCTCTCTCTCGCTCTCTCTCTCTCCCTCTCTCTCTCTCCCTCTCTCTCTCTCTCTCTCTCTCTCCCTCTCTCTCCCTCTCTCTCCCTCTCTCTCTCTCTCTCTCTCCCTCTCTCTCTCTCTCTCTCTCTCTCCCCCTCCCTCCCAAGGGGTAATGTGTGTCAGCCTCATTCCTCTCATGGTAAAATATGCTATCTGTGCCTGCCTGCCAGTCTATGTGGGTGCATCCAAATAGTACCCCTTTCCCTTGTGTAGTGCACTACTTCTGACCAGGGCCCATAGGAACGACGTAGGGAAAAGGGTACCATTTGGCACACACCCTACGTGAGAGTTTCATGTTAATCCTCATGAAACATTACTTTGTGCGCATGAATAAATAAAAAGCTGCTCGGCGGGTAATTGAGGTGCCGTGCCACTAACAAACGACAACACGATTTGTAAATTAGATTTTTCTTCCTCCCAATCTGGGGCCCCACGATGATTTATATCAAATTACATAATTTACTAAAACCATGAGATCCACCAGGAGCACACCCATTCTATTTGTTTTCCATCCAGATGACAGTTGGCTATTTAGCCTTTAAAGGCCCCTATTATAATATAATATTCTGTCCAATTTTTTTAATTGAGAATGTTAATGTACATTCTGTGTCTAACTCTATGAATTCAGTGATAAAATAGTATACCTTTCAAAGTAAGACAGCTGTTGTATTTTCCCTCAACAAGTTTTCCCCCAGTAGAGACTCTTATCTTGAACAGATTAAATTGCAAACGAACAAGTAGACAGTTGAGTGACAAAACCCTTACTTTGTTTATCAATGTGAAAACCTGAGGGCAACAAAGTGTAGACAGCAGATTCAAGTTAATTTACCTCAGTAGACGTGATATTGGTAACCCCCTAAAGCAGAGTACTGTAGATTATCATTGTACAAACACCCGGGGGACTTTAATTAAATTGGTACATACGCTTTAAGCCAACGTGACTGAGAGTTTCACAGGTATACAAGCAGTGGTCCAGCTTCATTTCAATAATTAACTAAATGATTTAACTAACAAACACAGAACAGCAAACCTTCGATTCACGATGTGATGTACGTGGGCTGTTTTTGCAACACGGTTTTATCTTTCACACTATCCTGGCAACTATCCCTGTAAAATACATCACTGTTATTCAGTGTTACTTATCTCCTGTGATTTGAAGCCTCCGATGAAACACCTGGGAACAGAATAATCAAAAACATTTATAGCTTTTAGTCACGTCATTTACAAACTGAGCTACACATTTTATAGGTGTTCAATATCTCCCCAGAAAAGCAAAGCCTTGGAAGCTGCATTGATTTCCGAGGTCCTCTTCCCCACTCCTGCCCTTGTGACTGCTGCTTGACCCACTTATTCGCTCATCTTTCCTACTTTTCTCAGGAGGGTTATGCTCGCGTACCGCTTTCGCCATTACAGAGTGGACGGCAGCCAGCTACCCTGTACAGCCTCTCTTTGTATGAGTTAGGTGATACCGGCTCAGTTAGTCAACATCATAAATCACCGGGCAAATTGACGTATGTGCCACAGGAGAGAAGATCCTTCTAGGAGTCTTAGAAGACCACATAGAGGCAATAATAACCTCAGTGGTGATGCTAGCTGATGGGTATTGACAAAGCACTGAGTTAGACCTAAACCATGGCCCTTATCCCCTTCTGCAATGATCCGGCATTACATCAGCGTCCACTGTAAAACCCATCGCTATAGCTTTACATATTATTATACACATCAATGTTTATTGATCAGAACCCTGTCAGCAGAGTAATAAAACGCTATTTAAACTTCAAGGTGTAAACGCCAAAATAGAAAATTAAACAATATGCCTGGTGTTGTGCTGTGGCACGTATCATAGTATCAAGAGAGCAATGAGATGAGTTGTCTCATTTAACGTTTTGTTTTGGGACGTATCATAGTATCAACAGAGCAATGATTACTCTAAATTCTGGCACTATAACAGAATGACTCATTCATACACAAAAAATCCTCCCTGAAATGCCTTCACTAATATCCCAGCGAACAGAGAACACTTGCTCTGTCCACCCATGCAATACAGTTTGGCGCTAGCAAGAAAGGCATTCCACTGTACTTGTGCACATGACATTAAAACTTGAAACTTGCATTTTTTTAAGACTAAATAAATAAAAAATGTAATTATAAAAATTTGCTAAGAAAATCCCCCCCAAAAATGTCCACACTCTAATTATGTTCCCGAATATTAAATGGATAGAGCAATCAACTTTTCAGCACGCATTCTCAGTGCCCTCTTCAGGGTTACACAGTTGAAATGCTGAAAGAGTTTATGTAAACAATTAGTGCAGCCAATGAACACGGTGAGGGGTGTGACATAGTAATTCATCAAAATGAGCGATGAAAAAAAATACATGTTTTTACAGCATGACATTAATGTTCAGTACCTGGTGTAAATATTTACATCTAGACGAAAAAGAAACACACACCTATTTAGGCGAGGTACTGTCTAGCGGAGTAGAAAACTTGAAAACAAAGGAGAGCCGCACACTCTAGGAGCTCAGATGTAAAAATTTAAGGTCCAACGTTTCGACCGCCAAGCTGTCTTGATCAGGGTAGGTTCGACAGTCAAGCCGTTTTCATCAGGGTAGGTTCGACAGCCAAGCCGTTTTCATCAGGGTAGTTTCAACAGCCAAGCTGTCTTCATCAGGGTAGGTTCTACAGCCAAGCTGTCTTCATCAGGGTAGGTTCCACAGCCAAGCTGTCTTCATCAGGGTAGGTTCAACAGCCAAGCTGTCTTCATCAGGGTAGGTTCCACAGCCAAGCTGTCTTCATCAGGGTAGGTTCCACAGCCAAGCTGTCTTCATCAGGGTAGGTTCCACAGCCAAGCTGTCTTCATCAGGGTAGGTTCCACAGCCAAGCTGTCTTCATCAGGGTAGGTTCCACAGCCAAGCTGTCTTCATCAGGGTAGGTTCCACAGCCAAGCTGTCTTCATCAGGGTAGGTTCCACAGCCAAGCTGTCTTCATCAGGGTAGGTTCCACAGCCAAGCTGTCTTCATCAGGGTAGGTTCTACAGCCAGACTGTCTTCATCAGGGTAGGTTCAACAGCCAAGCTGTCTTCATCAGGGTAGGTTCTACAGCCAAGCTGTCTTCATCAGGGTAGGTTCTACAGCCAAGCTGTCTTCATCAGGGTAGGTTCTACAGCCAAGCTGTCTTCATCAGGGTAGGTTCTACAGCCAAGCTGTCTTCATCAGGGTAGGTTCTACAGCCAAGCTGTCTTCATCAGGGTAGGTTCAACAGCCAAGCTGTCTTCATCAGGGTAGGTTCAACAGCCAAGCTGTCTTCATCAGGGTAGGTTCGACAGCCAAGCTGTCTTCATCAGGGTAGGTTCAACAGCCAAGCTGTCTTCATCAGGGTAGGTTCAACAGCCAAGCTGTCTTCATCAGGGTAGGTTCAACAGCCAAGCTGTCTTCATCAGGGTAGGTTCAACAGCCAAGCTGTCTTCATCAGGGTAGGTTCAACAGCCAAGCTGTCTTCATCAGGGTAGTTTAGACAGCCAAGCTGTCTTCATCAGGGTAGGTTCTACAGCCAAGCTGTCTTCATCAGGGTAGGTTCAACAGCCAAGCTGTCTTCATCAGGGTAGGTTCAACAACCAAGCTGTCTTCATCAGGGTGTGTTCCACAACCAAGCTGTCTTCATCAGGGTAGGTTCAACAGCCAAGCTGTCTTCATCAGGGTAGGTTCAACAGCCAAGCTGTCTTCATCAGGGTAGGTTCAACAGCCAAGCTGTCTTCATCAGGGTGTGTTCCACAACCAAGCTGTCTTCATCAGGGTAGGTTCAACAGCCAAGCTGTCTTCATCAGGGTAGGTTCAACAGCCAAGCTGTCTTCATCAGGGTAGGTTCTACAGCCAAGCTGTCTTCATCAAGGTAGGTTCTACAGCCAAGCTGTCTTCATCAGGGTAGGTTCAACAGCCAATCTGTCTTCATCAGGGTAGTTTAGACAGCCAAGCTGTCTTCATCAGGGTAGGTTCAACAGCCAAGCTGTCTTCATCAAGGTAGGTTCAACAGCCAAGCTGTCTTCATCAGGGTAGGTTCAACAGCCAAGCTGTCTTCATCAAGGTAGGTTCAACAGCCAAGCTGTCTTCATCAGGGTAGGTTCAACAGCCAAGCTGTCTTCATCAGGGTAGTTTCGACAGCCAATCTGTCTTCATCAGGGTAGGTTCAACAGCCAATCTGTCTTCATCAGGGTAGGTTCTACAGCCAAGCTGTCTTCATCAGGGTAGGTTCAACAACCAAGCTGTCTTCATCAGGGTAGGTTCTACAACCAAGCTGTCTTCATCAGGGTAGGTTCTACAGCCAAGCTGTCTTCATCAGGGTAGGTTCTACAGCCAAGCTGTCTTCATCAGGGTAGGTTCAACAGCCAAGCTGTCTTCATCAGGGTAGGTTCAACAGCCAAGCTGTCTTCATCAGGGTAGGTTCAACAGCCAAGCTGTCTTCATCAGGGTACGTTCCACAGCCAAGCTGTCTTCATCAGGGTAGGTTCCACAGCCAAGCTGTCTTCATCAGGGTAGGTTCAACAGCCAATCTGTCGAAACGTTGGACATTACATTTTTGCATCTGAGCTCCTAGAGTGTGCGGCTCTGCTTTGTTTTTAAATATTTACATCACCTTTATGGTAATAGCATTAAATAGAAATGGATACATCATGTTAATATCAACAATCATTATCGCTACCTTTAAGTTACTTTCATCTATGTTTCATTATTCCATGTCATATCTTCTTGTGATACAAGCGTAGTGCACGATGAGCATCAATAGCATTTGGAAGCATGATATGCTAATAAAGCTTTGGGCAAAACTATTTTTTTACTGGTTTGAAATGTTCATGTAAATTGCTCTGAAATCAAAGTCAATATTCAAACCACTAGGGGTCAGAGTTCTTAGGAAGGAGATCCAGTGGGCCTCCCTCTGTGAGATGGGTGCCAATAATGTCTGAGTGGGCTTAATTTGAAACTTGCTCAGCTAAAGAGGATAAGGGGGAGACTATCAGAGGCTAGGGCGGACTAGGGCGGACTTGTTGAGACTGGCAGGCTGACTTTAAGCCAAGTTCCTGCGGAAGGCTACATCATAATTGCTAATAGGGTTGAAAGCAGGCTTGGGGCAGGTCTTTTGAGATCCTCTCGTCCTCCCTAGGATTAGCATGTTTAAGAGGCTTCCTTTCAACAAACTAGAATGGACGTTGTAACTATAAGGACTAGGATTGAGGAGAAAAGGACTTACCGATTTGGCAATGTTGTCCTATTTTCAAATGACTTGTAGCTAGCTATCCTTTTAACCTTATAAGAGTTTGTTGAAGTCATATTGGATAGGCTCCATTTGACTGTACATGTTGTCTGCAAAGCACTAGCTAGCTAAGTAGTTCTTTCAGTTTGTTTCCAAACTCATTCCAAGGACATATTCCCTTTCTTTTCCCTCTCGAACACAACATCGCTGTGCCTCCACAGTATTTGTTTTCAAGTATTTCATAAGGAATTATGAATTGTCATTGGAATATAATGTAGACTGCGACATTGTTTTGTTCTGGTTATTAACAGTTCATCTATTCATCCAAATGTTGATTCACAGAAGCAGACTATTACTTTATGAATTCATCTGAATTCTGTAATATTGAGAGAAAAAACTATAGCTTCGTGATACTTGTGAGAGATGGCTTGATCTCTCTCTGGGCTGTAAGACTTTTCGGTGCTGATAATATAATAAAGAAATATCTTGGTTCACGGGGGTTGGCAAGTGTGGATTGAGATACCAATACAGCTAGCGACATTGAATCATTTACACAATCTCTCTTTTAGCAGTAATATTCATTCCATATTTAGTTCAATGCTAAAATAATACAATACAAAAGAAGCTAAGGCACTGGACTCAATTCATTTGAAAACCGCATTGCTGTGTTTTTAACACAGTAGTTACTTTTTCCTCATTCATTCAAAGTCCCACAATGTTCTGTATAGTCTGGTTTTACTACTTCCAGACAGTTTCCAGAACTTGAGATGTGAGTACACAGTCAGTCGCAAAGACTATCAACAATCCTCTTTCTGATTTTCCTTTTATTGCAATAGGACTTGTATTTCCCTATGAGCAGGGTTTGAGTAAAGAGTATATTGCTCTCTTTACTAGTTAAATGTTTAAATAAGACATGCAATTTGAATTGGTGCAGAGCTCATCAATATGAAATTGGTGCAGCAGAGTGAAACAGAATGAAAGGAGACAGGCCTGGATGGACACTCTCTATTAATCTACACCCAGTTTGCCATTTTCTGAAGCGTCCATCTTTGCCGATTAGGAACTTCACAAGAAATAAAACGTAGAGAATATTTTTGAGGTTTCTCCTTGACCACAATATGGAAACACTGAAAATGTGAATCAAACCTTCAAATGCTTGATATCTTAGATCAAATGAAATCAAATGAAATCTTATTTGTCACACAGGCCAAATACAACAGGTGTAGACCTTAAGGTGAAATGCTTAAAAATTCAGTTTTTAAGAAAACATTTTTAATATACAAATATAACAAATAATTAAAGAGCAACAATAAAATAACAGTGTCTTCATATGTTGACTACGTAGCTATCGTCTGAGTAATACAGGGCATGGTGAGTATTGGAGATACGTGGATGCGTGGATGTGACTTACTCTACTGCTGACAAAGTAATATAAGCTACTGTGTATACCAGTATATCCCTTTCCCCAGTACTGTATAACCCTCGGTATATCCCTTTTCCCCAGTACTGTATAACCCCCGGTATATCCCTTTTCCCCAGTACTGTATAACCCCCAATATAGCCCTATTCCCCAGTACTTTATAACCCTCGGTATATACCTTTTCCCCAGTACTGTATATCCCTTTTCCCCAGTACTGTATAACCCCCGGTATATCCCTTTTCCCCAGTACTGTATAACCCCCAATATATCCCTATTCCCCAGTACTTTATAACCCTCGGTATATACCTTTTCCCCAGTACTGTATATCCCTTTTCCCCAGTACTGTATAACCCTCGGTATATCCCTTTTCCCCAGTACTGTATAACCCCCGGTATATCCCTTTTCCCCAGTACTGTATAACCCCCAATATAGCCCTATTCCCCAGTACTTTATAACCCTCGGTATATACCTTTTCCCCAGTACTGTATATCCCTTTTCCCCAGTACTGTATAACCCTCGGTATATCCCTTTTCCCCAGTACTGTATAACCCCCGGTATATCCCTTTTCCCCAGTACTGTATAACCCTCGGTATATCCCTTTTCCCCAGTACTGTATAACCCCCGGTATATCCCTTTTCCCCAGTACTGTATAACCCCCAATATAGCCCTATTCCCCAGTACTTTATAACCCTCGGTATATACCTTTTCCCCAGTACTGTATATCCCTTTTCCCCAGTACTGTATAACCCTCGGTATATCCCTTTTCCCCAGTACTGTATCACCCTCGGTATATCCCTTTTCCCCAGTACTCTATAACCCTTTTCCCCAGTACTGTATAACCCCCGGTATATCCCTTTCCCCAGTACTTTATAACCCTCGGTATATCCCTTTCCCCAGTACTTTACAACCCTCGGTATATCCCTTTTCCCTACTTGTCCAATACATCAGGTATTTGTTCTTGTTATCTGTCAGTCAACATTTGATACAAATAGCGTTTATAAGATTCAAACAAATGCTGTTGCTCTCTTTTTTTGCTCTCTTTTTCTTGATCCCAGGGGTGTCAGCCACGCCATTACAAATACAACTTCACAATATGGTAATGATTACAAGAAGGAAACTAATGAAGAGGTGATGAAGTCAACAGAACAGGGACGGTTAGAGTGTAGGGCCGGTAGGTAGCCTAGTGGTTAGAGTGTAGGGACGGCAGGTAGCCTAGTGGTTAGAGTGTAGGGACGGCAGGTAGCCTAGTGGTTAGAGTGTAGGGACGGCAGGTAGCCTAGTGGTTAGAGTGTAGGGACGGCAGGTAGCCTAGTGGTTAGAGTGTAGGGGAGGCAGGTAGCCTAGTGGTTAGAGTGTAGGGGAGGCAGGTAGCCTAGTGGTTAGAGTGTAGGGACGGCAGGTAGCCTAGTGGTTAGAGTGTAGGGGCGGCAGGTAGCCTAGTGGTTAGAGTGTAGGGACGGCAGGTAGCCTAGTGGTTAGAGTGTAGTTGCGGCAGGTAGCCTAGTGGTTAGAGTGTAGGGGCGGCAGGTAGCCTAGTGGTTAGAGTGTAGGGGCGGCAGGTAGCCTAGTGGTTAGAGTGTAGGGACGGCAGGTAGCCTAGTGGTTAGAGTGTAGGGACGGCAGGTAGCCTAGTGGTTAGAGTGTAGGTGCGGCAGGTAGCCTAGTGGTTAGAGTGTAGGGACGGCAGGTAGCCTAGTGGTTAGAGTGTAGGGACGGCAGGTAGCCTAGTGGTTAGAGTGTAGGGGCGGCAGGTAGCCTAGTGGTTAGAGTGTAGGGACGGCAGTTAGCCTAGTGGTTAGAGTGTAGGGACGGCAGGTAGCCTAGTGGTTAGAGTGTAGGTGCGGCAGGTAGCCTAGTGGTTAGAGTGTAGGGACGGCAGGTAGCCTAGTGGTTAGAGTGTAGGGACGGCAGGTAGCCTAGTGGTTAGAATGTAGGGACGGCAGGTAGCCTAGTCCAAACAGTCCAAACAAAAGTGTAACGATATTCGTCTTCGGATGAAGAGTAGTCATCGGACCAAAACGCAGCGTGGCAAGTGTTCATGTTATTTTTATTAGAACAGAAAACACTAAACAAAATAACAAAGAGAGTGAAACGAACCAGTCCTGTAAGGTACAACAACACAAAACAGAAAACAACTACCCACAAAACCAAAATGGCAAAATGGCAACCTAAATAGGCTCCCCAATCAGAGACAACGAGAAACAGCTGTCTCTGATTGGGAACCAATTCAGGCCACCATAAACCTACATACCCCTAGACCATACAAAATCCCCATAGATAAACAAAAACCCTAGACAAGAAAAAACCTAGATAATACAAAAATTAAACAAACCACCCTTGTCACACCCTGACCTAACCAAAAAAATAAAGAAAACAAATATAACTAAAGTCAGGGCGTGACAAAAAGACCGAAGGATCAGTTGAACTTGATCTGCACACAAAGCACAAAAAGGGTGTGTGAGACATTGTCTGTCTGATCAGACCGTGTCAGAGCTAATCAATAGATTGTCACAGACACACTTCAGCTATCTTAGGTGAAAGTACACACACACACACACACACACACACACACACACACACACACACACACACACACACACACACACACACACACACACACACACACACACACAATGCTGTTTTGCCATACGGTAATGTTCTACATTTGAATGAAGTCAAACTATTGGTACACAGAACAAGAGTCAAATTATTATATGTGAAGGTCACTACTAAGGTCACGGACTAATGACTCATTACTTAACAACTGTATTTCAGTCATAAAGCACTTTTTCACAATCCCTCCAAAAAATGTTACATTTTGTATTTAAAATAAATTGTTGTGATATAATGAAAGCGCCCTGGAACTCGCTTCGGTAGTAGAACTAAAGGCAAACGAGCCACGTACCTGTACTGTAGGCAAAAAGCAGGCACAAATGCATTTAAAAAAGCAAACTGAAAGTCAATTTAGCAAAGCTAAAAATAGTGCCTTAAGAACATATTAGCGTTGGAATGAGACACTCATGGCTCATCCATCCATTGATATATTAATTCACAGGAACACATCAGCCGTAGGGGCCGTGCTTCCTACATCCACTTATTGTTCAGTGGGGGAAAAGACATGCTCGCAAAAGTTTTACTGCAGGGGGATTCTGTTCCTGGAAGCTGAGTCACCGTGGTCTGTAGGAATTCCCATGCTGGGACACAGTGGGAAAGTTGATAAACACATAATAGGACTTGAAGCAGACATCCAGTGCCACAAGCAGTGTACCTTGCTCCAATGCCGGTCCACTAATGACTGTAAACACTTGTGAGCAGTCCCCAAGAGCCAACGCAAAATGGGTAGGGTCTGGGTCACCTGTGACAAAACCATCATTGGAGTAAAAACACAAAGGAAACCCTTTTTTTTTTTTTTTTTTTTATTCGGTTCATAGGAATTTTTATGTGCACTATGTCATCACACACAGGCTCTTATCCACAAAAAAATATGTTTGCTGGAAATATCTCCAGTGGGAAAATATGCATATTGTGTTATGCAGAATTTTTTTATATGCGTGTGAAAATCTGTTGCAAATTGGATGGAAATCTACCTAATGTCTTGGAGTGTTCAGTTATGTGTAACAGATTTTGGAAAGCTGTTCCTTTCATTCAAGGTTTACAAAATGCCATCATCTATTTTCCCCATCAATCTCCCTATGCCTATCCACTACTTAATAATAAACTTACAGCCGGCTTGGAAAGTCTTCCTGCCAATCTTGTAGACTGGTGATGGGAGGACCACCTTGTGTGTCTGGAGAGAAGACTGTTTAGTGAATAACTTGATTGTTTCAGGATAAATATGGAACCAGAATGTGAGAGAACACCAACAGGGCAATTTCAAACTCCACCTGCACTTCAAAGAGAATATCTTAAGCCTGCTTCTCTCTGGGCTGGCAAAGAAAAAGTGTTTTTTTTGTCCTTGAAGACCACAATCTAGATATCAGTGAGTTTTCCCGAACAGTCCAGATTTAAAATGTACAAGTCCTGAGAAATCTATAGTAAAGCAGACAATAACTTTAAAATATATATATATTTTATTAAACATTTTATGTTTAATATTCATACCAGATCCACATGTGACCTGTACAACTTCAGATTGTGTTATGTTGTAGTACTTTTCCATTGCAGTTATTCACTAGTCTGACTAACACATGACTCTTGAAGTCCTCCTGACTTCATTGTCTGGAATGGCTCTTTGATGTTGTCGACAAAACGCGCTGATAATGAAGGGGGCTGTGATTTTACTGGTTGGCTCTCCTCTGTCTTTCTCCCACAGCCACACACAGCCCCTGAACCCCGCCCCCTTCTATTACAATGGTTGGGTTTTCAAATCCAAAACAAAGAGTAATCTCAACCAATCAAACCCGTCACACAATTAAATTGCAAATATTGCATTAACAAACAGCCTCCTTTCCAGACCAGCGTGGTCACAGCTCACCCTTCGCTGTGAGTATCGTGGGTCGTGTCAGCTAGGCTAGTTAATCGCAAAACGGCAGATTTTTTTCATCTTGCTGGCTCGGGGATTCGACCCAGCGACCTATCAGTTACTGGCCCAACGCTCTTAACTGCTAGGCTTAATTGCTAGGGGGGAGATTTGAAGGGATAGTTTCACCTACATGTTTTAAATGAAATACTTTTAGAGAAGGGTTGATAAGCCGGGTCAAATGGTTGAACAAAGGCAAGAGAGTGAGGAAAGAGCTAAATGAATAGGGGCGGACGTAGCTTCCAGGTTAGAAAGACAGACCGATATTCCAACCCCGAGCTGCCTGCAGGGAAATCTGCAGGGAGTGATCCATCAGCCAGAGGGTTACCAGCTACAATATCTCTGTATACTACCTACATATGTTGTGCCCTTGAACAAGGCCCCTATACGTGCCCATGAGCTGCTCCCAGCCTGTGATGTGTGTATGTGTGTCGTGTGTCAGGTTGGTCACTGTGATAGAATATCTGTGCAAATGATCAATTAAAAGCAAATATGGTCAAATGAAGGCCAGACTATCTATGGTAGCTGTGCATGTAATGTATCTAGTACCAAAGAGGCACTGGTGAAGTGAAGTCTTTTCAAGTTTCCATTAAGGTTGTACTATTGGTTATCGATGACAATGTGGTAGACGTAGATACTGTTTTACATCGGGTAAATTAAAATCGGTGTATTTTTCCCCCCAAAGCTCTATCCCCACTCTCAAAAATGAATTTATCGGTTTTACTTACCCTCAAACTTTGTAATCTAAGAAGCCAGGTTCCAGTCATTCAGCGTATCTTTTACCCCTTTTTCTCTCCAATTGGTAGTTACAGTCTTGTCTCATCGCTGCAACTCCCGTACGGACTTGGGAGAGGCGAAGGTCGAGAGCCGTGCGTCCTCTGAAACGAGACCCAACTAAGCCGCACTGCTTCTTGACACAATGCCAGCTTAACCCGGAAGCCAGCCGCACCAATGTGTCGGAGGAAACACCGTACGCCTGGCGACAGTATCAGTGTGAACTGCGCCCGGCCCGCCACAGGAGCGGCTAGTGCGCAATGGGACAAGGACATCCCTGCCGGCCAAACCCTCCCCTAACCCAGACGACGCTGGGCCAATTGTGCGCCGCACCATGGGTCTACCGGTCGCGGCCGGCTGCGACAAAGCCTGGACTCAAACCAATATCTCTAGTGGAACAGCTAGCACTTCGATGTAGTGCCTTATAGCTTGGTTAAATTAACCCAGATGGAGAATATTAATAGCTAATGTAGCTAATGAGGGAAACTGTGTCCGAGGAAGTCCCAAAGAAGTGCCATACTAAGCTAGCTAAGGTAGCTAGCTAGCTACATTTAATTAGCTACCATTACAGACACTGACATAGTTAGCTAGCTAGCTAGCCAAGCGACAACACTTCAGTAAGCTAGCATCACAAGCATGATCGCAAGGCTCTAACGTACCACAGCCAGAGATATTAGCACAGTAAATGGCTAGCTAGCAAACAGTCATTAGCTAGCTAGCTAACACTCAAGATAACGTTAGTTATCTACCTAATTATGATATGACCTATTTCACCAGAATGACCATCAAATTCATAACGTTTGTTACTTACCGTTTTCACGGTTATCAGTCAGTCAAAACACCCTAATTCTGTCTAAATAACATTAGCCGCTTTCCACTTGTCAGTCACTCAGTCGCACTAGCTAGAACTAGAATACTTGCAAGTGTTCTGGTGGACTTCACACGCTGGTGGCAGGAGAATAAACCCACTGGCTGGGTCAACTATCCATAGGTAATAACCCAGCACCAACAACCCAACCCTGCTGCATTTACAGATAATAACCCAACTATAGACCCAATGCCTGCAACCCAGCAGTTGGGTCATCCAAACAAACCAACATTTTTGTGAGTGTAACTTACATCTCAAAGCCATGCATGCAGGAGGGCTCCCGAGTGGCACAGTGGTCTAAGGCACTGTATCTCAGGGCTAGTGGCATCACTACAGACCCTGATTTTGATTCCAGGCTGTATCACAACCGGACGTGATTGGGAGACCCATAGCGCACAATTGTCCCAGCGGCTTGGCCGGTGTTGGCCATCATTGTAAATAAGAATAATATACACAATATAGTTTGCAGCAAATTTTCCACAAACTTGTGGGAAGTTTGCAGCAATAAATTCATTTTTGTAAGGGTATATAGTGCACTACTTTTTACCAGAGGATTGTTAGAGTTACAAACTAGTAAAAGCTATCTATGAAAGGTGAGACTCTCACGAACACACACCTCTAACATGTTTTTCTCCATTGTGCTTACAAGCTACACAAGAGTAATTAGAAGGTAAGGGGTCCTTCTACATAGAAGATACTAGGAAATCGCAGGACATAGTGTCTATGATACTGTAATAAGTTCACATTGTTGCTGTCACAAACGTCAAACTCTACACCGCTGTCACTGTCTAGTTGGATATTCATTTTCCACTGAGCAAACAATTTCTGTACTTACAGCATTCATATGATTTTTTTTAGCTTTTGTGGACCGTATTTTATGAATTGACATTTGTAAGTGTTTACGTCAAATTGTTTTGTGTTCTACTTGTAGCCCTGGTAGTCCTGAACATAAGATGGTAAAATATATGATTGTGAGGCTAAATATAAGGGTTGGATTAATGGAAAGACCATTTTTGCTGGGATCTTGGGACTGATAGGGTTAAGCTATACTAAAGCTACCCTTAAGATAAACATAGTTGGGGGCCTCCCGAGTGGCGCAGCGGTCTAAGGCACTGCATCGCAGTGCTTTTCTTATTTTTTATGTCACCTTTATTTAACCAGGTTGGCTAGTTGAGAACAAGTTCTCATTTACAACTGCAACCTGGCCAAGATAAAGCAAAGCAGTGTGACACAAACAACAACACAGAGTTACACATGGAATAAACGAGCGTACAGTCAATAACACAATAGAAAAAAAATAAAGTCTATATACAGTGTGTGCAAATGTCGTGAGGAGGTAAGGCAATAAATAGGCCATAGTAGCGAAGTAATTACAATTTAGCAGATTAACACTGGAGCGATAGATGAGCAGATGATAATGTACAAGTAGTGGTGTACAAACAAAGTATGGGGATGAGGTAGGTAGATTTGGTGGGCTATTTACAGATGGACTATGTACAGCTGCAGCGATCGGTTAGCTGCTCAGATAGCTGATGTTAATAGTTAGTAAGGGAAATATAAGTCTCCAGCTTCAGCGATTTTTGCAATTCGTTCAAGTCACTGGTAGCTGAGAACTGGAAGGAAAGGCGGCCAAATGAGGTGTTGGCTTTGGGGATGACCAGTGAGATATACCTGCTGGAACTCGTGCTACGGGTCGGTGTAGTTACCGTGACCAGTGAGCTGAGATAAGGCGGAGCTTTACCTAGCATAGACTTATAGATGACCTGAAGCCAGTGGTTCTGGCTACGAATATGTAGCGAGGGCCAGCCGACCAGAGCATACAGGTCGCAGTGGTGGGTGGTATAAGGGGCTTTGTTAGAAAAACGGATGGCACTGTGATAGACTGTATCCAGTTTGCTGAGTAGACTAATGGAAGCCATTTTGTAGATGACATCGCCAAAGTCGAGGATCGGTAGGATAGTCAGTTTTACTAGGGTAAGTTTGAGGCTTCACTACAGACCCGTGTTCGATCCCAGGCTTTGTCACAGCCAGCGGTGACCAGGAGACCCATGAATCAGCCCAGGTTAGGGGAGGGTTTTGCCAGCTGGGATTTCCTTGTCCCACTTGTGCTCAAGCAACTCCTTGTGGTAGGCCGGGTACTAACAAGCTGACCTCAGTCACCAGCTGGATGGTGTTTCCGACACATTGGTGCGGCACATGGTTCTCAACCTTCGCCTCTCCCAAGTCAGTAAGGGAGTTGCAGAGATGGGACAAGACAGTAAATAAAAAATAACATAGTTTCTTTTAACTAAAGTTATGTTGAAAAATTATATTATCATCTGAAATGTCATACACTACAAATTGCAAGTCACTTTGGGGTCATGTTTTAAAATGTGTAATCGATCATATTAAACACAAAAACGATGTTTCAAGTGAGAATTATGCAGGTCTAAATGATGACAAAGATAGACAATTATTTCCTATAATCCCCGAGCTGACAAAGTAAAAAAAAACTGTCGTTCTGCCCCTGAACAAGGCAGTTAACCCACTGTTCCTAGGCCGTCACCGTAAATTAGAATTTGTTCATAACTGTCTTGCCTGGTTAAATAAATAAAATCAGCTTCTTGATATGCCACACCTGTCTGGTGGATGGACTATCTTGGCGAAGGAGAAATGCTCAATATCAGGGATGTAAACAAATGTGTCCACAAACTTTGAGGGAAGTAAGCTTTTTGTGAGTATGGAACATTTCAGAGATTTATTTTTCAGCTCATGAGACCAACACTTTCCATGTTGCGTTTATATTTTTGTTCAGCGTAGTTAAGTTAAAGTACTAGTTGAACTACATGTAGTTCACTACTCACTGGCTATTTGGGATGCACCCTAAGAGTTCAACGATTTATTAATGGCCAAGTCAACTCTTTCCTGTTATCACTTGTAATGAACAGAAATGTGACCGATAATCAACCCTGGTTCCAACACAAAGATTTCAGCGGAAGGGATCATTTGTATGTGAGGGGGAACAATCCGAGTTCAATAGACTTTATGTCTCTTTAGCTGATAAAATGCACAAGGCAGAAGCAAGTCAGCCAGAAAAAGGTGGAAAGGAGGGAGCCATTTGCAGAGTTGACAGATTCCAGTCATCATGAATGACTTTAGCATACCTGAGAGCTGATCTGTTCTAGTTATGTATTCCCTCTGAGCTGCTCTGTTTCTAGTTATGTATTCCCTCTGAGAGCTGCTCTGTTTCTAGTTATGTATTCCCTCTGAGCTGCTCTGTTTCTAGTTCTGTATTCCCTCTGAGAGCTGCTCTGTTTCTAGTTCTGTACATCCTCTGAGAGCTGCTCTGTTTCTAGTTCTGTATTCCCTCTTAGAGCTGCTCTGTTTCTAGGTCTGTACGTCCTCTGAGAGCTGCTCTGTTCTAGTTCTGTATTCCCTCTGCGAGCTGCTCTGTTCTAGTTATGTATTCCCTCTGAGAGCTGCTCTGTTTCTAGTTCTGTATTCCCTCTGAGAGCTGCTCTGTTCTAGTTCTGTTCATCCTCTGAGAGCTGCTCTGTTTCTAGTTCTGTATTCCCTCTGTATTCCCTCTGAGAGCTGCTCTGTTTCTAGGTCTGTACATCCTCTGAGAGCTGCTCTGTTTCTAGTTCTGTTCATCCTCTGAGAGCTGCTCTGTTCTAGTTCTGTATTCCCTCTAAGAGCTGCTCTATTCTAGTTCTGTATTCCCTCTGTATTCCCTCTGAGAGCTGCTCTGTTTCTAGTTCTGTATTCCCTCTGAGAGCTGCTCTGTTTCTAGTTCTGTATTCCCTCTGAGAGCTGCTCTGTTTCTAGTTCTGTATTCCCTCTGAGAGCTGCTCTGTTTCTAGTTCTGTATTCCCTCTGAGAGCTGCTCTGTTCTAGTTCTGTATTCCCTCTGAGAGCTGCTCTATTCTAGTTCTGTATTCCCTCTGTATTCCCTCTGAGAGCTGCTCTGTTTCTAGTTCTGTATTCCCTCTGAGAGCTGCTCTGTTTCTAGTTCTGTATTCCCTCTGAGAGCTGCTCTGTTCTAGTTCTGTTCATCCTCTGAGAGCTGCTCTGTTTCTAGTTCTGTATGTCCTCTGAGAGCTGCTCTGTTCTCAGAGCCCTCTGTGACCTAGTGGGGATGATGAATCAGGGTTTATAGGCCTCCATGAGGCCAGAGAGACCAATCTGGGAGATCGGCTGTTAAAATAAGACATAGCATGACCAGACTGCTTTAACTAGCTCCCAGGCTCCCAGGCATATGGCCTGGGCCTTAACCACAGACCTGACTGCACATTAGTGTCCCCCAAACACCCACATATGTGTCCTGTGATGAGGCCAGTTGATTTCCAGAGTAATAGTCAGGCCTCTGTCTACGTCTCATAATTATGTTCAATGAATGTGCTCATGGTGTACCTTTCCTTTTCAGTTCTTTCTTCTAAAAGTTATAAAATAATTTTCTAGACAGACCTACGAATCAATTGAATTTTCCTAAATTGTTAAAGAGCGTCTGCTAAATGACTTAAATGTAAATGTAAATGTTAATCAATATGTCATTTCCCAGAATATCCTCTGCTTTGTATCAAACTAAAAAAAATGAATAAATAGATCTACATAATTAAATTAATCAACATCCTATTTGTAGTGGCTGGGACATAAATCTGACACCTTATTGTTCATCTATTGTCTACAGCTGACGAGCTGGTCTCTTTGATGTGATGTTCAATTCATCATTAAAGCCCCTGAATACAAGACCACTCCCCTCTCCGCACCTCTCCTAAGACAATATAAACAACACAACAACTAACAAAAAAAAAGAATTTAACAAAAGGAATTAGTCTTTTGTGTTCTAATAGAACTGGAAAATGGTTGATACGTTTCATATCTGCACCTCTAGTCTATAATACAGCATTTTATAATGAGGTAGCAGATGTAATCTAAGCACAATGTCACTAACTGCCAGCACTAGCTAATTTCCTAACTGCCAGTACTAGCTCATTTCAATGGGTTTATCCATATAATGCCTTCAGAAAGTTTTCATGCCCCCTTGACATATTCCACATTCTGTGTTGCAGCCTGAATTCAAAACGTATTATATAGATTTTTTTTCTCACCCAATATACACACATAATGACAAAGTGAAAACATGTTTTTTTTTGTTTTGTTTTTTACATTTTAAGAAATGTATTGAAAATTAAATAAATAAAGACACACCTCAGTCAATACTTTTTAGAAGCAACTTTGGCATTGATTACAGCTGTCAATCTTTCTGGGTAAGACTTTAAGAGCTTTCCTCACCTGGATAGTGCAACATTTGCCCATTATTCTTCTCAAAATTCTTCAACCTCTGTCAAATTGGTTATTGATCATTGCTAGACAACTATTTTCAGGTCTTGCCATAGATGTTCAAGTAGAAGTCAAAACTGTAACTTAGCTCCATTCCGTTTTCTTTTTTATCCTGGAAAAACTCCCCAGTCCTTAACAATTACAAGCATACCCATAACATGATGCAGCCACCACTATGATTGAAAATATAGAGTGGTACTCAGTAATGTGTTGTATTGGATTTTCCCCAAACACATCACCTTGTATTCAGGAAAGAAAGTTAATTACTTTATCCACATTTGAAGCATTCTGTACAGGCTTCCTTTTTTCCCTCTGTCAATGAAGTTAGTTTTGTGGAGTAACTGCAATGTTGTTGATCCACCCTCAGTTTTCTCCTATCACAGCCATTAAACTCTGTGACTGTTTTAAAGTCACCATTGGCCTCATGGTGAAATCCTGAGCGGTTTTCTTCCTGAGTTAGGAAGTACGTCTGTATCTTTGTAGTGACTGAGTGTTTTGAAACACCACCACCCAAAGAGTAATTATTAAATTCACCATGCTGAAAGGGATACTCAATGTCTGTCTGGGGGGACCTCCCCAGTCTTTGTGGTTGAATCTGTGTTTGAAATTCACTGCTCGACAGAGAGACCTTACAGATAATTGTATGTGTGGGGTACAGAGATGAGGTGGTCGTTCAAAGAAATCATGTTTAACACTATTTTTGCTCATTGAGTTCATGCAACTTATTATGTGACTTGTTAATAAGACATTTTTACTCCTCAACGTATTTAGGTTTGCCATAACAAAAGGGGTTGAATACTTTTTTGACTCAAGACATCTCAGCTTTTCAATGTTTATTATTTCCTAACAATTTTCAAAAACATAATTCCACTTTGACATTATGGGATATTTTTTGTGTAGGCCATTGACAAAAAAAAACACAAATTTAATCCATTTGAAATTCAGGCTATGTCAAGAACAAAATGTGGATAAAGTCAAGGGATGTCAATACTTTCCAATTATGGTCTCGTTTAATACACTATTTTATTCAGTGGACTTAAGTAGGCATTTAACATAGTCCCCCGTGACATGATTGATTGGGGGAATTTCTTACTGAATATATGCCGTTGAGTGCTGTGATGTCAGTGATTTATCACAGCATTCTCAGATGGCGTGGCCATCTCCAAAATGGTACCCTATTCTCTACTGTGTGCATAGGGTTGTGGTCAAAAGTAGTGAACGATGTAGGGAATAGGGTGCTATTTCTGATGCACAGTTGTCCCAAACAGGAACTGAAACAATAAATGCAGGTTCCCTACACCAACATGTTGTTGTGGATGGATCATTGCACGTGATGGGATCATTTAAAAAAAAAAAAATGTTGGCTAGTGTTGAGGCTGTATATTTATTATCTATTCACACTACAACTTAGAACAATAAAAAAAAAAAGTATTTTGCTACACTACATGTATTGACTTCAAGTACCGGCCTCTTCAAGACCAGGGTCAAGTCAATTGGTCATTTTTTTCAACTGACACAAGTATAGTAAAAAAGTCATGATAAGTCACAGCGGGTCACGATTTCCTGGTTGCCAGAAGCTCATATTGTTCAACTGTTGTTAAAGAGAACATATCGCTTAGACCATTTTGGGAGAAGCTATAGTGCCCTTCCCTGTATGTGCTTTTGTAGTTCACTCTCTTGGTTTGGAGTTGTTACTGGCTGGCTTTATCTGAGAGCTTCTTGAGTCTGTAAAAGCCACTCTAACTTGGCTTATTTGTCATGTTGCCTTAACAACAGGTCTGTTGTAGATGTTACTTAGCCATCAAAAGTAACTGGCGCACTAATGAACTAACAGCCATTTTTTTTATGTTTCCAGCTTGCTTTTTTAACCCCCCCCCCCCCCATAAAGTCTAATAGAGTAGATATTTTGATTGATGTTCTGAAGTAATTTGTTGTAAATATTGTTGTTGGGACTGTGTTTCCTGGCAAACATAGAACAAAATCATTTCCATGTATGAGTTGAACTCATACAGCACAGCCTGAGGCCCCTTGATTACCATATGCACGACCTATTCATCGATAGCTAGATATGTACATAAACAAGTCAACATCTTTAAAATAGCAAATTATACACACATTTATACAAAAATATATATAAATATATTTTTTTCTAACTCACTATTTCTAAGAAAATATTCTTGGGGACATTTCGTACATGTCAAAACAGGTCATATCTCCATCCAGATAACAGCCTTTTGGTATTTTCCTGGAGCATTTTAAATTGAAGTGCTTTTCTCCTCACTAAATGTCACTGACAGCTTTTGACAAGAAAACTTAAGTTAGCAGCATCCAACCTGTCAGCCTTTATTTGTAAACAGCTTGCATTTTCCTCTCAGATAAAAAAGGGGGGGGGGGGGGGTGAATTTTTACAGCAGGGAAGGTTTTTCTCTACAAACACCAACCCATGCATACGTAATAGGTCATTTGTAACAAACTGTATGGCACTTGTTTTTGTATTCCTTTTTCTGAGAAGCAGTACATTTCTGGTGTGCCAAGGTTATTTATGCAGTTTCAGCTGTTGCATTACATACCCAATAACCCATAGTTCACCCAAACTACTGCACATTTCTGCCAAAGCTCCACTTAAGTCAAAAGTGCAAACTAAATCTACGTAGCCTAGATCGTGGGATTTGGTCAGCGAGGAATGCTTATGTTTAAGTGGAGTCAAAGTTCCCTCACTACTTCTGTCTCATGATGAATTAGGTTTTGGATTGTAGGAGTTGAACTTGGATGACCTTGGTCATAGCAATATTGGTTCATTGGCTACATCCAGCCGTACTTGTGTTATATTGTGATCCATGGGATATTGAGTGAGGAGTTTGCTGTCCTGCTTGGTAACAGGGTAACAGCACTAGGCCTAGCCTGCATTGCTGCCTGCAAGTGGAATCCTGTAGCTCAGAGGTTGGCCCTAAATGCCCTATAGTGGACTACTTTTGACCATAGGACTCTGGTCCAAAGTAGTGCACTATAAAGGGAATAAGGTGCCATTTGGTACGCAGACAGAGTCTCAAGATTTTATCTGCACGTTTAAGTCATCAGCAGAATGAAATCCTCGGGGAGAGCTGGGGAGATCAAGGGCAGGTGTAACAAGGCGGACGAACTTTCACCTTTCGTACCCGCTCTGTGACCGTGCTACAGTATTGCTGTCTCCGACCCGGGGCGTAGGACTTCCCCAACTAGATCAATTTGATGATGTATGGCTGTCTGTTTGAAAGCCTGCAGAGCTTTCAGTTCAATATTAGTGTGAATAATGTATCTCAACGTCAGTCCCCAATGGGACCATATACCCTACGTGACGCACTCTTTTTAGTCAAAATAGGGAGTGGTGTGGCATTTGGAAAGCACAACAGCAATCCATTGTGTGGACTAATACTGTGGTTGACACATTTTTATAAGGAAGTATTATGTATTCAAAAGTGATATACAGTACACCTGAAACCTTTTATTTTTGTTTTGTTTTTTGAATATTTTGGCCTGTCTATTCACAATGAGACCAATTATTCTACATTCTGACACTTGGATTGAAGTCCAGTTGGACTGGTGCAACTCACTTCATCCTCAGAACCTACGATCCACCCTAAATACTAAGATGCTTATCTTTGAATCTTTGAAAGCCTGCCTGCTTTCCTTTAAAACATAGCTTTAAAAAAAAGAAAGATTTCCATCTGTGTGAGGAGCCACCATATTTCTGTTACAGAATGTGGTACTGCCCCCCCATTTCCAGGTAGGTGTCTGTAAATGATCACCTTTTGAATGAGTGAATGCTACTGTAGCAGATGGCAAGCCTTTAAGGTCCAGAGCACATAGTGGACACTGAATTACAGTCCAGAGGGAGACTAGATGCCTGATAACCTTCAAACGTTGGTTCCATCTGGTGAATCCTAAGCAAGGACAGTGCAATCAAACATGCAACGTACGCTGGCTAGCCGTTGGGTGACATCTTGCCTTTGCAAACCTGATCCAGAATTACACAAAGGAATTTTTACAAATGATTTTAGGGCAAGATATGTTGCCTTATCCATTTATTACACTCTGTTTTGTTGGGAGGTAGCGGCCACACCACCAGAAGCAATCATGTACTTGAAATATGAATTAATCTAATTCATTAAATAATTCATTATTCATACCTTCTATGTTATTAGTTGTCATGGGTGAGAGACTGTGGTGAAGCATTACTTGCCTTCATGCCCTCTGTATGCAATGTTACATTATGTCATTACTGTATTATTCAAAACCAATTGTAGATAGGCCTACATCAAGATTAGTATAACTGGCACCTTAAGGCCTAATCATAACTTTATTTTTTTTAATTGAACCTTTATTTAACTAGGCAAGTCAGTTAAGAACAAATTCTTATTTACAATGACGGCCTAGGAACAGTGGGTTAACTGCCTTGTTCAGGGGCAGACATCCAATTAACATGAACGCTCATGAATGTTGTGAGAGTGGACTTCAACCATGGGTTCATTATACACATATTATGCACATACTGTATACGCGTCGGACTTTGAAGTAAGCCATTATTACCCTACGAAAATTACAATATTTCCTATCACAGCTGCAAATCCCAATAGAACGACATCACATTCTGAAGGTCACTTTCCTTGCTTTGTCTAGCCACACTATCGTGAATCTAGCTAAGATGTTTTGTGGGTCAGAGTGCAGTGATTCATTGTACAAACATTGAGCACACTTTCAGACACATTCAGCGCATGCAGTTACCCATACCTGCAAACATTTGCAAGTAAATTTCTCACACTGGGTCCTGCCCGGGCAAGTCCAACGGGGTTGCCTAGCAACACGTGCCTCAGAGGGAGGCGACAGAACGTTTCTAAACCCGGAGGTGCAACATGACAAAATTTCCGGGTAACTTTTGCGAAAACAGACCAAGCAGGCCGGAGTTTTGGGGATTGAGAAATCAACGATAGAAGTGGAAAATTCTTCCTGAGTTGTTCATTTTCCTCGAAATCTAAAAGCACACCCCAGATTTGAGCCAATGTATTATTTAAGTAGTTGAACATGTTATCACTCCAACCTCGTGAAAGTGACTGACATGTTTTCATTTTCGTCAAAAATAAATCGAAGGAGTGCCTTTGATTTGACGACATGCACGTGCACAGCTCGGCGCGAGCAACCGTTAGACCCCATGACGTGTTTCTGTGCATGAGCATAGCTAGCCAACGTCGCCGTGACATCGCCTACAAGCCTGATCAGGGATTCCTATTGGAGAAGCAGTTTCTACCCATCTTCATACTGTACTGTCTTTGGAGGCAACGTCTGCATAGCGCAACAAATTCCCATGATTCAACGCTTCGTTCAGACTGAACAGACTGAACAGCTAGCGCATCGGCTAAGATTACTTTTAAAAATATAGATATATATATTCAGCTAATAGGGAGAAGTATCTAACAAAACAACTTCATTATTAAATGATTTACATTTAATATACATATAAAATACACTTGGGTACATTTATGGACAACATTCCCGACTTACTCAAATGTTAAGCCCAAAATAAATAGGCTTTAAATGGCAGACTGAGTTATTGTGAGAAGACACATACAAAAAGACAGACCATTATCTCTATAAAGCCAAGTGGTTTATCATTTTTCCCTACATTGACTAGGAATCAAAACAAGGTTGCTACCACAATAGGGACTATCTAATTCCTATTGTTGTACATCAAGGGAGTGTTATCCAAAATACATAGAAAGACAAGATGCTGTGTCCAATTGCAGCCGCGGTTCCATTCTCTCTCTTGCTGTGTATAATCTAGCCCCCCATTCAAGCCCATGTAAATCACTACGTACTCACAAACAGTGTTCTTCATGACTACAATGCAGTGCTGTGATTATACAACAGGCATTGGCAGTAGGAAGCTAGAGCCGCCATATAAATAAACCGTATAGATACTGTTTGGCTAGTGGTACCCATAGTATTGTAGACAAGTCTCATCCACCTACTCTACAGCCACCACCAAAAATAAAGTCTCAACAATATTTGGTAAGACATATTTGTTTGGAAAATGTGTTGGTCTTTCTATGGTGATTAACAGTTACCATACGATGGCTCTCCAGAACAAACATCTGTTTCCACTGTGAGATGTCAGTTCATATTGATGCTGGTGGAGATGTCACAAGGCATTAATCCAACCCAGTCTGTGGGCCATGCAGTCTGTCAACTTGTTTAGTGGGCTACATCTGAGGCTAGACGAACGGAGGACAATACAGTTCAAATGGACTTCACGCCTTCACAGCCTTGATACGGTACATTTTAAAACACCTCAGACTGTCCTTCACAGCCTTGATACGGTACATTTTAAAACACCTCAGATTGTCCTTCACAGCCTTGATACAGTACATTTTAAAATACCTCATTTTGTCCTTCACAGCCTTGATACAGTACATTTTAAAATACCTCAGATTGTCCTTCACAGCCTTGATACGGTACATTTTAAAACACCTCAGATTGTCCTTCACAGCCTTGATACAGTACATTTTAAAACATCTCATATTGTCCTTCACAGCCTTGATACGGTACATTTTAAAACACCTCAGATTGTCCTTCACAGCCTTGATACAGTACATTTTAAAACATCTCATATTGTCCTTCACAGCCTTGATACAGTACATTTTAAAACACCTCAGATTGTCCTTCACAGCCTTGATACGGTACATTTTAAAACACCTCAGATTGTCCTTCACAGCCTTGATACAGTACATTTTAAAATACCTCATATTGTCCTTCACAGCCTTAGTACAGTACATTTTAAAATACCTCATATTGTCCTTCACAGCCTTAATATAGTACATTATAAAACACCTCAGATTGTCCTATGAGGCTAGTCTTGCGCTATATGAGCCTTTGACAGTGAAGTTATTTTCTGTTTATTTGTTAGAACAACAGGTAGTTGTTGCCAGTTTTAAAACTCTTTCATATCTTCTTGCTTTCATATTTGGAGGCATGTTATACAACATCTTTCATTTCTTACAAAACACAAATCATCTATTTTACCTGCATTGTACAAGGGATGCATCCCAAAATGGCATCCTTTTATTTACATAGTGCACTACTTTTGACCAGAGTCCTATGGGCAGAGAGATAGCATCCCTACGGGCCCTGGTCAACAGTAGTGCACTATGTAGAAATGAGGGTGCAGGTTGGGACACAGACAAGGTTCTAAAGTATGTTGCATAACTGTCTGGAATGTCTAAACTGTCACTATTCAGATCCTTGTGCCTTTGTGGCCATTGTCACACAGAACTGCCTTTACAGACAAGAGTACTGTACATCGCAAGGCTACACTGCAACTTGAGTGATGACTTGAGCAACTGTTTTACTACGACAAGAGACTGATAGAGACATGAATTTTGGAGAGAGGGGAGATTATTATGCCCTCTACTGGCTGAGTTATGGATATGAGTTACTTTTGCTCTTCAGTAAAAGACTCCCTATTGTCAAGGTTATAACCAAGAGCATAATTGGGTTTTTTACATGCATGCAAATTATGCATTTTAAAACATTCATACAAAATATGGGTGAAATAGTACAGAGCATTTAAAACCAACATAAGGGAAGACTATTACCTAAAGAAGATCATTTTATGGGGTGGCAGGTTGCCTAGTGGTTAGAGCGTTTGGCCAGTAATCAAATCCCCGAGCTGACAAGGTAAAAATCTGTCATTATGCGCCTGAACAAGACAGTTAACCCACTGTTCCCCGGTCGGCTGTCATTGTAAATAAGTATTTGATCTTAACTGACTTGTCTAGACAAATAAAGGGGGAAAAAAGTATAATAAATAAGTAAAACGTGATGTGGTGCTATTAATCACTGATATTATCTTATTGAGGATTGGAAACAAATTAATATTTCAGGCATTGAACCAGTTAATTAAGACATGCAGTTTGGTTCGGCAACGTAATGGCTTTTAAAAACACCTTGAAAGCAATTAAGGCGGTGAATAAAAACACTAAATATTGGGGTGTCAGGTAGCCTAGTGGTAAGAGCATTGGACTAGTAACTGAAAGGTTGCAAGATCAAATCCCAGAGCTGACAAGGTAAAAATCTGTCGTTCTGCCCCTGAACAAGGCAGTTAACCCACTGTTCCTAGGCTGTAATTGAAAATAACAATGTGTTCTTAACTGACTTGCCTATTTAAATGAAGGTTAAAAAATGACAATAATCAGTCTGTTACTAAGAGCTGCAGTAGACTGTGTCTGCCTATAGAAGGAACTGGTCTGTTACTAAGAGCTGCAGTAGACTGTGTCTGCCTATAGAAGGAACTGGTCTGTTACTAAGAGCTGCAGTAGACTGTCTTCCTATAGAAGGAACTGGTCTGTTACTAAGAGCTGCAGTAGACTGTGTCTGCCTACAGAAGGAACTGGTCTGTTACTAAGAGCTGCAGTAGACTGTGTCTGCCCATAGAAGGAACTGGTCTGTTACTAAGAGCTGCAGTAGACTGTGTCTTCCTATAGAAGGAACTGGTCTGTTACGAAGAGGTGCAGTAGACTGTGTCTGCCTATAGAAGGAACTGGTCTGTTACGAAGAGCTGCAGTAGACTGTCTTCCTATAGAAGGAACTGGTCTGTTACTAAGAGGTGCAGTAGACTGTGTCTGCCTATAGAAGGAAATGGTCGGTTACTAAGAGCTGCAGTAGACTGTCTTCCTATTGAAGGAACTGGTCTGTTACCAAGAGCTGCAGTAGACTGTGTCTTCCTAGAGAAGGAATTGGTCTGTTACTGAGCTGCAGTAGACTGTAGCTTCCTACAATCTTAGGGAAAAAATGATGTCTGGATCAAAAAATTGTTCTACGGCTGTACCCATTGGATAACCTTTTGAAGAACCCTTTTTTATTCCAGGCAGAACACTTTTGTGTTCCATGAAGAACCTTTTCAACAGAGGGTTTTACAATGAACCCCAATAAAGTTAAAACTGGAACCAAATAGTGTTTGTATTTGTATTTGTACTTATTATACAGTTGAAGTCTAAAGTTTACATACACTTAGGTTGTAGTTATTAAAACTAGTTTTTTTCAACCACTCTACAAATTTCTTGTTATCAAACTAAAGTTTTGGCAATTCGGGTAGGACATCTTCTTTGTGCATGACACAAGTCATTTTTACAACAATTGTTTACAGACAGATTATTTCACTTATAATTCACTGTAGCACAATTCCAGTGGGTCAGAAGTTTACTTAAAACCTAAGTTGACTAAGCCTTTAAAACCTTTTACGGCTAGGGTCCGCTAGTGGAACGTTTTGACAACATCTGGTGAAATGGTAGAGCGCGAAATTCAAAACAATTATTCTAATATTTTACTTTCATATGTGCAATACACCAAATTAAAGCTTAACGTCTTGTTGATCTAGCCACCGTGTCAGATTTCAAAAAGGCTTTACGGCGAAAGCAAACCATGCTAATATCTGAGGACAGCACCCCATCAAACAAATACAGACAATCATATTTCATCCCAGCAGGCGCGACACAAAACTCAGAAATAACGATATAATTCATGCCTTACCTTTGAAGATCTTCTTCGGTTGGCACTCCAATCTGTCCCATAAACATCATAAATGGTCCTTTTGTTTGATTTATTCCGTCGTTATATCTCCAAAATGTCCATTTATTTGCCGCGTTTCACTCAGAAAAACACCGGTTCCAACTCGCTCAACATGACTACAAAATATCTAATAAATTACCTGTAATCTTGATCCAAACATTTCAAACAACTTTCCTAATTCAACTTTAGGTATTTAGCGTAAATAATCAATAAAATTTAAGAAGGGATAAACTATAGTGGATAAAAATAAAGTGGAGCGAGCTTTCAGGTCACGCGCCCCAACCACAACAGTACACTAGACTCGACCCTCGTTCTGAACTGCCCTACTTCTTCATTTCTCAAAGGAAAAACATCAACCAATTTCTAAAGACTGTTGACATGCAGTGGAAGCGATAGGAAGCACGTGCCTTAGAAATCTGGATCCACATAGAAAATTATTGAAAACACTGTCACCTCAACAACAACAAAACATCCTGGATGGTTTGCCCTCAGGGTTTTGCCTGCCAAATAAGTTCTGTTATACTCACAGACATAACCTTAGAGTGTTTTCTTTCCAAATCTACCAATTATATCCATATCCTAGCTTCTGGGCCTGAGTAGCAGGCAGTTTACTTTGGGCACACTTTTCATCCGGACATAAAAATACTGCCGCCTAGCCCGAATTAAAAAGCCTTGGAAATTCCAGAAAATGATGTCATGGCTTTAGAAGCTTCTGATAGGCTAATTTACATAATTTGAGTCAATTGGCGGTGTACCTGTGGAAGTATTTCACGGCCTACCTTCAAACTCAGTGCCTCTTTGCTTGACATCAAGGGAAAATCAAAAGATATCAGCCAAGGCCTAAAAAAATGTTGACCCCCACAAGTCGGGTTCATCCTTGGGAGCAATTTCCAAATGCCTGAAGTTACCACGTTCATCTGTACAAACAATAGTACGCAAGTATAAACACCATGGGACTACGCAGCCATCATACCGCTCAGGAAGGAGACCTGTTCTGTCTCGTGGAGATGAACGTATTTCGGTGCAAAAGTGCAAATCAATCCCAGAACAACAGCAAAGGACCTTGTGAAGATGCTGGAGGAAACAGGTACAAAAGTATCTATATCCACAGTATAACAAGTCCTATATCGACATAACCTGAAAGGCCACTCAGCAAGGAAGGCTTTTGGCTTTTTTACTGCTCCAAAACCGCCATAAAAAAGCCAGACTACGGTTTGCAACTGCACATGGGGACAAAGATCGTACTTTTTGGGGAAATGTCCTCTGGTCTGATGATACAGAAATAGAACTGTTTGTCCATAATTTCCATCGTTATGTTTGGAGGAAAAAGGGGGGGGGCTTGCAAGTCGAAGAACACCATCCCAACTGTGAAGCACGGGGCTGGCAGCATCATGTTGTGGGGGTGCTTTGCTGCAGCAGGGACTGGTGCACTTCACACAATAGATGGCATCAGAAACATCTCAAGGCATCAGTCAGGAAGTTAATGCTTGGTCACAAATGGGTCTTCCAAATGGACAATGACCCCAAGCATACTTCCAAAGTTGTGGCAAAATGGCTTAAGGACCACAAAGTCAAGGTATTGGAGTGGCCATCACAAAGCCCTGACCTCAATCCTTTAGAAAATGTGTGGGCAGAACTGAAAAAGCATGCGCGAGCAAGGAGGCCTACAAACCTGACTCAGTTACACCAGCTCTGTCAGGAGGAATGGGCCAAAATGCACCCAACTTAATGTTGAAAGCTTGTAGAAGGCTACCCGAAACGTTTGACCCATGTTAAACAATTTAAAGGCAATGCTACCAAATACTAATTGAGTGTATGTAAACTTCTGACCCACTGGGAATTTGATGAAAGAAATAAAAGATGAAATAAATCATTCTCTCTACTATTATTCTGACATTTCACATAATTAAAATAAAGTGGTGATCCTAATTGACCTAAGGGAATTTTTACTAGGATTAAATATCAGGAATTGTGAAGAAATGAGTTTAAATATATTTGACTAAGGTGTATGTAAACTTCCGACTTCAACTGTAGATCCACATTCCTGTGGTCCAACAAAATTAAGGCAGTTATACAATTTTTAAAACATTACAATACATTCACAAACTCCACAACACATTGTGTGCCCTCAGGCCCCTTTTCCACCACCACATATATACAATACAAAATCCATGTATATGTGTGTAGTGCGTATGTTATCATGTGTGTGTGTATACATGTGTCTATACCTATGTTTGTGTTGCTTCATGGTCCCCGCTTTTCCATAAAGTGTATTTTTATCTTCTTTTTTTTTTATCTTATTTTACTGCTTGCATCAGTTACCTGATGTGGAATAGAGTTCCATGTAGTCATGGCTCTATGTAGTACTGAGCGCCTCCCATAGTCTGTTCTGGACTTAGGGACTGTGAAGAGACCTCTCGTGGCATGTCTTTTGGGGTATGCATAGGTGTCCGTGCTATTCACCAGTAGTTCAAACAGACGGCTCAATACTTCTCACAAATACAAGTAGTGATGAAGTCAATCTCTCCTCCACTTTGAGCCAGGAGAGATGGACATGCATATTATTAATGTTAGCTCTCTGTGTACATCCAAGGACCAGCTGTGCTTTCCTATTCTGAGCCAATTGCAATTTTCATAAATCCCTTTTTGTGGCACCTGACCACACGATTGCACAGTAGTCCAGGTGCTACAAAACTAGGGCATGCAGGACCTGCCTTGTTGATAGTGCTGTTAAGAAGGTAGAGCAGCGCTTTAATATTGACAGACTTCTCCCCATCTTAGCTTGTGTTGTATCAATATGTTTTGACCACGACAGTTTACAATTCAGGGTTAGTCCAAGCAGTGTAGTCACCTCAACCTGCTCAATTTACACAATATTTATTACAAGATATAGTTGAGGTTTATGGTTTAGTGATTGATTTGTCCCAAATGCAATGCTTTTAGTTTTAGAAATATTTAGGACTAACTTATTCCTTGCCACCCACTCTGAAACTAACAGCAGCTTTTTGTTAAGTGTTGCAGTAATTTCAGTTGCTGTAGTAGCTGATGTGCATGGTGTTGAATCATCCGCATACATTGACACATTGGCTTTACTCAAAGCCAGTTGCATGTTGTTAGTAAAGATTGAAAAAAGTAAGGGGCCTAGACAGCTGCCATGGGGAATACCTGATTCTACCTGGATTATGTTGGAGAGGCTTCAATTCAAGAACACCTTCTGTGTTCTGTTAGACAGGTAACTCTTTATCCACAATATAGCAGGGGGTGTAAAGCCTTAACAGCAGCAAACTATGATTGAAAATATAAAAAGCCGTACTGAAGTCTAATCAAACAGCCCCCACAATCTTTTCATTAACACCTTTTCCCAGCCAATCTTCAGTTATTTGTGTAAGTGCTGTGCTTTTTGAATGTCCTTCTCTATAAGTGTGCTGAAAGTCTGTTGTCAATTTGTTTACTGTAAAATAGCATTGTATCTGTTTGTAAGTCGCTCTGGATAAGAGCGTCTGCTAAATGACTTAAATGTAAATGTAAATGTATCTGTGCAATGCTATTTAAATAGCATTATCTTAGTGCAGGGTGAACAGCAGAAAGAATAGAAAGCATAGAAATAGGTGACTTTTATCAATATATTTGGCTCTATTTACTCTCAGATTAAAAATGATAAATAGCATCAAATGCTAATTAGCATCATGCAAAACTACAAGTCCCTGCAAGCACATCATCTCTAGCTGACACCTTTGCTATCAGGTATTGTGTCAATTTAAAACTTGCACAAAACAGTTCACAGAATTGTACATTTAAGGAAATGTTGCCAATTAATTCATTACAACATTTAGTTAACATTAGATAATTAATATTACTTTTGCCTCGATTCGACAGTCTTGGCATTTGCAGTTCTTTTTGATAGCCGCATTAGCAGCTAATTAGCATGTCATTTTAGGGTAAATACAGGTGTAAATACAGGTGAACATAATGATAAAATTCACCATGTCCTAGAGCGATTTACACGGTTAACAAAACGTCACGCCAGGGTAAGCCTACACAAAACCCAGCTCTTATTATAAGTGTTTCTAAAATCCCATATGCGAAAAATGAATGCTGGAAAACCGATTGGAACCATTTCCCTGTTTGACCACTAGGTTTTATGGGTATTATAACTCATAGTGCGGTACTCTATTGGGTGCCATTTGGGATATAGATTCATTTTACTCCCGTGTAGCTCAGTTGGTAGCGCGTGGTGGTTGCAGCGCTAGGGTTGTGGGTTCGATTCCCACGTGGGTGACCAGTATAAAAATGTATGCACACTCACTACTGTAAGTCGCTCTGGATAAGCTAAATGACTAAAATGTAAATGTACATTTTAACATCGTACTGAAAGAGCTACAACAAGAAAAAGCGGAAGGCACAGCGGTTATCCACATCCAGTCAGATATAATACATGAAGTGGTCACGTCAGTCAGTTCCAAAATACAGTAAAAACATGTAGATTGGACTTGTATTGTGTTTACTTGATAGCTACCTACACAAATAGCTAGCTAGAACAAAGTGTTAATAGGATTTAAAATAAATTTAAGATTTAAAAGCAATACAAATAAAAGTTCTCAAAATCGACTCAAACACAAGCCCTTCATCACGCACCCTAATGAATATATACTCTTTATTTTTTTGTTTAGACTTTTCATTCACATTATTAATGAGAAAACGTGTCTTTGTTTCATAGCCTGGGTGTTATTCAGTGTTGTTATTCTGGTGGACTTAATTTATTTACTCTATTTGTAAATAAACGATGCACTGTCCATGATTAACTCTTCTGTTCATAGAAAAGGAGAACAGACAGCTTCCTTGTTATTGGTATTTTATTCCATTAAAACCTGAGAAGACTTCAAAGGCTGTGGACAGCAAAAACTACTGAATTAATTAACAATATAGAGTGAATGTGTATACAGCCGTCTACGTTTGCAAATGACTGTTGACTTGGAATAAACACTTATCAGAGCAGTGCAGACATCACTGCGCACCTCAAAAAATAAGTTGTGTCTGTTGACACAATGAATTTCTCCTTCAAAGAAAAAACATCCCCCTTCATAGGTATTTTCGGTTTACAAAGGCAAGCGGCCAGGTTCGGAAATTAAATATGCTTTTGTTGTTGTTGTTGTTGTTGTTGTGTGTCAGCCTGGGTTCACCACCATTTGTTGTTGGTATTGTGTAACACGTACTAAATAAGGAGAGAAGAATGTATTATTATTATGATGTACCTCTCGATATCAATTATCCGTTCGACAGGGCTATCTCTTTAGAAAGTGTTTTTCTTAATGATTTGTCCTGTACTTCACCTCACAGTCCAAACCAGTTGACTTTCAGACACTCAACACACTGTCTATTCTACTCAAGCTCTTCAATAATACCTCAAACAACTCCTCTTAGAAAACGCGTTTGCTCTCAAACAATATTCTTATAATGACGATGAATAAAAAGTGTTCTTATGAAAATGGAAGAAGAAGAGGAGGCCGTTGGTTAGGGAGAGGAGCCACTTTAAATGGTAATTGTTCCACCTTGTTCCTGTATGAAAGCTGTCGCAGTCCAGCAGCAGTGGAATAAATGAAACCCATGCAGGCAGACAACCCTGAAGCATACATTCTCCCCAGCTCTTGAGCAGCACATCCTCAATACTATATTCAGCCACCGATTTATTTTAACTTTCGAAGAGTACTTGTCACAAGACTTTACCTCTTCTTTAAAACAATACACTGGTGTTAGTGCATGATGTTGCTCTGATGTCTGATTACCCATCATTCTCTTAACGTATGGGTTTGATGTCTGAATATATTTGAGTAACGGATCAATGAATTTTTTTTTTTTTTTTTTAAACACCCTTTTCACCCACGAGCAAATTAGTAAAGGAGTTTGCAGCTTGCCAAGGAGATGGATGCCCAATAGCCAGCCTTCTCTGAGTCTGAATATACCGTGTTGATTCACTTCAGAGATCAGAGAGGTAAATACATCACATAGAAGACGTATGAGAAGGAGGAGGAGATTCTTAGAACACCGGAACAATACCAAGGAATGTTTTAGATGAAGGATGTTCTATGAAATGATGTTGAACATTAAGTTTCCTCCCTTGATCTAACTAACTTCGGTACAGAGTCTTTTCAGTTGTCCGTTTCCTTTCTATCCTTGAATATACTGTTCAGAGCACAAATTGCTGTTCAACGGCATCCGTTCTCACAGAAGTAATTAAAATCATTGACATCCCCCTTTCAGCTCCCTGAGAACTGGAACACAGACAATTTCAGGCAATACTAAGCAATATGAGGTGCTCCCGAGGGGTGCAGCGGTCTAAGGCACTACATCTCAGTGTTAGAGTCTTCAATACGGACCCTGGTTACATTCCAGGTTGTATCACAATCAGCTGTGATTGGGAGTTCCATAGGGCGGCGCACAATTGGCCCAGCGTCGTCCGGGTTAGGGTTTGGCTGGGGTAGGCTGTTATTGTAAATAGGAATTTGTTTTGCCTAGTTAAATAACAGAAATTAGGTCATTTTTATTTCTAAAGCAATGTCACATCCATGCAGTGGCTGTAACTTGTCCAATATTCTGCCTTTGTTTTGGTACGACATTCCGGAACACTCTTGACATTTCTGGGTTAGAAGAGCCTAGTACACCTGTCTCACATGATTTCGCATTAACACGTTTCTGCTGATATGATCATGTTCGCTTTCAGCAAGTTATCTGTTGTATTATTATGGTGATGAGCAGGCCATCTCAGTCTCAGCTTTAAAACAGAGACCATTCAGGGGGAGGATCGTGGACAGATACTAGTGGAAATAGTGGAAGTTGAATGCATTTTCTCTGGTTACACAGAATTATAGTCGAACAACCACATTGTGGATGATGTCATGATTTTACCGACCAATCTGACTTTCATTATGTCATGGGATTATGATAAAAGGGGTTCGTAATGTTGGGACAGATAGACACCTAGAGTACGCCAGTTGAATTCAAATCTTGACTATAAAAATAAACCATGCTGTTGCCTAGGCCCTAAAGAGTAAAAAACAAGCAACACAAAAAATGTTTCAGTCCAAGAAATTCATTCATCTGACTTTGAAATATTATACTTTAAAAAAAAAATGGTACCTATTCCTTGATTCTCATCTCACATTTAGGACTTTCAAACACCTTAGAGTACATTGCTGTTCGTTGATGGTTGGCGCGGGAGGGGGGGATGAGAAATGTCCTAAATCAACATTTACCAACAGGGAGCCATTGGCTGATAATTCACTGCTGCATCTCCTATGATTCTCAAATGGAACACAGCAGCGTGTGGAATAACAGCCAGCTGATTGGCAGCTCGTCGGCTCGGCTCTCTGGGGCTGCTTCGACTGCATAGCATGGGCCAATATGACTTTTATGGTTTTTCCATTACAGACTACGTGGGCTGGGTCCCAAATGGAGCCCTATTCCTATGAGTCCCAAATGGAACCCTATTCCTTATGAGTACACTACCTATTGACCAGGGCCCATAGTGGTGTATTATGTGACCAGGGCCCATAGTGGTGTACTATGTGACCAAGGCCCATAGTGGTGTATAATGTGACCAGGGCCCACAGCGGTGTATTATGTGACCAGGCCCCACAGAGGTGTACTATGTGACCAAGGCCAATAGTGGTGTATTATGTGACCAGGGTCCATAGTGGTGTATTATGTGACCAGGGCACACAGAGGTGTATTATGTGACCAGGGCCCACAGCGGTGTACTATTTAGGGAATAGTGTGCCATTTGGGACGTAGATAAATAATTGATGCGGTTTCATCTATTTTATTATGCCTGAACATTAGAGATGAGTACTGTATATCCTCCGAGTGATAGTAAAGGTATTTTTCTCACATCAGCCTATGGTGAACCCAAGATGCAAAGTGGATTTAATGTGGCCCCTCAGGGCCACCATATAATCCCCTCACACTTCAAAAGAACAAACATGCTTACAGTATTTGTGGCACACATGCCACCGTGTATGTCATAATTCCAGAACATTACAATTCACTTCCAACACTGGTCAGACTGACTAACAACATGCTGGTGATACATTTGTCATTCAGGCCTTCTAGATAGCTAGGGGAAAGCTGTGATTCGGTCTCTTTCAGTCTAGTCTTGATGAAGGGATTGAAGAGAATGGGTGAACTGAACTGATATAAACAGTCGATTCAATACAGAGTTGAGTTCAAATTGAGTTTCAGTTCATTCCTAAATAACACCTGTAACTGGATGTGATGGACATGGCTCTATTAGGAGTATTCACGTGTTATGCCCAAGGTCATTGAAGGAGATGAGTTCTCATTGAAAAATAAATTGTCCTACCTGATAAGGTTCAGCTAATTAGCAGTATTACAAATAATAACGATACTACTACTACTACTAATAATAATAATAATAACAATACACCAATAGGGCAATTAAATGTATCAGAAAGAGGTTTCTGTCTTCTCTCAGTGAACTTGTTCTCAACTGGCCTATCTGGTTATATAAAAGGTGAAATAAAAAAATTAAAAATAGAACATTATCATAGAGATGTTATTGGTGTCTTTATGAAGTGGTGTCTTTAGGAAGTGGTGTCTTTATGAAGTGGTGTCTTTATGAAGTGGTGTCTTTAGGAAGTGGTGTCTTTATGAAGTGGTGTCTTTATGAAGTGGTGTCTTTAGGAAGCGGTGTCTTTATGAAGTGGTGCCTTTATGAAGTGGTGTCTTTATGAAGTGGTGCCTTTATGAAGTGGTGTCTTTATGAAGTGGTGCCTTTATGAAGTGGTGTCTTTATGAAGCGGTGCCTTTATGAAGTGGTGTCTTTATGAAGTGGTGTCTTTATGAAGTGGTGTCTTTATGAAGTGGTGCCTTTATGAAGTGGTGCCTTTATGAAGTGGTGTCTTTATGAAGTGGTGCCTTTATGAAGTGGTGTCTTTATGAAGTGGTGTCTTTATGAAGTGGTGTCTTTATGAAGTGGTGTCTTTATGAAGTGGTGTCTTTAGGAAGTGGTGTCTTTAGGAAGTGGTGTCTGTCTTCTCTCAGTCAATATAACATTAACATAGAGATGTTATTGGTGTCTTTATGAAGTGAGTAACACAGTGCCGGCCTGAAATAGACTGCAGGCCAGAACACAGAGTCTGATGCCGGTGACGTCATGCAGCAAAGGATGAGCCATGGATTCTCTGAGCTCACATTGCTAAATGACAGTCTGCTAAATGACTCAAATGTAACTGTAGTTGGAAGACATGTTTAGGTTAGGGGAGGAAGACAGATCAGTAGAAGTGTTGAGGTTAGGGGAGGAAGACAGATCAGTAGAAGTGTTGAGGTTAGGGGAGGAAGACAGATCAGTAGAAGTGTTGAGGTTAGGGGAGGAAGACAGATCTGTAGAAGTGTTGAGGTTAGGGGAGGAAGTTTTGAGGTTAGGGGAGGAAGACAGATCAATTGAAGTGTTGAGGTTAGGGGAGGAAGACAGATCATTAGAAGTGTTGAGGTTAGGGGAGGAAGACAGATCAGTAGAAGTATTGAGGTTAGTGGAGGAAGACAGATCAGTAGAAGTGTTGAGGTTAGGGGAGGAAGACAGATCTGTAGAAGTGTTGAGGTTAGGGGAGGAAGACAGATTGATAGAAGTGTTGAGGTTAGGGGAGGAAGACAATCAGTAGAAATGTTGAGGTTAGGGGAGGAAGACAGATCAGTAGAAGTTTTGAGGTTAGGGGAGGAAGACAGATCTGTAGAAGTGTTGAGGTTAGGGGAGGAAGACAGATTGATAGAAGTGTTGAGGTTAGTGGAGGAAAACAGATCAGTAGAAGTGTTGAGGTTAGGGGAGGAAGACAGATCATTAGAAGTGTTGAGGTTAGGGGAGGAAGACAGATCATTAGAAGTGTTGAGGTTTGGGGAGGAAGACAGATCAGTAGAAGTGTTGAGGGGAGGCAGGTTAAGACAGATGAAACAGTGAAGTGAGGGACTGCTGGTCTTAGGGCATATCCACAAAATCAGATGTGTAGTGTTATGCTAATGTGTAATAGTTTGTGCCTTCGGGCAGAAACAGAGAAAGCCATTGGGATCAATGTTTCTCATTCAGTCTCTGGAGCAATAGAGTGGCATAGCTATTTTTATTGGTCCCTCCTCGGTAGAATGTTAGAATATTCTGTTCTCTTGTGCATTATTGTCATCAGCACGGATGGAATTCTATCAAAGACCTTACCTTCAATCATTTTTAAAATCATTTTTATATTTTGTTAGTATGAATCCACTCAATTTCACCGTACTTTAGTTTTCAGAGTTGCATACAAAAAAAGGAAATATACATTATAACACTGAAACAATGTCACTGGAGTGGAAATGACTGTTCCTGCATTTGTTTCAATGGAGTCTGAATCGGGAGTCTTTCGTTACTGAGTGAGTCGAAATGAACTCCGGCAGAATCCCAGGGATAGCTGTAGGATCCTGACTTCTTACTCCAGAGTAATCATCTCATATTTCTAGTATATTTTCTTTCTGTGTTGTTGTGGATCCTCCAATGACAGTGTGTCGACAAGGAAGTCTGTACTCAGCTCGCCAAAACAGGAACTTACCGACAGAAACTGAAACATTAACACAAACCTCAAACATCTGTGATTTTTGAAAGGGAGTTACTGTCAACTGAAAAAGCCTTTTTTTGCCGATAACGCGTATACCCAAACGGTATGTATGGCTGCAGAAACGGCAGCGAAGTCAACATCAAAAACGAGTCACATATCTCTGGTTTATTGAATCAAAACGTGTCAGTGTGCTTTCATGTTATTCGTTGATACACGGTTATAGTTTCCTGTTCCAACACACTGATATAGATAAATGTTACTTGGTAGCTGTGAACTCTTTCTCTGAAAGTTGTACCCTTTTCAGGACAACCCCTGGACAGACAGCCAGTGGACCTTATCACTGAGTATAAATAGGACAGAATTCATTATTCAAGAGAGGTTTTAGTGAAAAATTAATACTTGCCCCCTGAGGAGACAATGTACCGCTTCAAAAGAAAAAAGGCAAACCTTTAAAGAGAAGATATATGTGGGGGCCTGAAGTACAGTAGTCTGCTCCTCATATTAATCATGTTACCACACAACGTAGCTACACTTCTAGAAAAGCACGGCGATATCCAGAACCAGTACGGGATTGTTCTACTCAGCTATGCGTTTGAGAGTGTGTGTGTGTGTGTGTGTGTGTGTGTGTGTGTGTGTGTGTGTGTGTGTGTGTGTGTGTGTGTGTGTGTGTGTGTGTGTGTGTGTGTGTGTGTGTGTGTGTGTGTGTGTGTGTGTGGCCACACTTTATGGATTACACATTTAATGAGCAGCACCTGAATCGCTCGCCAATATTTTTGGCCCGCAAGTCATTTACATTTTACCGGAGGTCATTGTTTCTGGTTCGAGAATGTAAGTCAGGGTAAATTGAAAGCCCTCGTTACTTTAGATGGATTTACTTCAGAAACACAAATGAAAAACCCAGCAGTAGACCGTTGCTTATCTTTTACCAACCCCCTCCTCCGTGGCGATGTGGTCTTAAAGATTATACAGTGTCTTAGATCACTCATGTACTGAGATGATGACACCAGAGTTGGCATCTTGCTTCCTGCCTGCCAGTTAACAGTTGAAAGATGGACTCCGTTGATGCCATTGTATCCACTTACTATCTGCCTGACCACTGAGCCAATAACAATAATGTATGGCTAAGGGAAACAGGAACTAATCATTAATGACTGCAAAATATATAACATATTCAGTGGCACATTGTTTATTTGCCCCCCCCCCCCTCTCCTCCATGGAAATGCATTGAAGGTACAGATTATTCAGAGAGCAGAGAAGCACCTCGATGTTTCTTGTTTTACATAATAATTGGGGGCAATGGGTCAGCGTGATAAATGCTTACTACATGTATAGAATGTAACCAGTCTAACACACGGCTTGTAGCTAGTTTGCGGTCCTTTGTGAAGGCCTCTTTTCATTTGAATCATATACTGGCCGTACAATAACCTTACCATAGTGTACTATAGGTACTATGGTTCAACAACTACTGCTCATCCAGGTGGGCACATTGGGCCATTTACCCTTCTATAGGCCCAAAGTATGTCAGTGTAAGCAAGTGCATTTTCTATGCATTTCTCTCCTCAGAAAAGATCTATAGATTAAATATGACTCCATCAAACTATTTCATCTACTTTCTATAAAAGTTTACTACCGTCTCCATTTTACATAAATCTTCAGTCGCCTACATTTCAGACATTTACTTAGCTGCAATGAATGTTAAGGGAAGAACAGGTTTAGTTTCCCCCCCGATAAATAGGCATATATGAGTTACTTCTCTGTAGCTACACACCTGCACAATATATATATATATAATCGCTGTTCTTTGCCAAGATCAAAATTGTGTGGCTGAGATGGAATACCGCTCCTCCTCCAGTCTAGCGACCTCTGCCATTATGGTGATTAGGGCTGATTGTCCTGCTAGTCCCACGCTGTGCCTGCATCCTAAACGCCACCCTTGCTACTTTTGACCATATCCCTATGAGATACCTTATGGGGCCCTGGTTGAAAAAATAGTGCCCTATATAGGGAATAGGGTGGAGTTTTTTGGGACTGGGGGGGGGGGGGGGGGGGGGTATGTGTGTTTGGTCAGCACTGATTGTGTTGATGCTGACAGCCCCCGTGATCACCGTCCATCCGTCAGTCCTCAAGGTCATCTCACGTAACGAAGGAGATCAATCAGTACCGTCACCACGACAACGCAGACGAAACAACAAAAGTCAAGGGTCACCACGGATAGAATGAAAACAGCTTGGCCCATTATTGTTGTTGTTGTTTGTATTGATTGAAACCAGAGATGTAGAGTAGTATGCCTATTATTATGCTGTCAGACCTTCAGAAAGAAAGAATAGCTGCGGAGTAGTAGGCCTTTTCCACGAATGTATGCTGTCGGGACTTGGAAAGGAAATTGTGGATGTAATAAAAAAAGATTAGCCCATGACTGACTAATTGTTGGATATTTTTGTTGTTGTTGATAGAAATCCTAGCTTACGGAGCAGAGCAGTAGGTATAACTTCTTGCACATTTGTATGCGGTCAGACTGAGAAAGTAAAAGGAGAGGTTAGTTGAACAGCATGGCTGGATGATAGACATTTATATTCAATTAAGTCTATATATTGTCCAAGGGGGTGTTTATGTCGAGAGAAGAAAAAAAAGCTGTCTCTTCAATCCAGCAACATGTATTTAATCAACACTAACAAAAAGAGCGAAACAAGTGTTTGACACGGGGTGTTCTGGGTAATCCTTTCTTTCTCTGTGCACTTTGTCCTATCTTTGTTCCTTTGTTATTTGTTTGGGTGTTCTAATCTCAACCCAGTCAATAATATTCTTTGTTGTCTGAAATTGTGTGTCAAAAAAAAACAAAAAAACAACAGACATTGTCCTTTGTTGAAAGTACCTCTCTGTGACTTTTCTGTTCTCAACTCCCAGATAAAGCAATCATTAGATGTTGTTTTCTGCCTGCAATTACTCTCAGTTACAATGGGTCAAATACGAGAGAACAGCAGAGGGGGAGAGATGGAGCGGACTAGGGTAGATGGATTGCAGGGGTGGAACAGTATGGGTCCCTGAAGTGCTGATAAATACATACTCAGCTCAGGGACTGGCCATTGTGTGACGATGAACCTTGGTGAATGCATCAAATGAAATTAGCCTGGAGTATATATGAATGACCTTTTTCCTCCTTATCTCAGACGCATTGTCTGTTTTTAAGGAGCCCATTCGTTACCTGCTGTTGAAAAGTAGGAGGACAGAGAAAAAGGACAATGCCGTCCTCACCGAAGCAGTTTTCTCTATGAGAGCTGGGCCGGTGAAATCCGTAACAAAGTAACTGTGATAAACACCATTCATAACACTATTTTTGACATTTCACAATTTTATCCTAATTCCTCTACTGCAAGAACTATTACACTACTGTACTGTACCGTCACATACACAATAATGGCTATGTCAGAGGCTCTGACAATCATCATGTCCAATCTGTCCTACACAGCCACCTTGACCTCCCAGACACATCAGCCATACCTCCAACACAGCCACGTTGACCTCCCGGACACATCAGCCATACCTCCAACACAGCCACCTTGACCTCCCTGAGACATCAGCCATACCTCCTACACAGCCACGTTGACCTCCCTGACACATCAGCCATACCTCCTACACAGCCACCTTGACCTCCCTGACACATCAGCCATACCTCCAACACAGCCACGTTGACCTCCCGGACACATCAGCCATACCTCCTACACATCCACCTTGACCTCCCTGACACATCAGCCATACCTCCAACACAGCCACCTTGACCTCCCTGACACATCAGCCATACCTCCTACACAGCCACGTTGACCTCCCTGACACATCAGCCATACCTCCAACACAGCCACGTTGACCTCCCTGATACATCAGCCATACCTCCAACACAGCCACCTTGACCTCCCTGACACATCAGCCATACCTCCTACACAGCCAACTTGACCTCCCTGACACATCAGCCATACCTCCTACGCAGCCAACTTGACCTCCCTGACACATCAGCCATACCTCCTACACAGCCACGCTGACCTCCCGGACACATCAGCCATACCTCCAACACAGCCACGTTGACCTCCCTGACACATCAGCCATACCTCCTACACAGCCACCTTGACCTCCCGGACACATCAGCCATACCTCCAACACAGCCACGTTGACCTCCCTGACACATCAGCCATACCTCCAACACAGCCACGTTGACCTCCCTGACACATCAGCCATACCTCCTACACAGCCACGTTGACCTCCCGGACACATCAGCCATACCTCCTACACAGCCATGTTGACCTCCCTGACACATCAGCCATACCTCCAACACAGCCATGTTGACCTCCCTGATACATCAGCCATATCTCCTACACAGCCACCTTGACCTCCCTGACACATCAGCCATACCTCCTACACAGCCACGTTGACCTCCCTGACACATCAGCCATACCTCCTACACAGCCACGTTGACCTCCCTGAGACATCAGCCATACCTCCTACACAGCCACGTTGACCTCCCTGACACATCAGCCATACCTCCAGCACAGCCATGTTGACCTCCCGGACACATCAGCCATACCTCCTACACAGCCATGTTGACCTCCCGGACACATCAGCCATACCTCCTACACAGCCACCTTGACCTCCCTGACACATCAGCCATACCTCCAACACAGCCACGTTGACCTCCCGGACACATCAGCCATACCTCCAACACAGCCACCTTGACCTCCCTGAGACATCAGCCATACCTCCAACACAGCCACCTTGACCTCCCTGACACATCAGCCATACCTCCTACACAGCCACGTTGACCTCCCTGACACATCAGCCATACCTCCAACACAGCCACGTTGACCTCCCTGATACATCAGCCATACCTCCAACACAGCCACCTTGACCTCCCTGACACATCAGCCATACCTCCTACACAGCCAACTTGACCTCCCTGACACATCAGCCATACCTCCAACACAGCCACGTTGACCTCCCTGACACATCAGCCATACCTCCAACACAGCCACGTTGACCTCCCTGACGCATCAGCCATACCTCCTACACAGCCACGTTGACCTCCCGGACACATCAGCCATACCTCCTACACAGCCATGTTGACCTCCCTGACACATCAGCCATACCTCCAACACAGCCATGTTGACCTCCCTGATACATCAGCCATATCTCCTACACAGCCACCTTGATCTCCCTGACACATCAGCCATACCTCCTACACAGCCACGTTGACCTCCCTGACACATCAGCCATACCTCCTACACAGCCACGTTGACCTCCCTGAGACATCAGCCATACCTCCTACACAGCCACGTTGACCTCCCTGACACATCAGCCATACCTCCAGCACAGCCATGTTGACCTCCCGGACACATCAGCCATACCTCCTACACAGCCATGTTGACCTCCCGGACACATCAGCCATACCTCCTACACAGCCACCTTGACCTCCCTGACACATCAGCCATACCTCCAACACAGCCACGTTGACCTCCCGGACACATCAGCCATACCTCCTACACAGCCACCTTGACCTCCCTGACACATCAGCCATACCTCCAACACAGCCACGTTGACCTCCCGGACACATCAGCCATACCTCCAACACAGCCACCTTGACCTCCCGGACACACATGAGCAAAGCCTTTCCAATGCATACAACCCTTTTCATTGCCTGACAATTTCATATTGACTCTCTCTCGCCCACTGCTCATGTCCTTGTCGCTGGTGACAATGACAGCGCGTGTCACCCTTTATTGCCTTCTCCTGAGATTATACCCTTCCTTATCTTCTGATAAAAGTAAAGAAAAACTAAATAAAATTGGGTTAGCTGCAAATAACTGGGGTAATTTAATCTCCATAGTAACCAACTCTGAAGACTCTGGAAACTGTTTGGCTAGATATACACCGCTGAATGAGTTATGTATTGGTTTCCATACAGACGGCTGCTGTGATGATTTTTACAGTGGCATTTCACTTATTACCCTGCCTGTTTACATTCCATGGGAAACATGGGATACGCCTGTCTGTCTTTTAAGTTTGTAATTCCATAAATATATCATGAATTCATGTGCATCCCATCTCTGAAACTATCAATCACTCATGAGATGGGTCTTGGGGGCTGAAATATGAAAGTTGAGAGAGTGCTGAGGAAATGAAAAGACATCCATGGAGTATTTAATATGTGGTTATTTTTTCTCTGATCCTGGTGTCAAATGAAACATGGTCCTCTTACACAAAATGATGCTTGTGACTAGGTCTGTAGTGGAAAAAGAAAAGCATCGGTACCTTTTGTCTAGCGCCTACGGGGTTAAACAGTCCCATTATTAGTAATGGCCGTCCATTTGCCTATCCTGAGGTACAGTTGGAGTGTTGAGGCAATAGAAGATGATAAAGTCTTGGTAATTACAAACTACATTATTTCTCTGTCTCTCTTATTTATTTTGTGTGCAGGTCTTAATAGTGAACCTGTTGCAGATGGTCTTTATTTAACCTGGCAAGTCAGTTAAGAACAGATTCTTAATTTTAATGACGGCCTAGGAACAATGGGTTAAATGCCTTTTGGTTACAAGTCCAACACTCTAACCACTAGGCTATCTGCCGCCCCAGGTAGCCTAGCTATGGTGGTATGGTGGTAAACAGCCTTGTATTTGTTCAGGTCTTAATGGTGAACTTGTTCCAGATTTAACCAGCTATGGTGGTAAACATCCTTGTATTTGTTTGGGAAAGGTTTATAATTATTAGATTCAACCCCCTAATGTCGATGTCCGCGACCCCGCATTAGCATACTTAAACGTTTCTCATAAAATCTGTCAGTTTAAGCTAGAGATATCTGCGGTGAAAGGTGACAGAGCTGGAGCTGTGTTTTTCAGACCATGAAACATCCCGACAATTGGTCTTGTCAAAAAATCAACTGTAGCGTTCGAAAGGTTTAGCAAATTACAAACTATTACGACCCCCACTATCGAAAGATAAGATTCTCAACATACACGTTTGGTGTTCTCCTTTTGACACCCCCAAAAAGCGTTTTGGGACTCGTCTGCAATCGGTACAGGTGATCTGCCAAATTCTGTCTGTCGCGTCCCAACAGTTTGGGTCACACACTATGTGCAAAGATGAGATGAATACTAACATGTACATGCCAGTTGTGTCTGAAGGCCCTCCTCCCCCGGTACCAGTTGTGTCTGAAGGCCCCCCTCCCTCGGTACCAGTTGTGTCTGAAGGCCCCCCTCCCCCGGTACCAGTTGTGTCTGAAGCCCCCCCTCCCCCGGTACCAGTTGTGTCTGAAGCCCCCCCTCCCCCGGTACCAGTTGTGTCTGAAGGCCCCCCTCCCCCGGTACCAGTTGTGTCTGAAGGCCCCTCTCCCCCGGTACCAGTTGTGTCTGAAGGCCCCCCTCCCCCGGTACCAGTTGTGTCTGAAGGCCCCCCTCCCCCGGTACCAGTTGTGTCTGAGGGCCCCCTCCCCCGGGACCAGTTGTGTCTGAAGGCCCCCCTCCCCCGGTACCAGTTGTGTCTGAAGGCCCCCCTCCCCCAGTAACAGTTGTGTCTGGAGGCCCCCCTCCCACGGTACCAGTTGTGTCTGAAGGCCCCCCTCCCCCGGTACCAGTTGTGTCTGAAGGCCCCCCTCCCCCAGTAACAGTTGTGTCTGAAGGCCCCCCTCCCCCGGTACCAGTTGTGTCTGAAGGCCCCCCTCCCCCGGTACCAGTTGTGTCTGAAGGCCCCCCTCCCCCGGTACCAGTTGTGTCTGAAGGCCCCCCTCCCCCGGTACCAGTTGTGTCTGAAGGCCCTCCTCCCCCGGTACCAGTTGTGTCTGGAGGCCCCCCTCCCCCGGTACCAGTTGTGTCTGGAGGCCCCCCTCCCCCGGTACCAGTTGTGTCTGAAGGCCCCCTCCCCCGGTACCAGTTGTGTCTGGAGGCCCCCCTCCCCCGGTACCAGTTGTGTCTGAAGGCCCCCCTCCCCCGGTACCAGTTGTGTCTGAAGGCCCTCCTCACCCGGTACCAGTTGTGTCTGAAGGCCCCCCTCCCCCGGTACCAGTTGTGTCTGAAGGCCCCCCGCCCCCGGTACCAGTTGTGTCTGAAGGCCCCCCTCCCCCGGTACCAGTTGTGTCTGAAGGCCCTCCTCCCCCGGTACCAGTTGTGTCTGAAGGCCCCCCTCCCCCGGTACCAGTTGTGTCTGAAGGCCCTCCTCCCCCGGTACCAGTTGTGTCTGGAGGCCCCCCTCCCCCGGTACCAGTTGTGTCTGGAGGCCCCCCTCCCCCGGTACCAGTTGTGTCTGAAGGCCCCCTCCCCCGGTACCAGTTGTGTCTGGAGGCCCCCCTCCCCCGGTACCAGTTGTGTCTGAAGGCCCCCCTCCCTCGGGACCAGTTGTGTCTGAAGGCCCCCCTCCCCCGGGACCAGTTGTGTCTGAAGGCCCCCCTCCCCCGGTACCAGTTGTGTCTGAAGGCCCCCCTCCCCCAGTACCAGTTGAAAGAAAATGTATGGAAGTACACAGAACCAGTCAAAAGTTTGGACACATCTAGTCATTCAAGGGTATTTCTTTATTTTAACTATTTTCTACATTGTAGAATAATAGTGAAGACTTCAAAATGATGAAATAATATAAATGGAATTATGTAGTAACCAAAAATACATTTTTGCCTTGATGACAGCTTTGCACACTCTTGACCAGAGCACCCACTGACCAGATCGCCCGCTAACCAGAGAACCCACTAACCAGATCACCTACTAACCAGATCACCCACTAACCAGATCACCCACTAACCAGAGAACCCACTGACCAGATCACCCACTAACCAGATCACCCACTAACCAGAGCACCCACTGACTAGATCACCCACTAACCAGAGCACCCACTAACCAGATCACCCACTAACCAGAGCACCCACTAACCAGAGCACCCACTAACCAGATCACCCACTAACCAGATCACCCACTAACCAGATCACCCACTAACCAGACCACCCACTAACCAGAGCACCCACTAACCAGATCACCCACTAACCAGATCACCCATTAACCAAAATGGCACCATATTCCCTACATAGTTCACTGCTTTTGACCGGAGCCTTACTGAGGCACCACCTACTGAGGCACCACCTACTGAAGCACCACCTACTGAAGCACCGCCTACTGAGGCACCGCCTACTGAGGCACCGCCTACTGAGGCGCCGCCTACTGAGGCGCCGCCTACTGAGGCACCGCCTACCTAGGCACCACCTACTGAGGCACCACCTACTGAGGTACCACCTACTGAGGCACCGCCTACCTAGGCACCACCTACTGAGGCACCACCTACTGAGGTACCACCTACTGAGGCACCACCTACTGAGGCACCGCCTACTGAGGCACCGCCTACTGAAGCACCACCTACTGAGGCACCACCTACTGAGGCACCGCCTACAGAAGCACCATCTACTGAGGCACCACCTACTGAAGGACCACCTACTGAGGCACCGCCTACTGAGGCACCGCCTACTGTATTAAAAGTAGTGGACTATAAAGGGAATAGGGTGCCTTTCGGGTCGTAGCCCTGGTCCCTGTGGAGTGGAAACTGATACAGACTGCATCCCTTTTGAGCTGTTTAATGTGAGATGTCACAAACAGACATAGCAGCACTCCTCTGGCTGTTGTCACAGCAGCAATGACAACTCTCACTGTGACTTCACCCAGGGAAAGCACTGCCGCACCAAATACTTTCCCCACGTAATTAGTTGTTCTTTGTACTGATCACTTATGTTTTGAGGGGATGCACTAGTGTTCCTTGCAAATGTATCGAGGCTTTGTCGTGTGTGCGCGTGTGCGTGTGCGTGTGCGCGTGTGTGTGTGTGTGTGTGTGTGTGCGCGCGCGCGTGTGTGTGTGTGTGTGTGTGTGTGTGTGTGTGTGTGTGTGTGTGTGTGTGTGTGTGTGTGTGTGTGTGTGTTGAATAATAGGTCCTATGTTAATGTTGTTTTTCCCTTCAGGAAAAAAAAGAACAATTCCTTGGCAAAGACAACTTCAACAGAAAAAAATCGCTGCTATCAAATGATTGACTCAGGGAATAGAGTAAGGACTTGTGCTTATTCAGTGAGCTGCATCATTTTTTCCCCCTTAATGAAGTTAGTGACCCTCTGAAAGGTGACACATTTACTGCTCAGGAGATGTATTCACTCAGACTCAAAGGCTGGGAGGCTGAGCAGGCCATTATTGAGAGGTTTAGGGCTCAATTCAATCTGGATTGACCAAGCGTTATGTATCGTGCGCTAGAAATTTAAAGGTTCTTTCTGATTGAGCCGACATACTTAGCGTTTACCGTGAATTCAGTCTACCCCCTAACACAGGGACATTGCCTTTAATGAGCCGACATATGTAGCGTTTACCGTGAATTCAGTCTACCCCCTGACACCGGGACATTGCCTTTAATGAGCCACATATGCAGCGTTTACCGTGAATTCAGTCTACCCCCTACACCGGGACATTGCCTTTAATGAGCCTACATACGCAGCGTTTACCGTGAATTCAGTCTTCCCCCTAACACAGGGACATTGCCTTTAAATGAGCCGCCATATGCAGCGTTTACCGTGAATTCAGTCTATTCAGTCTACCCCCTAACACCGGGACATTGCCTTTAAATGAGCCGACATACGCAGCGTTTAGCGTGAATTCAGTCTTCCCCCTAACACAGGGACATTGCCTTTAAATGAGCCAACATACGCAGCGTTTACCGTGAATTCAGTCTTCCCCCTAACACAGGGACATTGCCTTTAAATGAGCCAACATACGCAGTGTTTACCGTGAATTCAGTCTACCCCCTAACACAGGGACATTGCCTTTAAGTGTCAACCACTTCAGCGACACAGATTGAATCCGGCTCTATATTTCAGATCAGACTCCATGTGTCTCCTGGCAATTTTAATGAATCTACACATTTTTCACCAGTTCTTGGTCATTATAAGCAGGTTGGCTTTTGTTATATTCAATAAATTAATATCTGGCAATTAAGTATTTAAAGCATTTAAAGAATGCAATTAAGTATTTCAAACAAATGTGATTTTGGAGTTTTGGTTGGATATCAGTAATCACTACGCAAAAGTTTGATTTTGTAATTGGAATGGAACATTAATACAATAACTTCACTATTGAGAAAATCATTGTTTATAATTTTGAGCTGACTAGGTAATTTAATTAAACAGAGCATGCTCAACTTGTAATGTTAGATCTCAAAGCCATAGACACAGACCTAGGACCGTACAAGTATTTATAACATTATTACTTATGCCTATATGCAACATAATTTCTGAGACAGCTTGAAGCCGAGACCTTGAGGACTTGATGTGATGTTATAGCAAGGACCTCTTTTCCTCCGAGTGTCTCAGAACCATGACACCGTGGGTTCCTGATTGCTATGTTGCATACTGTTTTACATTCTAATTACCAGAGTTGACAGGTTTTATTGCTGGGGCTCAATGTTGAGGCCTCTTTCTCTTCCTGGACTCATTTCACATGTGATGTCAGCTCGAGCATAATGAGATAAGATAGTTGGAGTGCCTTGCTTTCTCCCTCCCTCCTTCCTCCCTCCCTCCTCCCTCCCTCCCTCCTTCTTCCTCCCTCCTTCTCCCTCCCTCCTTTCCCCCCCTCCTTTCTCCCTCCCTGCTTTCTCCCTCCCCAAATGTAAATAAACTCTACCACTCATAACTATACTCATTGTACCTTGCACCTCAAATATGCTAACAACAATCCTAACAATAATCCTAAAAAAGTGTGGATTCATGTGATTTTGTGATGTTCACATGTTTGAGTTATTGTAACTGACCAGATTTATTGAATGTCGAATAGATCACAGAATGCAAGGTGTGCCATGGTGACAGTGATTTAAAAAAAAAAATGATTTGGGATTGTAAGAAATATTTAAGATAACACACAATGCAGAGGACTAGAGGTCAAGGGAGGGAATAGAGAATTAACTACCAATGGAAATAATTGTTTTTCAGTTCAATATCTGTTTAGAATCTCTGTATGGGGTTTCAGTCCTGGACTCATAGTTACATGTGGCAAGTTTTCATTGGTTTGAATGGTCTATACATTGAGCCTGAAACAGGATATTTGTTATTTGGCCATAGGCCAAGTTTTATTGCAAGGAATTCTAATTGGTCAACCACAGGCTAGGGTTGGGGGTTATAAATGACATCCTATCACTTTGTTCTGTGGAGAATCACTGAGGACAGGGAAGAATGAACATCAACCATCTACTTCCCAGCATAACAACTATGATTTGTTATCTTTGAATAAACCTATTTTTCTCCTCCTGATTTGCTTTGGGGTCTGTGTTATTGAAGAATAACGTCAACTGCTAACAGGATGTTCATTAAATGTTGAATACAGTAAAGTCAATCTCAGACACCAACACCAGAGACAATTATTCCCAACTTTAAATAATCTACTGGGAATTCATTGACTATTGTAGGTAAACACAGGGAACCAATGGAAATGAAATGCTGCTGTTTTACTCCTTATGGGATGATTCAAGCATGTACTACTGCCTTTCATTTCTATAACAGGTTGACATTTACAGGTCACCTTCAGTCACATCTAGCAGGTTGACATTTACAGGTCACCTTCAGTCACATCTAGCAGGTTGACATTTACAGGTCACCTTCAGTCACTTCTAACACGTTGACATTTACAGGTCACCTTCAGTCACTTCTAACACGTTGACATTTACAGGTCACCTTCAGTCACTTCTAACAGGTTGACATTTACAGGTCACCTTCAGTCACTTCTAACAGGTTGACATTTACAGGTCACCTTCAGTCACTTCTAACAGGTTGACATTTACAGGTCACCTTCAGTCACTTCTAACAGGTTGACATTTACAGGTCACCTTCAGTCACATCTAACAGGTTGACATTTACAGGTCACCTTCAATCACTTCTAACAGGTTGACATTTACAGGTCACCTTCAGTCACTTCTAACAGGTTGACATTTACAGGTCACCTTCAGTCACTTCTAACAGGTTGACATTTACAGGTCACCTTCAGTCACTTCTAACAGGTTGACATTTACAGGTCACCTTCAGTCACTTCTAACAGGTTGACATTTACAGGTCACCTTCAGTCACATCTAACAGGTTGACATTTACAGGTCACCTTCAGGTAGACTTCTAACAGGTTATCATTCTCTTCTTGTCTTTTTCATATTTTATTCTCTTTTGTTTATTGTCTTTGTGCTGCAGCCATAGTGGAGGTGAACTTGGCCAAAGCCCTGGCGGAAGCCTCAGAGACGTGCACCCAGGAATGTCTGATCCTGGGCCACTCCGACAGCTGCTGGATGCCCCCCTCCCTGGTGACCCAGTTCCAGTCTCCTTCCAACACGGGTACCCTGCCTACCCTGCCCTCCTTTGGCTTCCAGCACCAGCAGAGCTCCCCATGGGCCAGAGGAGCCAAGGCGGATGGGCGTCAGTGCCATACCCTGGGCAGGTCTGTGCCCAAAGACGATCTGGCTAAAGGGATGAACCGGCCGCAGTTCTACAACACTCTGGAAAGACACTGCAGCAGCAAGAGTAAGGAGTCTGACCCCATCAAGGTCATCCCTCTGGCCAGCTTTTCCTCGTCTTCGTCAGGCCAGCAGACCCCAGCCAACGGAGGATCCTCTGCCTTCTTACATGAGCATCAGCTGTAAGGGACCAGAGTAACACCAACCAGTTTGTCTAATGCATCTTGATGTATATTTAACATCAGCTGTAAGGGGCTGTAAGGGGACAGAGTAACACCTACCAGTTTGTCTAATGTATCTTGGTGTATATTTAACATCAGCTGTAAGGGGCTGTAAGGGGACAGAGTAACACCAACCAGTTTGTCTAATGTATCTTGGTGTATATTTAACATCAGCTGTAAGGGGCTGTAAGGGGACAGAGTAACACCAACCAGTTTGTCTAATGTATATTGATGTATATTTAACATCAGCTGTAAGGGGCTGTAAGGGGACAAAGTAACACCAACCAATTTGTCTAATGTATATTGATGTATATTTAACATCATCTGTAAGGGGCTGTAAGGGGACAAAGTAACACCAACCAGTTTGTCTAATGTATCTTGATGTATATTTAACATCAGCTGTAAGGGGCTGTAAGGGGACAGAGTAACACCTACCAGTTTGTCTAATGTATATTGATGGTTTCTAATTTGTATGTGAACATGGAATGTGGAGCAAGGGACAAAACTGTTTCTCACTCTCCACAATGTTGTTCCTCACTCTCCACAATGTTGTTCCTCACTCTCCACAATGTTGTTCCTCAGTCTCCACAATGTTGTTCCTCACTCTCCACAATGTTTTTCCTCACTCTCCACAATGTTGTTCCTCAGTCTCCACAATGTTTTTCCTCACTCTCCACAATGTTGTTCCTCAGTCTCCACAATGTTTTTCCTCACTCTCCACAATGTTGTTCCTCAGTCTCCACAATGTTGTTCCTCAGTCTCCACAATGTTGTTGCTCAGTCTCCACAATGTTGTTCCTCAGTCTCCACAATGTTATTCCTCAGTCTCCACAATATTGTTCCTCAGTCTCCACAATATTGCACAGAAGTGGATCTGACAATGGCTGTAATCATAAAATGAATGAATGACAGACTTGTTTGAAGTAAAGCCTAGCTAAATATGTGTTCAAATGTAATCCATGTCCACTATATAAATGGTAATCCTATACCAAAGTAGATCCACAACAGAAACAAAATATATAAAACGTCATAATTTAAGTTTGGTAGAGATTTTTGCTGATCAGTAATCAACATTTCTTTTTTGGCCACTATGCGTATTGGAACCAGCTCAGCGGAACCTTCCTACACACAATTTACTTACCGATAAACGAAACGCAAACACACAATATGGACGGACACACACACACACAGGCATGGATGGACACACACACACACACACGCATGGACGGACACACACACACACACGCACACACGCATGGACGGACACACACACACACAGGCATGGATGGACACTCACACACAAACGCATGAACGGACGCACAAACACACATGCATGGACGGACACACACACACACACACACACACACACGCATGGACGGACACACACACACACACACACACACACACAAGCATGGATGGAACTTGTGAACCCAAAGTGAATGGTGTATATGTCCAATCTCTGGTGAAATATTGCTTAGAGTATCCAGCAAGACATTCAGCTCCAACTGATGATCCAAGGTACCTTTTCTCTTGCCTGAATATGTTGATAGAATCCCGTCGTGTTCAGGGGTCTGCAGACACATACCTAAGACTCAATGGACAACAAAAAAAATTCCACTCTGTGTCGTGCTAACACTTTATATAAACATACAGCACAGGGTCGTCCCCCATGATATGACCAACACTGATTCTCTTCAGACGTTTCTTGTATGGCGAGTTGTGATGCCTTTGACACCCCTTTCCCCGCCCTCTATTGCAAACCTACTCGTTTTCTACATTATCTTTCCCACCTAATAACAACCTACTCATTTTCTACATTATCGTTCCCCTGTAATAACAACCTATTCATTTTCTACATGATCTTCCCCTGTAATAACACCTACTAATTTTATTACATTATCGTTCCCCTGTAATAACAAACTGCTAATTTCCAAAATGATCTTACCCACCTAATAACAACATACTCATATTTCTACATTATCGTTCCCCTGTAATAACACACTACTAATTTCAGCATTATCTTACCTACCCACTAAGAAGCTACTCATTTACAGCATTATCCTACCCACCTAATAACAAACTATTCATTTTCAACATTATCTTACCCACCCAATAGGAAGCTACTCATTTACAACATTATCCTACCCACCCATTAACAACCTATTCATTTACAACATTATCCTACCCACCCAATAGGAACCTACTCATTTGCTACATGATCTTTCCCGTGTAATAAGAACCTAGACATTTTCTACATTATCTCCATAGAAGAAGCCTTGAACAGCACAGACAGAGGTTCCATGCAATGAGGTATAACTTTTCTGTCCTTTTTTATTTTTCCACCATTATTTCACTTCACTAATCTTCCTTTCATATAATTGAACATGTATTGTACGCATCGTAAATGAGTGCTATGGAGACAATTAAGAATATCTCCCAATAGTCTAATTACTTTGAGCTGTAATCTCCACAGTAAGAATTAGCCGTGGTTGACAGCTCTGTCGTAGTTCTCTAGTCTCACTGAAACATAATGTATTTCTAGTAGTCGGGTAATGAAAAGGTGTAGACATATACAGTCTGGACGCAAATAGCTCTTTATTTGCTTTAATTTGTGCCCCTATCTCATCAGGATAGTAACCACTATAATGAGAGTTTCTGTATGAAATATTCAAGCACCTTAAACTCGAAGGCTAAATTTACCATATTCACATATTGACATACACCCTTTTTTTGAATGCTTTCTCCTACGTCTGATCCACTGTATCTTTGATTTAACCATATGTCCATAGTTGCAAGGGTGTTCATTCTAGATAACCAGTGACTGTCATGGATTCGGCAAACATTGCATGACCATCACCAGTTAACATATTTCAATTAAATGTGTCCTCTAGAGGCTTGTGAAAGGTTCAGACAGTAACAGGATATGTTTAGGGTACCATTCTCCCTGGAGGGTTAGACAGTAACATGTTTAGGGTACCATTCTCCCTGGAGGGTTAGACAGTAACATGTTTAGGGTACCATTCTCCCTGGAGGGTTAGACATGTTTAGGGTACCATTCTCCCTGGAGGGTTAGACATGTTTAGGGTACCATTCTCCCTGGAGGGTTAGACAGTAACATGTTTAGGGTACCATTCTCCCTGGAGGGTTAGACAGTAATATGTTTAGGGTACCATTCTCCCTGGAGGGTTAGACATGTTTAGGGTACCATTCTCCCTGGAGGGTTAGACATGTTTAGGGTACCATTCTCCCTGGAGGGTTAGACAGTAACATGTTTAGGGTACCATTCTCCCTGGAGGGTTAGACATGTTTAGGGCACCATTCTCCCTGGAGGGTTAGACAGTAATATGTTTAGGGTACCATTCTCCCTGGAGGGTTAGACATGTTTAGGGTACCATTCTCCCTGGAGGGTTAGACATGTTTAGGGCACCATTCTCCCTGGAGGGTTAGACATGTTTAGGGTACCATTCTCCCTGGAGGGTTAGACATGTTTAGGGCACCATTCTCCCTGGAGGGTTAGACATGTTTAGGGTACCATTCTCCCTGGAGGGTTAGACAGTAACATGTTTAGGGTACCATTCTCCCTGGAGGGTTAGACATGTTTAGGGTACCATTCTCCCTGGAGGGTTAGACATGTTTAGGGTACCATTCTCCCTGGAGGGTTAGACAGTAACATGTTTAGGGTACCATTCTCCCTGGAGGGTTAGACAGTAACATGTTTAGGGTACCATTCTCCCTGGAGGGTTAGACATGTTTAGGGTACCATTCTCCCTGGAGGGTTAGACATGTTTAGGGTACCATTCTCCCTGGAGGGTTAGACAGTAATATGTTTAGGGTACCATTCTCCCTGGAGGGTTAGACAGTAACATGTTTAGGGCACCATTCTCCCTGGAGGGTTAGACATGTTTAGGGTACCATTCTCCCTGGAGGGTTAGACAGTAATATGTTTAGGGTACCATTCTCCCTGGAGGGTTAGACAGTAACATGTTTAGGGTACCATTCTCCCTGGAGGGTTAGACAGTAACATGTTTAGGGTACCATTCTCCCTGGAGGGTTAGACATGTTTAGGGTACCATTCTCCCTGGAGGGTTAGACATGTTTAGGGTACCATTCTCCCTGGAGGGTTAGACAGTAATATGTTTAGGGTACCATTCTCCCTGGAGGGTTAGACAGTAACATGTTTAGGGTACCATTCTCCCTGGAGGGTTAGACGGTAACATGTTTAGGGTACCATTCTCCCTGGAGGGTTAGACAGTTACATGTTTAGGGTACCATTCTCCCTGGAGGGTTAGACATGTTTAGGGTACCATTCTCCCTGGAGGGTTAGACAGTAACATGTTTAGGGCACCATTCTCCCTGGAGGGTTAGACAGTAACATGTTTAGGGCACCATTCTCCCTGGAGGGTTAGACATGTTTAGGGTACCATTCTCCCTGGAGGGTTAGACAGTAACATGTTTAGGGTACCATTCTCCCTGGAGGGTTAGACAGTAACATGTTTAGGGTACCATTCTCCCTGGAGGGTTAGACATGTTTAGGGTACCATTCTCCCTGGAGGGTTAGACATGTTTAGGGTACCATTCTCCCTGGAGGGTTAGACGGTAACATGTTTAGGGTACCATTCTCCCTGGAGGGTTAGACAGTAATATGTTTAGGGTACCATTCTCCCTGGAGGGTTAGACATGTTTAGGGCACCATTCTCCCTGGAGGGTTAGACATGTTTAGGGCACCATTCTCCCTGGAGGGTTAGACAGTAACATGTTTAGGGTACCATTCTCCCTGGAGGGTTAGACAGTAATATGTTTAGGGTACCATTCTCCCTGGAGGGTTAGACAGTAACATGTTTAGGGTACCATTCTCCCTGGAGGGTTAGACAGTAATATGTTTAGGGTACCATTCTCCCTGGAGGGTTAGACAGTAACATGTTTAGGGTACCATTCTCCCTGGAGGGTTAGACAGTAACATGTTTAGGGTACCATTCTCCCTGGAGGGTTAGACATGTTTAGGGTACCATTCTCCCTGGAGGGTTAGACATGTTTAGGGCACCATTCTCCCTGGAGGGTTAGACATGTTTAGGGTACCATTCTCCCTGGAAGGTTAGACATGTTTAGGGTACCATTCTCCCTGGAGGGTTAGACAGTAACATGTTTAGGGTACCATTCTCCCTGGAGGGTTAGACAGTAACATGTTTAGGGTACCATTCTCCCTGGAGGGTTAGACAGTAATATGTTTAGGGTACCATTCTCCCTGGAGGGTTAGACAGTAACATGTTTAGGGTACCATTCTCCCTGGAGGGTTAGACAGTAACAGGACATGTTTAGGGTACCATTCTCCCTGGAGGGTTAGACATGTTTAGGGTACCATTCTCCCTGGAGGGTTAGACAGTAACATGTTTAGGGTACCATTCTCCCTGGAGGGTTAGACATGTTTAGGGTACCATTCTCCCTGGAGGGTTAGACATGTTTAGGGCACCATTCTCCCTGGAGGGTTAGACAGTAACATGTTTAGGGTACCATTCTCCCTGGAGGGTTAGACATGTTTAGGGCACCATTCTCCCTGGAGGGTTAGACATGTTTAGGGTACCATTCTCCCTGGAGGGTTAGACAGTAACATGTTTAGGGTACCATTCTCCCTGGAGGGTTAGACATGTTTAGGGTACCATTCTCCCTGGAGGGTTAGACATGTTTAGGGTACCATTCTCCCTGGAGGGTTAGACATGTTTAGGGTACCATTCTCCCTGGAGGGTTAGACATGTTTAGGGTACCATTCTCCCTGGAGGGTTAGATATGTTTAGGGTACCATTCTCCCTGGAGGGTTAGACATGTTTAGGGTACCATTCTCCCTGGAGGGTTAGACATGTTTAGGGTACCATTCTCCCTGGAGGGTTAGACATGTTTAGGGCACCATTCTCCCTGGAGGGTTAGACAGTAACATGTTTAGGGTACCATTCTCCCTGGAGGGTTAGACATGTTTAGGGCACCATTCTCCCTGGAGGGTTAGACATGTTTAGGGCACCATTCTCCCTGGAGGGTTAGACAGTAACATGTTTAGGGTACCATTCTCCCTGGAGGGTTAGACAGTAACATGTTTAGGGTACCATTCTCCCTGGAGGGTTAGACATGTTTAGGGTACCATTCTCCCTGGAGGGTTAGACATGTTTAGGGTACCATTCTCCCTGGAGGGTTAGACAGTAACATGTTTAGGGCACCATTCTCCCTGGAGGGTTAGACAGTAACATGTTTAGGGTACCATTCTCCCTGGAGGGTTAGACATGTTTAGGGTACCATTCTCCCTGGAGGGTTAGACATGTTTAGGGTACCATTCTCCCTGGAGGGTTAGACATGTTTAGGGCACCATTCTCCCTGGAGGGTTAGACAGTAATATGTTTAGGGTACCATTCTCCCTGGAGGGTTAGACAGTAACATGTTTAGGGTACCATTCTCCCTGGAGGGTTAGACAGTAATATGTTTAGGGTACCATTCTCCCTGGAGGGTTAGACATGTTTAGGGCACCATTCTCCCTGGAGGGTTAGACATGTTTAGGGTACCATTCTCCCTGGAGGGTTAGACATGTTTAGGGTACCATTCTCCCTGGAGGGTTAGACAGTAACATGTTTAGGGTACCATTCTCCCTGGAGGGTTAGACAGTAATATGTTTAGGGTACCATTCTCCCTGGAGGGTTAGACATGTTTAGGGCACCATTCTCCCTGGAGGGTTAGACATGTTTAGGGTACCATTCTCCCTGGAGGGTTAGACATGTTTAGGGTACCATTCTCCCTGGAGGGTTAGACAGTAACATGTTTAGGGTACCATTCTCCCTGGAGGGTTAGACATGTTTAGGGTACCATTCTCCCTGGAGGGTTAGACATGTTTAGGGTACCATTCTCCCTGGAGGGTTAGACAGTAACATGTTTAGGGTACCATTCTCCCTGGAAGGTTAGACATGTTTAGGGTACCATTCTCCCTGGAGGGTTAGACATGTTTAGGGTACCATTCTCCCTGGAAGGTTAGACATGTTTAGGGTACCATTCTCCCTGGAGGGTTAGACATGTTTAGGGCACCATTCTCCCTGGAGGGTTAGACAGTAACATGTTTAGGGTACCATTCTCCCTGGAGGGTTAGACATGTTTAGGGTACCATTCTCCCTGGAGGGTTAGACAGTAACATGTTTAGGGTACCATTCTCCCTGGAGGGTTAGACATGTTTAGGGTACCATTCTCCCTGGAGGGTTAGACATGTTTAGGGCACCATTCTCCCTGGAGGGTTAGACATGTTTAGGGTACCATTCTCCCTGGAGGGTTAGACAGTAACATGTTTAGGGCACCATTCTCCCTGGAGGGTTAGACATGTTTAGGGTACCATTCTCCCTGGAGGGTTAGACATGTTTAGGGCACCATTCTCCCTGGAGGGTTAGACATGTTTAGGGCACCATTCTCCCTGGAGGGTTAGACATGTTTAGGGCACCATTCTCCCTGGAGGGTTAGACATGTTTAGGGCACCATTCTCCCTGGAGGGTTAGACAGTAACATGTTTAGGGTACCATTCTCCCTGGAGGGTTAGACATGTTTAGGGTACCATTCTCCCTGGAGGGTTAGACATGTTTAGGGCACCATTCTCCCTGGAGGGTTAGACATGTTTAGGGTACCATTCTCCCTGGAGGGTTAGACATGTTTAGGGTACCATTCTCCCTGGAGGGTTAGACAGTAACATGTTTAGGGTACCATTCTCCCTGGAGGGTTAGACATGTTTAGGGTACCATTCTCCCTGGAGGGTTAGACAGTAACATGTTTAGGGTACCATTCTCCCTGGAGGGTTAGACAGTAACAGGACATGTTTAGGGTACCATTCTCCCTGGAGGGTTAGACAGTAACATGTTTAGGGTACCATTCTCCCTGGAGGGTTAGACATGTTTAGGGTACCATTCTCCCTGGAGGGTTAGACATGTTTAGGGTACCATTCTCCCTGGAGGGTTAGACATGTTTAGGGTACCATTCTCCCTGGAGGGTTAGACAGTAACATGTTTAGGGTACCATTCTCCCTGGAGGGTTAGACAGTAATATGTTTAGGGCACCATTCTCCCTGGAGGGTTAGACAGTAATATGTTTAGGGTACCATTCTCCCTGGAGGGTTAGACAGTAATATGTTTAGGGTACCATTCTCCCTGGAGGGTTAGACAGTAATATGTTTAGGGCACCATTCTCCCTGGAGGGTTAGACAGTAACATGTTTAGGGTACCATTCTCCCTGGAGGGTTAGACATGTTTAGGGTACCATTCTCCCTGGAGGGTTAGACATGTTTAGGGTACCATTCTCCCTGGAGGGTTAGACATGTTTAGGGTACCATTCTCCCTGGAGGGTTAGACAGTAACATGTTTAGGGTACCATTCTCCCTGGAGGGTTAGACAGTAATATGTTTAGGGTACCATTCTCCCTGGAGGGTTAGACAGTAACATGTTTAGGGTACCATTCTCCCTGGAGGGTTAGACATGTTTAGGGCACCATTCTCCCTGGAGGGTTAGACAGTAACATGTTTAGGGCACCATTCTCCCTGGAGGGTTAGACATGTTTAGGGCACCATTCTCCCTGGAGGGTTAGACAGTAACATGTTTAGGGTACCATTCTCCCTGGAGGGTTAGACATGTTTAGGGCACCATTCTCCCTGGAGGGTTAGACATGTTTAGGGTACCATTCTCCCTGGAGGGTTAGACAGTAAAATGTGTCTGCGCTTGGTTGAGACTCGGTTTGCATTCAGATTACATTTTGGGTCAGGTATCCATCAGTGTAGAAATGCATTAGTGAAGCACTCATAAGAGTGTTATGTAGAAGTGTCAAGGTCAGTGTCAATTTCATCTCACCTCTGGTCAATTTAAGCAAATGTATTGAATTTGTATTAATGAATTGAATAAATCCTGTTCATGGAATATGGTTAACCTACTGCCCACCCAAGTCCCAATCATGAATTGGATATCAATTCCTTTTTTTGCGGAATAATGTTTTCTATCTATGTCATCCTGAAACAGCTGGTCGCTGCAGTTAAATGTTAAACACATTTGTCTTTCATCAAAGACAACAAATACAGACGGGACAGAGTACGCTGACATATGCAAATATAGCACAAAGCACTTGCTTCCTTCAGACAGTGACAGTGAACACAGGCCTGCAATGTGTGACGTGTGATTCAATAACATTCCAACTGCATATGCTGTAGAACGATGATATTGACACTTAACAACGGCTGAAACACACAAAAAATCACACAATATACTTACAATATATATACTGAACAAAAATATAAACGCAACATGTAAAATGTTGGTCCCATATTTCCTGAGCTGAAATCAAAGGTCCCTGAAATGTTCCATACGCACAAAAAGCTAATTTCTCTCAAATTTATGGCACAAATTAGTTTAGATCCCTGTTAGTGAGCATTTCTCCTTCGCCAAGATAATCCATCCACTTGACAGGTGTGGCATATCAAGAAGCTGATTAAACAGCATGATCATTACACAGGTGCACATTGTGCTGGGGAGGCCACTCTAAAATGCCCCTCTAAAATGTGCAGTTTTGTCACACAACACAATGCCACAAATGTCTCAAGTTTTGAGGGAGCGTGCAATTGGCATGCTGACTGCAGGAATGTCCACCAGAGTTGATGCCAGAAAATGTAATGTTAATTTCTCTACCATAAGCCGCGTCCAACGTCATTTTAGAGAATTTGGCATTATGTCCAACCACAGACCACGTGTAACCATGCCAGCCCAGGACCTCCACATCCAGCTTCTTCAAAAGCAGGATCATCTGAGACCCACCACCCAGACAGCTGATGAAACTGTGGGTTTGCACAACCAAAGAATTTGTGCACAAACTGTCAGAAACCATCTCAGGGAAGCTCATCTGTGTGCTCATCGTCCTCACCAGGGTCTTGACCTGACTGCAGTTTGGCTTCGTAACCAACTTCAGTGGGCAAATGATCACCTTCGATGGCTACTGGCACACTAGAGATACACTAGCTCTTCATGGATGAATCCCGCTTTAAACCGTACTGGGCAGATGGCAGACGTGTGAGCGAGAGGTTTGCTGATGTCGTCAACATTGTGATCAGAGTGCCCCATTTTGTGGTGGGGTTATGGTATGGGCATGAATAAGCTATGGACAACGAACACAATTGCATTTTATCGATGGCAATTTGAATAAACAAATATACCGTGACGAGATATCCTGTGGCCCGTTCATCACCTCATGTTTTAGCATGATAATGCACAGCCCCATGTCGCAAGGATCTGTACACATTTCCTGGAAGCTGAAAATGTCCCAGTTCTTCCATGGCCTGCATACTCACCAGACATGTCATCCATTGAGCATGTTTGGGATGCTCAGTATTGACATGTACGACAGAATGTTCCAGTTCCCGCCAATATCCAGCAACTTCGCACAGCCATTGAAGAGGAGTGGGACAACATTCCACAGGCCACAATCAACAGCCTGATCAACTCTATGCAAAGGAGACGTGTCGCGCTGCATGAGGAAAATGGTGGTCTCACCAGATACTGACTGGTTTTCTGATCCACGCCCCTACTTCATTTTTTAACGTTTCTGTGACCAACAGATGCATATCTGTATTCCCAGTCATGTGAAATCCATAGATTAGAGTGTAATGAATCCATTTAAATTGACTGATTTCCGTGTATGAACTGTAAATCAGTCAAAACGTTAAAATTGTTGCATGTTGCGTTGATAGTTTTGTTCAGTGTTCATATTATATACATAGATGCCTCTGTTTCACGCTCATACAGAGCAACACAGACGGATAGAATGTTCTTATGTCAATATGGATCACACAAAACGGTTAGGGGATAGGTAATGCTTGAGACTTAAAATGTATACGTAATATCACTGTCATCGAGAGCCAAAATAATCAACACTACTTTCAGAAGAGAACCTGAAAGTTTAATGAATTACCATCAACAACACCTACGGCTCCATATTGCCCTACGTTGGGAATGACAAACAGAAAACAAAGGGATGATTCCCAAATGGCACCCTATTCCCTATTTAGTGCATTACATTTAACCAGGGCCCATAGGGCTCTAGTCAAAAGTAGTGCACTATGTAGGGAATAGGGTGCCATTTGATATACACACATATTATTTTACGTTTCTTTAAAAAACTGTTTAGGCAATGTATAACAATAAATAGGATATAATTTTCAATATTCAAAAAACAGGTGGCATTTTTGTTATTTGGAATTCCCCATTTGTTTGCTCATCCATGACTTAGAGTTACAGATGTCTGCATTTGTTAAAAAAAAATGGAATGCAGTTTAACGATAAATGTGTCTTTTAGGAGGGGGTGATCACTTTAGGTCAGTTTCGCTTTGTGCCAAAGGGTTTCACATATGAACCAAAAAAAGGAAGACAGCAAGATAAACTTCCAGAGAACTTAAATGATTAGTAGAGAGTCATGTGCGTTGTTTTCCTCCTCTAGTATTTTTTTTCTACTTTTCTAAAATCCAGCTCCCCGATCGCCGTAACCATGGTGATAGAAACAACGTCACCCGTCAGTTTATTTCTCTACCGAAAGTTTTTTTTTTTTTTTTCTTTATAAAAATCAAAGTTTTTTTAATTTATAAAATAATTTAATTGGGATGTTATCTTTCATCATCATCATCTGCATGTGGCCCATTTTTACCTATTTTTTTTATAACTAGCTTGCTATGCTACTAAGTTGTTTTAACATGTATCAGGTGGATTTGTGTTTTCATGTGGCCGTCATCGAACAATTGTGTTGTTATAACCATATATCACTTTTGAGGCAATTAACAGTACGTGGCTAACAAACACAAAAAAAAGATCTATTTCAAACATGTAATGAATATGAGGCATGTACACACAAAATGAATATCACATCACCTTTGTGATTTAAAAAAATATATATTGTACAGAACCTTTGAGAATAATTGACACGGTGGCATCCAACAAGATTGGTTTATATATTGTTGAGTAAAGGTTTAATCACCTGAATTCAGTCATGAAAAAAGAGAATTAAAAGCAAATTAAATGTAAAACAATGAGACGACAATCTCTGCTGTAACGTAAATGGCTACATATGCATATATTGGTGAGTGTGTGTGTGTGTGTGTGTGTGTGCAGCGAGTGTGTGTGTGTGCACATTTTTGTGTGTACGTGTATGTATACTGGCATGAACCTTGCCAGAATATTTTATGTACACACGTATCTTGTATAAAATCTATATATGAAATACCTGCTATATAATATATATGCTTGTAAATTAGTCATTGGTGGGTATAGGTTCAAGGTTGCTTGGAGAGGAAGCTTAAATGTTTGCCAGCAGTATAGTATTGATCAACTCTGTGTTGTCATGCCTTTGTAAAATATCCCATCAAAATCTAAGAAAAAATGACCTTCCAGACATGTAATTTTACTTGAACCATTAAATATTGAATCGTCAAAGTAAGTTCGGACTACTCTTGTGTTTCTTTCTGCTGTATTGAACGAATCTATTGCATATATCGTTAGAATGAACCTCTAACACCAACTACAATATCTTCAAGATGTTACAGGGATTTCTGGTGGCACTTTTCCCAGCGCTCCGCCAAGTTGTGACAAACTTTATTTAATAATTTAGAGCACAGTTTCATTTATTGTTTAATTATTTTCACTTTACTAAGTATTGTTGACATAGTTTCATATCTCGTTGCTCTTCCGAACGGTAATAATGGCAGTGAACTGCTGAATGGACGATTGCTAACGTAGGCCGCAGCAAAGCCTTGGATTTTCCTGAACGATTTACTAACTGGAGAGAGGGGCATTTTTGTCCGCTCCTGACACAGTTTCATTTGCCTCGGTCGGTAGAATGTCCGAAGCACGGTTTTTCATCTCGCTTCGCTTCATAACAATGAAAAAAAGGGATATAATCGCTGTAAATGTGACTTGATATAAGAAGCCCGCATTCAGCTACCGAACCTTGGTCAGCAAGCTAGCACAGTCGCTAATTGAGTAAACGGTCATGTTTCTGTTATTTAAAACGTTAGTTTAGTCTACAACTTTACTTCTTTTGCTGAGCTTAATTTCCCGAAACATAATCTGACTCTTCACTTTTCTACAAATCCCAGAAATGGCCGATAAAAAGAAACACTCACTCTAAAAGAGACCCTCCCAAAGGAGGCCCCATTCAAGCCCCAGGCTTGCCTAGGCGAGCAACCCCACCAAGCAACTTGCCAGGGCGGGAGGAGGACAGCGATGGCCAAGACTCTGCCCTTAGTTTGAGAAAGTTCACAGAAGCTTTGGATTGGCTCAAAAGAGACATATATGATAAACTTGACACGAAAATTGACACTCCCCACAACTTTCTACTCAGAAATGTCCATAATTAAGGAAGAACTGAAATCAGCTGTAGCTGCACTACAGGCAACGATGACTACCCAGGGTATTACCATACATAAACTAGAGCACTCTGCTGTGTCTTTCAATGACGATCTAACCACCCTTCAGGCCACAGTGAATTTATTCTCATCTGATGTTAAAGCGCTTAAATGCATGAAGGACGTCAACGCCGCCACAATATACGCCTGGTGGGCATTGCTGAAGGTCTGGAGGGGGCCCGCTCACAGACTTTGTTTCCCAACTATTTCAGGACATGTTTAACCTTGAAGAAATATCCTTCTTAGACCGTGCCTATAGGTCACTGCCAGTTTGACCAAGAGCGGAAGACTCCCCATTGACCTGCGTTATTAGAAAGCATTACTACCACGTCCGGGACACATTACCCTTTACAGCACCGAGGCAAGAGACCATGTCCATTTTCCCAGACTTCACTGCCTCCGTGGCCAAGAAACGAGAGGCGTAAGGTAACGCAAAGCGGCTTCTGCACAACTGTCCGGGAGTCAAGTTTGGCCTCTTCTTCTCAACCGAGTTCAGGATCACACTACCAAGCAGAGCTCTTAACAAGTTCAACAACCTGACTGCTGCAAATGATTTTATCAACAAGAACTTGAAGGAAACTGCTCTCCCAGACTGACCAGAGCAACAACATGGTTATTTAGCCTATCTGCTGTGCAGTGTTTGACAGGTAAAGCCCGACACATGTAACCTACTGCAGTGCAGCGTTCAATAGGTAAGGCCCGACACATGTCGTCTACTGCAGTGCAGCGTTTGATAGGTAAGGCCTGACACATGTAATCTACTGCAGTGCAGCATTCAATAGGTAAGACCCGGCACATGTAGTCAACTGCAGTGCAGCGTTCAATAGGTAAGGCCCGACACATGTCGTCTACTGCAGTGCAGCGTTTGATAGGTAAGGCCTGACACATGTCGTCTACTGCAGTGCAGCGTTTGATAGGTAAGGCCTGACACATGTCGTCGACTGCAGTGCAGTGTTTGATACGTAAGGCCCGACACATGTCGTCGACTGCAGTGCAGCGTTTGATAGGTAAGGCCTGACACATGTCGTCGACTGCAGTGCAGCGTTTGATAGGTAAGGCCTGACACATGTCGTCGACTGCAGTGCAGTGTTTGATAGGTAAGGCCTGACACATGTCGTCGACTGCAGTGCAGCGTTTGATAGGTAAGGCCTGACACATGTCATCGACTGCAGTGCAGCGTTTGATAGGTAAGGCCTGACACATGTCGTCGACTGCAGTGCAGCGTTTGATAGGTAAGGCCTGACACATGTCGTCGACTGCAGTGCAGCGTTTGATAGGTAAGGCCCGACACATGTAGTCGACTGCAGTGCAGCGTTTGATAGGTAAGGCCCGACACATGTAGTCGACTGCAGTGCAGTGTTTGATAGGTAAGGCCCGACACATGTAACCTACTGCAGTGCAGCGTTTGATAGGTAAGACCCGACACATGTAACCTACTGCAGTGCAGCGTTTGATAGGTAAGGCCCGACACATGTAACCTACTGCAGTGCAGCGTTTGATAGGTAAGGCCCGACACATGTAACCTACTTCAATGCCTCTGTATTTTTTCATTTGCATTATATGTTTTCCTCATCGTTGGCTGAAATAGTAGCCTCAATTCATATAATATACAGTATATATTTACTTTTTAGTTATTTTGTCATTTTTTTCTATGTAGGCTTGTGGAACAGGTTTCCTTTTGTTCTGTCGAGACCATAAGCTGTCATGCTGCCTATGTTATTTGATTTAACACCCTGATGTCACTTTACTTGGCACTATTGGTAAACTGTGCTTTCAATTTTTTTATATATATATATTTTTTCTTCTCTTATAATATAATTGTCACAACGCTCTACTTGGTAAGAGTTCAGCCTAGCTGATGGAAGCACTATGTTTCCTGGAGAGTATCTATGAGCTTTTGTACTAGAGGGGGATGTGCTCATCTTGTTTGGGAAGACGCTTCAGCGGGTGGGAGGAAGTTCAACAGTTTTTATGTTTTATTTTTTCTCGTATGTCAGAATGAATAACACCCACGCAGTCTATTTCCCTCTCTTCAGAGGCACTAGACAAGGGTGTCCAATGTCTCCCTTGCATTTTGCCATCGCCATCGAGCCCTCGCTATTGAATTTATTTCCAACCCACATATAACGGGAGGGTTCAGAGGAAACATCGAACAAATGGTCTCACTTTAGGCTGATGACTTGCCTCTCTATATCTCAAACCCCAATGTATCCTTACCCACTGTGCCATCTGTTCTTAATGTGTTTGACCTAATCTCTGGTTACAAGTTAAATCTGAATAAGAGCGAGATTTTTCCTTTATATGCACCAGCTCGTAACTACCCATTACAGACATTGCCTTTCAGAATAGTTCTCAACAAATTTACATACCTGAGGGTGCATGTCACGGACAAATTTGATAACCTTTTTTAAGGCTAATTTTACTCCTCTCCTTACTCTTTTGGAGAAAGATTTTTATTGATGGTGACTACACCACCCTATCATTAGCTGGTCTAATTCGTTTTGTTAAAATGAAAACCCTTCCTAAATTCTCCTACCTCTTTCAATATATACCTATTTTTATTCCCAAATATTTTTCCTCAAACTCTATAGGATTATCTGACTTCATCTGGAATAAAAACAATCTGAGGATCCTCAAGGTTTTCCTGCAAAGGCCTAAAACCTCAGGGGGTATGGCCCTACCTAATTTCCAGTTCTATTATTGGGGTAACAACTTCCTTGTAATTCAGTACTGGATACGTGCAGATACAACACATATAATGCCAGCATGGTTGAAGATGTTATTATCTATGCATAGTCACTTTAATAACTCTACCTACATGTACGTATTACCTCAATTACCTTGACTAACCGGTGCCCCCCGCACATTGACTCTGTACCGGTACCTCTTGTATATAGCCTCGCTTGTTATTTTACTGCTGCTCTTTAATTATTAGTTATTTTTATTTTATTTTTTATAGGTATTTTTCTTAGAACTGCATTGTTCGTTAAGGGCTTGTAAGTAATCATTTCACTGTAAGGGCTACACCTGTTGTATTCAGCGCATGTGACAAATAAGATTTAGTTTGATTTGATAGAATCTTCCTCATGCATGCCATCCTCACTAGCTGCTTTGGCACATTTCCCTATTTATTCTGCTACTTCAAGTTATACCAAAGACATTTGAGTAAAAACCACTCTCAAGATCTGGAACCAGTTTAGACGTCACTATGGTTTGCAAACATTTTCATTAAGGGCCCCTCTACTCAGATATCACATTTTCTATCCATCCCTAGTAGATGGAACCTTCTCCATGTGGTTCAGCCTTGGCATCAAATCATACAATGATTTTTTTCATATTGACGATATGTTTGCTTCGTTCCAACAACTCTCAGCTAAATTCCACTAATGCATTTTTCACACCATCCCCAAAAGTAAAAGGTATTATTTCCTTATAGCTAGGATCAAATTTACTCTTTTTACAATCCTTCATTCAAAGCTATTAAAAATGTATGAGAAGAGGATCTAGGTGATGAGTTTACTGATGCCACATGGATATGATATATTCTGTACCTTGTCCACTGGTTTTATCCAATGCAAAATCCTCCATCGCACTCACTGAACGAAACGCAGGCTCTCTAAGATCTATCCTGATGTCCATGTAACAGTTTAACTTTACGTCCGTCCCCTCGCCCATACCCAGGCTCGAACCAGGGACCCTCTGCACACATCAACAACAGTCACCTACGAAGCATCGTTACCCATCGCTCCACAAAAGCCGCGGCCCTAGCAGAGCAAGGGGAACCACTACTTAAAGGTGATGTCACCGATTGAAAGGCTATTAGTGCGCACCATACACTCACCCCCCCTTCGACCTCCTCCTTTTCCGCAGCAACCAGTGATCCGGGTCAACAGCATCAATGTAACAGTTTAACTTTACGTCAACAGCATCAATGTAACAGTATAGCTTCCGTCCCTCTCCTCGCCCGAACCTGGGCTCGAACCAGGGACCCTCTGCACACATCAACCACAGTCACTCACGAAGCATCGTTACCCATCACTCCACAAAAGCCACGGCCCTTGCAGAGCAAGGGGAACAACAACTTCTAGGTCTCAGAGCAAGTGACGTCACCGATTGAAAGGCTATTAGCGCGCACCACCGCTAACTAGATAGCCATTTCACATCCGCTACATTCACCCTGTTTGTGACATGTGTCGCCAAGCTCCTGCTTCATTAATACAATATGTTTTGGTCCTGCTCTTCTCTACATCACTATTGGTCTGCCATCTTTGATACCATATCTAAAGTATTACAAGTGACTTTTGCCCCTACTGCCATAACACCATTATTTAATACCTGATAATATAACACTACCAAAATATACATCTGACTTTGTAGCCTTTGTGAGTTTGTTGGCAAAAAGGTTGATTTTACGTCCGTGGAAATCGCCCTCTCCGCCCCCTCTCATTTTGTGTGGAATAAAGACGTTTCACACTTTAGTAAATCAGTAAATTGGAGAAGATAAAATATAATCTACGGGGTTCTTCTGATGAATTCTACCAAATCTGGCAACCTTTCTTTACATATGTATAGACACTGCAGTTTCCCTTCTACTCTACATTAACCTGCCTACCTAGGCTTTGTATTTAATTCATAGATCTACCTTTGTGAGTGTTTAACATTAGCCTTTCTAATTATTATACTTTTTTCTATTTGTTTTTCGAAGACTGGACATATTTTATTTGTGTACTTTGTTGTTTCTTATGTACGTTTTGTTGGGAAAGTATTACTTTGGAATTTTATATTTTCGTATGGGCATTTGCATTCCTACATCGTTCAAAAAGCATGTTCCTATGGTATGTAGAATGTTTACGGAGCTAAGAAATCCTGTTTTGTTGCTGTGTATGAAGCTAAGCAACCATGTTTTGTTTCTGTGTATGAAGCTAACCAACCCAAACACAGTACCTGGGGCTGCAGCAGTACTACAGTTAAATACCCCTGGGCCAAACACAGGACCTGGGGCTGCAGTAGTACTACAGTTAAATACTCCTGGGCCAAACACAGTACCTGGGGCTGCAGTAGTACTACAGTTAAATACCCCTGGGCCAAACACAGGACCTGGGGCTGCAGTAGTACTACAGTTAAATACCCCTGGGCCAAACACAGTACCTGGGGCTGCAGTAGTACTACAGTTAAATACCCCTGGGCCAAACACAGGACCCGGGGCTGCAGCAGTACTACAGTTAAATACCCCTGGGTCAAACACAGTACCTGGGGCTGCAGCAGAACTACAGTTAAATACCCCTGGGCCAAACACAGGACCTGGGGCTGCAGCAGAACTACAGTTAAATACCCCTGGGTCAAACACAGTACCTGGGGCTGCAGCAGTACTACAGTTAAATACCCCTGGGTCAAACACAGTACCTCGGGCTGCAGCAGTACTACAGTTAAATACCCCTGGGCCAAACACAGTACCTGGGGCTGCAGCAGTACTACAGTTAAATACCCCTGGGCCAAACACAGTACCTGGGGCTGCAGCAGTACTACAGTTAAATACCCCTGGGTCAAACACAGGACCTGGGGCTGCAGCAGTACTACAGTTAAATACCCCTGGGTCAAACACAGTACCTGGGGCTGCAGCAGAATTACAGTTAAATACCTCTGGGTCAAACACAGTACCTGGGGCTGCAGCAGAATTACAGTTAAATACCCCTGGGTCAAACACAGTACCTGGGGCTGCAGCAGTACTACAGTTAAATACCCCTTGGCCAAACACAGTACCTGGAGACACTTTGGTTCAATGCTCTACTGCTTTACTACTGTGATATCAATACAAAGGGACCAGAGGCGACATATCTAGCAGTGTATCTCCATCGTGCTTCGTGAGGGGAACTATGTTTCTGAAGATAAGGGCTCTATTCAGTCCGTATGGCGGAAGTTCACCGTTACACCGTGATTGAAATTTAAAGGCAATGTTTCCTGCGTTGTTGTCATAGTAGCATGTATTGCATGATGGTATACGTTATGGACAGGAAAGGCACGTGTACATTACATGTAAAGAATCATAGCATACTGGGTGTACAGCATTACAGCAGATGGCCAATCCCCAGATGACCATACGAGAGATGTCTGCATACCATTAAAATCACAACAATACAATCATGTACATACAGTGCTTGTTAACAGCAATATTATAAAGACAGAACACTACTGAACACTACTAAAGACAGAACACTACTGTTGACCAGGGCCAATAAATGATCTGCCAACAAGCTAAATTGGTTCTCATCCGGCATGGGAGAGGACTGGGTGAACATATAGAGATTGTCAAACAGTACACTCATTTCAAATTGTAATTAAACTGGCCATCAGGTACCTTGAGGCTGTTTAGTCAACAGCAGGCTACTAATTACTAGAAGATGACCTTTGGAATAATATGTGGTGAATTATTCATATTTGGGGGGGGGGGGGGATTGCTTCCAAGACAGACCGATGATGTCCAGGGGACACTGCAGTGTAAACAGACGTAGAAATGTCGGGAAAGGGGTTCAAAGAGTTCCAAAGATTCCAATCCCACTTGTCCACCAATCACCATCCCCATCTCTATCATTCCAATTCCACAGCTCCACCAATCACCATCACCATCTCCATCATTCATATCCCACAGCTCCACCAATCACCATCACCGTCTCCATCATTCCAATCCCACAGCTCCCCAATCACCATCACCGTCTCCATCATTCCAATCCCACAGCTCCACCAATCACCATCACCGTCTCCATCATTCCAATCCCACAGCTCCACCAATCACCATCACCGTCTCCATCATTCCAATCCCACAGCTCCACCAATCACCATCACCATCTCCATCATTCCAATTCCAAAACAAAATGACAGCATATGCATAATAATAAAGGGTTTGATGGGGGAACAAATATAAGATTGTACAATTAAGGTTGAGAGAGATAATATGAATGGTACTCTGGAGTGGAGGGAGATGTTACCAATCAGAGGAAACAAACAACCCTAGAGTGTCCCAAATGGGCCCCTGTTCCCTAAATACTGCCCTGGGCCCTGGTCACAAGTAGTGCACTTTAATAGGGAATAGGGTGCCATTTGAGACGTAGTCACACAGTTTATGTAAAGGACTGCAGACCATCCTCCCAGAGAGGATTATAGAGCCCATAACCCACTGCTGTGGTTGTCGACATCTTCATCACCTCACTGCAATACACTCGAGTCTGCTAGTCTGTCAACAACACATACACTATAAATACACAAGTATGTGAGCACCCCCTCAAATTTGTGGATTAGGATATTTCAGCCACACCCGTTGCTGACAGGTGTGTAAAATTGAGCACACAGACCATGGAATCTCCATAGACAAAAACATTGGCAGTAGAATGGCCTTACTGAAGAGCTCCGTGACTTTCAACGTGACACCGTCGTAGGATGCCACCTTTCCAACAAGTCAGTTTGTCAAATTTGTGCCACGCTAGAGCTGCCCCAGTCAACTGTAAGTGCTGTTGTTGCGAGGTGAAAATGTCCGGGAGCAACAACGGCTCAGACGCAAAGTGGTAGGCCAAACAAGCTAACAGAATGGGACCAACGAGTGCTGAAGCGCATAAAAATCATTTGCCCTCGGTTGCAACACTCACTACCAAGTTCCAAACTGCGTCTGGAAGAAACGTCAGCACAAGAACTGTTCGTTGGGAGCTTCATGAAATGGGTTTCCATGGCCGAGCAGCCGCACACAAGTCTAAGATCACCATGCGCAATGCCAATTATACTGTGAAATGTGTAAACTGTGTGATAGCACCGAAGTCACCCTGCAGCAGTTGTTCGTCCTTGTGTTAATAAAGACATGTTCAGAGGGCAGAAAGTATGCCTGGCAACCACGTTCAAATACAACATCAATTTACATCTCTTGCAGAGTGCAGGTAAGCATGTCTTTCATCGTAGCGGCTATGCATACACTATACCTCTACGGTCTTGTACGATCAGTTTGCCTCCCCGAAATCAAGCTTTCTAGGTAGCATTGCTATGGCTTATCAGGTTTATCACACGTTAGCATTTGTTATGTACCTTTTTTCGTCTTTAATCTCATTTCATATTTGTTGCTGACAGTCAAACCTTCTCATAGCAAAGCTAGCTAATTCAATTGTTGTTGAATTGTTGAAACTGCACAGCTAAGCTACACATAAATATATGTACAACTATAACAGTGTTATATTTCATTTTGAAAAAGGTGTGATATGAAAATAACCCTCAGTGCTGTGTGTCGGTCATCTATCTGTCTATCTATACCTCCATCTTCTGAAAATAATGGCACAAAACTGGTCTCTGACACAATTCTCTATCATTTCAGTTGTTCGGACGAGTCTAGACACAGTCAAAACATACTTTCAATAGTATTTTGTCGAACAATGGCAACCAAAATAGGAGGGAAAGACAAAGAGGGAAACAAGAGGAAAAATCAATTGCAATTACGTGGTCAGATAATAGGCATCAAGGTGTTGTTCTGGGACACCCAAAATAGAGGTGACATAAAACCAATTCACACACTGCAAACATTTCAATGTTACTCGTCAGGCACATTTCACATGGATTTAATGTCACCGAGACAAGGAAAATAAATGGTGTTTTTGTATCTCTTCTTCTGGTTGCGATTCAATACACGCTGTCTTGTTGCTTTTTTTGTTTTGATAGATGTTTGAATATTCTCCCCAGTTCAAACTTGATTAGCCTTTATTGTTGCATCACAAACAGAAAAAAGGAGACCATTCCGACAAAAGCTGTTCTCGAAGTCAGGTTAAAATAGCTAATTAATGGGTTTAAAACAATGGAAAATTATACCCGCTCCCCTCCCCTCCCTAACAGTCCCCTAAAGTCTAAAATGGGTCACCTTCAAATCCGTCAAGTCTCGGCAGGTGGGTCAGAGTGTGTGATTCTCTGGCTGATAACTGGAGAGAGGTAACGTCCCAAATCTCACCCTATCCACTATGTAGGGGACAACTGTACATTTGACCAGAGCCCAGAGGGTACTATATAGGGGATATCTGGGAGGCTGACAGGAAGTACAGAGTACAGCGAGTGGTGATTTGACAAGGCATGGCAATGCTGCTGACAGCTGTCATTGAGTCCTGATTAATGACTGCCATCCCCATTCCTGTCTCACATAATGATGACTACCATCTCCTGTCTCACATAATGATAACTGCCAACTCCTGTTTCAAATAATGATGACTGCCATCTCCTGTCTCAAATAATGATTACTAACATCGCCATTCCTATCTCAAACCGATGACTGCCATCTCCTGTCTCACATAATGATGACTAACATCACCATACCTGTCTCACATAATGATGACTGTCATCTCCTGTCTCACATAATGATGACTGTCATCTCCTGTCTCACATAATGATGACTGTCATCTCCTGTCTCACATAATGATGACTGTCATCTCCTGTCTCACATAATGATGACTGTCATCTCCTGTCTCACATAATGATGACTGTCATCTCCTGTCTCACATAATGATGACTGTCATCTCCTGTCTCACATAATGATGACTGTCATCTCCTGTCTCACATAATGATAACTGTCATCTCCTGTCTCACATAATGATGACTGTCATCTCCTGTCTCACATACCGATGACTGCCATCTCCTGTCTCACATAATGATGACTAACATCACCATACCTGTCTCACATAATGATGACTGTCATCTCCTGTCTCACATAATGATAACTGTCATCTCCTGTCTCACATAATGATAACTGTCATCTCCTGTCTCACATAATGATAACTGTCATCTCCTGTCTCACATAATGATGACTGTCATCTCCTGTCTCACATAATGATGACTGTCATCTCCTGTCTCACATAATGATGACTGTCATCTCCTGTCTCACATAATGATGACTGTCATCTCCTGTCTCACATAATGATGACTGTCATCTCCTGTCTCACATAATGATGACTGTATCTCCTGTCTCACATAATGATGACTGTCATCTCCTGTCTCACATAATGATGACTGTCATCTCCTGTCTCACATAATGATAACTGTCATCTCCTGTCTCACATAATGATGACTGTCATCTCCTGTCTCACATACCGATGACTGCCATCTCCTGTCTCACATAATGATGACTAACATCACCATACCTGTCTCACATAATGATGACTGTCATCTCCTGTCTCACATAATGATAACTGTCATCTCCTGTCTCACATAATGATAACTGTCAACTCCTGTCTCACATAATGATGACTGTCATCTCCTGTCTCACATAATGATGACTGTCATCTCCTGTCTCACATAATGATGACTGTCATCTCCTGTCTCACATAATGATAACTGTCATCTCCTGTCTCACATAATGATAACTGTCATCTCCTGTCTCACATAATGATGACTGTCATCTCCTGTCTCACATAATGATGACTGTCATCTCCTGTCTCACATAATGATGACTGTCATCTCCTGTCTCACATAATGATGACTGCCATCTCCTGTCTCACATAATGATGACTGTCATCTCCTGTCTCACATAATGATAACTGTCATCTCCTGTCTCACATAATGATGACTGTCATCTCCTGTCTCACATAATGATAACTGTCATCTCCTGTCTCACATAATGATGACTGTCATCTCCTGTCTCACATAATGATAACTGTCATCTCCTGTCTCACATAATGATGACTGCCATCTCCTGTCCTGTCTCACATAATGATGACTGTCATCTCCTGTCTCACATAATGATGACTGCCATCTCCTGTCTCACATAATGATGACTGTCATCTCCTGTCCTGTCTCACATAATGATGACTGTCATCTCCTGTCTCACATAATGATGACTGCCATCTCCTGTCTAACATAATGATGACTGCCATCTCCTGTCTCACATAATGATGACTGCCATCTCCTGTCTCACATAATGATGACTGTCATCTCCTGTCTCACATAATGATGACTGCCATCTCCTGTCTCACATAATAATGACTGCCATCTCCTGTCTCACATAATGATGACTGTCATCTCCTGTCTCACATAATGATGACTGTCATCTCCTGTCTCACATAATAATGACTGCCATCTCCTGTCCTGTCTCACATACTGATGACTGTCATCTCCTCTCACATAATGATGACTGCCATCTCCTGTCCTGTCTCACATAATGATGACTGTCATCTCCTGTCTCAGATAATGATGACTGTCATCTCCTGTCTCACATAATGATGACTGTCATCTCCTGTCTCACATAATGATGACTGTCATCTCCTGTCTCACATAATGATGACTGTCATCTCCTGTCTCACATAATGATGACTGTCATCTCCTGTCTCACATAATGATAACTGTCATCTCCTGTCTCACATAATGATGACTGTCATCTCCTGTCTCACATACCGATGACTGCCATCTCCTGTCTCACATAATGAGGACTAACATCACCATACCTGTCTCACATAATGATGACTGTCATCTCCTGTCTCACATAATGATAACTGTCATCTCCTGTCTCACATAATGATAACTGTCATCTCCTGTCTCACATAATGATAACTGTCATCTCCTGTCTCACATAATGATGACTGTCATCTCCTGTCTCACATAATGATGACTGTCATCTCCTGTCTCACATAATGATGACTGTCATCTCCTGTCTCACATAATGATGACTGTCATCTCCTGTCTCACATAATGATGACTGTCATCTCCTGTCTCACATAATGATGACTGTATCTCCTGTCTCACATAATGATGACTGTCATCTCCTGTCTCACATAATGATGACTGTCATCTCCTGTCTCACATACCGATGACTGCCATCTCCTGTCTCACATAATGATGACTAACATCACCATACCTGTCTCACATAATGATGACTGTCATCTCCTGTCTCACATAATGATAACTGTCATCTCCTGTCTCACATAATGATAACTGTCAACTCCTGTCTCACATAATGATGACTGTCATCTCCTGTCTCACATAATGATGACTGTCATCTCCTGTCTCACATAATGATGACTGTCATCTCCTGTCTCACATAATGATAACTGTCATCTCCTGTCTCACATAATGATAACTGTCATCTCCTGTCTCACATAATGATGACTGTCATCTCCTGTCTCACATAATGATGACTGTCATTTCCTGTCTCACATAATGATGACTGTCATCTCCTGTCTCACATAATGATGACTGCCATCTCCTGTCTCACATAATGATGACTGTCATCTCCTGTCTCACATAATGATAACTGTCATCTCCTGTCTCACATAATGATGACTGTCATCTCCTGTCTCACATAATGATAACTGTCATCTCCTGTCTCACATAATGATGACTGCCATCTCCTGTCCTGTCTCACATAATGATGACTGTCATCTCCTGTCTCACATAATGATGACTGCCATCTCCTGTCTCACATAATGATGACTGTCATCTCCTGTCCTGTCTCACATAATGATGACTGTCATCTCCTGTCTCACATAATGATGACTGCCATCTCCTGTCTAACATAATGATGACTGCCATCTCCTGTCTCACATAATGATGACTGCCATCTCCTGTCTCACATAATGATGACTGTCATCTCCTGTCTCACATAATAATGACTGCCATCTCCTGTCCTGTCTCACATAATGATGACTGTCATCTCCTGTCTCACATAATGATGACTGCCATCTCCTGTCTCACATAATAATGACTGCCATCTCCTGTCTCACATAATGATGACTGTCATCTCCTGTCTCACATAATGATGACTGTCATCTCCTGTCTCACATAATAATGACTGCCATCTCCTGTCCTGTCTCACATACTGATGACTGTCATCTCCTCTCACATAATGATGACTACCATCTCCTGTCCTGTCTCACATAATGATGACTGTCATCTCCTGTCTCAGATAATGATGACTGTCATCTCCTGTCTCACATAATAATGACTGCCATCTCCTGTCCTGTCTCACATAATGATGACTGTCATCTCCTGTCCTGTCTCACATAATGATGACACCATCTCCTGTCTCACATAATGATGACTGTCATCTCCTGTCTCACATAATGATGACTGTCATCTCCTGTCTCACATAATGATGACTGTCATCTCCTGTCTCACATAATGATGACTGCCATCTCCTGTTTCAAATAATGATGACTGCCATCTCCTGTCTCACATAATGATGACTGCCATCTCCTGTCTCACATAATGATGACTGTCATCTCCTGTCTCACATAATGATGACTGCCATCTCCTGTCCTGTCTCACATAATGATGACTGTCATCTCCTGTCCTGTCTCACATAATGATGACTGCCATCTCCTGTCTCACATAATGATGACTGCCATCTCCTGTCTCACATAATGATGACTGCCATCTCCTGTCTCACATAATGATGACTGCCATCTCCTGTCTCAGATAATGATGACTGTCATCTCCTGTCTCACATAATGATGACTGTCATCTCCTGTCTCACATAATAATGACTGCCATCTCCTGTCCTGTCTCACATACTGATGACTGTCATCTCCTCTCACATAATGATGACTGCCATCTCCTGTCCTGTCTCACATAATGATGACTGTCATCTCCTGTCTCACATAATGATGACTGTCATCTCCTGTCTCACATAATGATGACTGTCATCTCCTGTCTCACATAATAATGACTGCCATCTCCTGTCCTGTCTCACATAATGATGACTGTCATCTCCTGTCCTGTCTCACATAATGATGACTGCCATCTCCTGTCTCACATAATGATGACTGTCATCTCCTGTCTCACATAATGATGACTGTCATCTCCTGTCTCACATAATGATGACTGTCATCTCCTGTCTCACATAATGATGACTGCCATCTCCTGTTTCAAATAATGATGACTGCCATCTCCTGTCTGACATAATGATGACTGCCATCTCCTGTCTCACATAATGATGACTGTCATCTCCTGTCTCACATAATGATGACTGCCATCTCCTGTCCTGTCTCACATAATGATGACTGTCATCTCCTGTCCTGTCTCACATAATGATGACTGCCATCTCCTGTCTCACATAATGATGACTGCCATCTCCTGTCTCACATAATGATGACTGCCATCTCCTGTCTCACATAATGATGACTGCCATCTCCTGTCTCAGATAATGATGACTGCCATCTCCTGTCTCACATAATGATGACTGCCATCTCCTGTCTCACATAATGATAACTGTCATCTCCTGTCTCACATAATGATGACTGCCATCTCCTGTCTCACATAATGATGACTGCCTTCTCCTGTCTCACATAACGATGACTAACATCGCCATACCTGTCTCACATAATGATGACTGCCATCTCCTGTCTCACATAACGATGACTAACATCGCCATACCTTTCTCATATAATGATAACTGCCATCTCCTGTCTCACATAATGATGACTGTCATCTCCTGTCTCACATAATGATGACTGTCATCTCCTGTCTCACATAATGATGACTGCCATCTCCTGTCTCACATAATGATAACTGTCATCTCCTGTCTCACATAATGATAACTGTCATCTCCTGTCTCACATAATGATGATTGCCATCTCCTGTCCTGTCTCACATAGTGATGACTGCCATCTCCTGTCTCACATAATGATGACTGTCATCTCCTGTCTCACATAATGATGACTGTCATCTCCTGTCTCACATAATGATGACTGTCATCTCCTGTCTCACATAATGATGACTGCCATCTCCTGTCTCACATAATGATGACTGCCATCTCCTGTCTCACATAATGATGACTGTCATCTCCTGTCTCACATAATGATGACTGCCATCTCCTGTCCTGTCTCACATAATGATGACTGTCATCTCCTGTCCTGTCTCACATAATGATGACTGCCATCTCCTGTCTCACATAATGATGACTGCCATCTCCTGTCTCACATAATGATGACTGCCATCTCCTGTCTCACATAATGATGACTGCCATCTCCTGTCTCACATAATGATGACTGCCATCTCCTGTCTCAGATAATGATGACTGTCATCTCCTGTCTCACATAATGATGACTGTCATCTCCTGTCTCACATAATAATGACTGCCATCTCCTGTCCTGTCTCACATACTGATGACTGTCATCTCCTCTCACATAATGATGACTGCCATCTCCTGTCCTGTCTCACATAATGATGACTGTCATCTCCTGTCTCACATAATGATGACTGTCATCTCCTGTCTCACATAATGATGACTGTCATCTCCTGTCTCACATAATAATGACTGCCATCTCCTGTCCTGTCTCACATAATGATGACTGTCATCTCCTGTCCTGTCTCACATAATGATGACTGCCATCTCCTGTCTCACATAATGATGACTGTCATCTCCTGTCTCACATAATGATGACTGTCATCTCCTGTCTCACATAATGATAACTGTCATCTCCTGTCTCACATAATGATGACTGTCATCTCCTGTCTCACATACCGATGACTGCCATCTCCTGTCTCACATAATGAGGACTAACATCACCATACCTGTCTCACATAATGATGACTGTCATCTCCTGTCTCACATAATGATAACTGTCATCTCCTGTCTCACATAATGATAACTGTCATCTCCTGTCTCACATAATGATAACTGTCATCTCCTGTCTCACATAATGATGACTGTCATCTCCTGTCTCACATAATGATGACTGTCATCTCCTGTCTCACATAATGATGACTGTCATCTCCTGTCTCACATAATGATGACTGTCATCTCCTGTCTCACATAATGATGACTGTCATCTCCTGTCTCACATAATGATGACTGTATCTCCTGTCTCACATAATGATGACTGTCATCTCCTGTCTCACATAATGATGACTGTCATCTCCTGTCTCACATACCGATGACTGCCATCTCCTGTCTCACATAATGATGACTAACATCACCATACCTGTCTCACATAATGATGACTGTCATCTCCTGTCTCACATAATGATAACTGTCATCTCCTGTCTCACATAATGATAACTGTCAACTCCTGTCTCACATAATGATGACTGTCATCTCCTGTCTCACATAATGATGACTGTCATCTCCTGTCTCACATAATGATGACTGTCATCTCCTGTCTCACATAATGATAACTGTCATCTCCTGTCTCACATAATGATAACTGTCATCTCCTGTCTCACATAATGATGACTGTCATCTCCTGTCTCACATAATGATGACTGTCATTTCCTGTCTCACATAATGATGACTGTCATCTCCTGTCTCACATAATGATGACTGCCATCTCCTGTCTCACATAATGATGACTGTCATCTCCTGTCTCACATAATGATAACTGTCATCTCCTGTCTCACATAATGATGACTGTCATCTCCTGTCTCACATAATGATAACTGTCATCTCCTGTCTCACATAATGATGACTGCCATCTCCTGTCCTGTCTCACATAATGATGACTGTCATCTCCTGTCTCACATAATGATGACTGCCATCTCCTGTCTCACATAATGATGACTGTCATCTCCTGTCCTGTCTCACATAATGATGACTGTCATCTCCTGTCTCACATAATGATGACTGCCATCTCCTGTCTAACATAATGATGACTGCCATCTCCTGTCTCACATAATGATGACTGCCATCTCCTGTCTCACATAATGATGACTGTCATCTCCTGTCTCACATAATAATGACTGCCATCTCCTGTCCTGTCTCACATAATGATGACTGTCATCTCCTGTCTCACATAATGATGACTGCCATCTCCTGTCTCACATAATAATGACTGCCATCTCCTGTCTCACATAATGATGACTGTCATCTCCTGTCTCACATAATGATGACTGTCATCTCCTGTCTCACATAATAATGACTGCCATCTCCTGTCCTGTCTCACATACTGATGACTGTCATCTCCTCTCACATAATGATGACTACCATCTCCTGTCCTGTCTCACATAATGATGACTGTCATCTCCTGTCTCAGATAATGATGACTGTCATCTCCTGTCTCACATAATAATGACTGCCATCTCCTGTCCTGTCTCACATAATGATGACTGTCATCTCCTGTCCTGTCTCACATAATGATGACTGCCATCTCCTGTCTCACATAATGATGACTGTCATCTCCTGTCTCACATAATGATGACTGTCATCTCCTGTCTCACATAATGATGACTGTCATCTCCTGTCTCACATAATGATGACTGCCATCTCCTGTTTCAAATAATGATGACTGCCATCTCCTGTCTGACATAATGATGACTGCCATCTCCTGTCTCACATAATGATGACTGTCATCTCCTGTCTCACATAATGATGACTGCCATCTCCTGTCCTGTCTCACATAATGATGACTGTCATCTCCTGTCCTGTCTCACATAATGATGACTGCCATCTCCTGTCTCACATAATGATGACTGCCATCTCCTGTCTCACATAATGATGACTGCCATCTCCTGTCTCACATAATGATGACTGCCATCTCCTGTCTCAGATAATGATGACTGTCATCTCCTGTCTCACATAATGATGACTGTCATCTCCTGTCTCACATAATAATGACTGCCATCTCCTGTCCTGTCTCACATACTGATGACTGTCATCTCCTCTCACATAATGATGACTGCCATCTCCTGTCCTGTCTCACATAATGATGACTGTCATCTCCTGTCTCACATAATGATGACTGTCATCTCCTGTCTCACATAATGATGACTGTCATCTCCTGTCTCACATAATAATGACTGCCATCTCCTGTCCTGTCTCACATAATGATGACTGTCATCTCCTGTCCTGTCTCACATAATGATGACTGCCATCTCCTGTCTCACATAATGATGACTGTCATCTCCTGTCTCACATAATGATGACTGTCATCTCCTGTCTCACATAATGATGACTGTCATCTCCTGTCTCACATAATGATGACTGCCATCTCCTGTTTCAAATAATGATGACTGCCATCTCCTGTCTGACATAATGATGACTGCCATCTCCTGTCTCACATAATGATGACTGTCATCTCCTGTCTCACATAATGATGACTGCCATCTCCTGTCCTGTCTCACATAATGATGACTGTCATCTCCTGTCCTGTCTCACATAATGATGACTGCCATCTCCTGTCTCACATAATGATGACTGCCATCTCCTGTCTCACATAATGATGACTGCCATCTCCTGTCTCACATAATGATGACTGCCATCTCCTGTCTCAGATAATGATGACTGCCATCTCCTGTCTCACATAATGATGACTGCCATCTCCTGTCTCACATAATGATAACTGTCATCTCCTGTCTCACATAATGATGACTGCCATCTCCTGTCTCACATAATGATGACTTCCTTCTCCTGTCTCACATAACGATGACTAACATCGCCATACCTGTCTCACATAATGATGACTGCCATCTCCTGTCTCACATAACGATGACTAACATCGCCATACCTTTCTCATATAATGATAACTGCCATCTCCTGTCTCACATAATGATGACTGTCATCTCCTGTCTCACATAATGATGACTGTCATCTCCTGTCTCACATAATGATGACTGCCATCTCCTGTCTCACATAATGATAACTGTCATCTCCTGTCTCACATAATGATAACTGTCATCTCCTGTCTCACATAATGATGATTGCCATCTCCTGTCCTGTCTCACATAGTGATGACTGCCATCTCCTGTCTCACATAATGATGACTGTCATCTCCTGTCTCACATAATGATGACTGTCATCTCCTGTCTCACATAATGATGACTGTCATCTCCTGTCTCACATAATGATGACTGCCATCTCCTGTCTCACATAATGATGACTGCCATCTCCTGTCTCACATAATGATGACTGTCATCTCCTGTCTCACATAATGATGACTGCCATCTCCTGTCCTGTCTCACATAATGATGACTGTCATCTCCTGTCCTGTCTCACATAATGATGACTGCCATCTCCTGTCTCACATAATGATGACTGCCATCTCCTGTCTCACATAATGATGACTGCCATCTCCTGTCTCACATAATGATGACTGCCATCTCCTGTCTCAGATAATGATGACTGTCATCTCCTGTCTCACATAATGATGACTGTCATCTCCTGTCTCACATAATAATGACTGCCATCTCCTGTCCTGTCTCACATACTGATGACTGTCATCTCCTCTCACATAATGATGACTGCCATCTCCTGTCCTGTCTCACATAATGATGACTGTCATCTCCTGTCTCACATAATGATGACTGTCATCTCCTGTCTCACATAATGATGACTGTCATCTCCTGTCTCACATAATAATGACTGCCATCTCCTGTCCTGTCTCACATAATGATGACTGTCATCTCCTGTCCTGTCTCACATAATGATGACTGCCATCTCCTGTCTCACATAATGATGACTGTCATCTCCTGTCTCACATAATGATGACTGTCATCTCCTGTCTCACATAATGATGACTGTCATCTCCTGTCTCACATAATGATGACTGCCATCTCCTGTTTCAAATAATGATGACTGCCATCTCCTGTCTCACATAATGATGACTGCCATCTCCTGTCTCACATAATGATGACTGTCATCTCCTGTCTCACATAATGATGACTGCCATCTCCTCTCCTGTCTCACATAATGATGACTGCCATCTCCTGTCTCACATAATGATGACTGCCATCTCCTGTCTCACATAATGATGACTGCCATCTCCTGTCTCAGATAATGATGACTGCCATCTCCTGTCTCACATAATGATGACTGCCATCTCCTGTCTCACATAATGATAACTGTCATCTCCTGTCTCACATAATGATGACTGCCATCTCCTGTCTCACATAATGATGACTGCCTTCTCCTGTCTCACATAACGATGACTAACATCGCCATACCTGTCTCACATAATGATGACTGCCATCTCCTGTCTCACATAACGATGACTAACATCGCCATACCTTTCTCATATAATGATAACTGCCATCTCCTGTCTCACATAATGATGACTGTCATCTCCTGTCTCACATAATGATGACTGTCATCTCCTGTCTCACATAATGATGACTGCCATCTCCTGTCTCACATAATGATAACTGTCATCTCCTGTCTCACATAATGATAACTGTCATCTCCTGTCTCACATAATGATGATTGCCATCTCCTGTCCTGTCTCACATAGTGATGACTGCCATCTCCTGTCTCACATAATGATGACTGTCATCTCCTGTCTCACATAATGATGACTGTCATCTCCTGTCTCACATAATGATGACTGTCATCTCCTGTCTCACATAATGATGACTGCCATCTCCTGTCTCACATAATGATGACTGTCATCTCCTGTCTCACATAATGATGACTGCCATCTCCTGTCCTGTCTCACATAATGATGACTGTCATCTCCTGTCCTGTCTCACATAATGATGACTGCCATCTCCTGTCTCACATAATGATGACTGCCATCTCCTGTCTCACATAATGATGACTGCCATCTCCTGTCTCACATAATGATGACTGCCATCTCCTGTCTCAGATAATGATGACTGCCATCTCCTGTCTCACATAATGATGACTGCCATCTCCTGTCTCACATAATGATAACTGTCATCTCCTGTCTCACATAATGATGACTGCCATCTCCTGTCTCACATAATGATGACTGCCTTCTCCTGTCTCACATAACGATGACTAACATCGCCATACCTGTCTCACATAATGATGACTGCCATCTCCTGTCTCACATAACGATGACTAACATCGCCATACCTTTCTCATATAATGATAACTGCCATCTCCTGTCTCACATAATGATGACTGTCATCTCCTGTCTCACATAATGATGACTGTCATCTCCTGTCTCACATAATGATGACTGCCATCTCCTGTCTCACATAATGATAACTGTCATCTCCTGTCTCACATAATGATAACTGTCATCTCCTGTCTCACATAATGATGATTGCCATCTCCTGTCCTGTCTCACATAGTGATGACTGCCATCTCCTGTCTCACATAATGATGACTGTCATCTCCTGTCTCACATAATGATGACTGTCATCTCCTGTCTCACATAATGATGACTGTCATCTCCTGTCTCACATAATGATGACTGCCATCTCCTGTCTCACATAATGATGACTGCCATCTCCTGTCTCACATAATGATGACTGTCATCTCCTGTCTCACATAATGATGACTGCCATCTCCTGTCCTGTCTCACATAATGATGACTGTCATCTCCTGTCCTGTCTCACATAATGATGACTGCCATCTCCTGTCTCACATAATGATGACTGCCATCTCCTGTCTCACATAATGATGACTGCCATCTCCTGTCTCACATAATGATGACTGCCATCTCCTGTCTCAGATAATGATGACTGTCATCTCCTGTCTCACATAATGATGACTGTCATCTCCTGTCTCACATAATAATGACTGCCATCTCCTGTCCTGTCTCACATACTGATGACTGTCATCTCCTCTCACATAATGATGACTGCCATCTCCTGTCCTGTCTCACATAATGATGACTGTCATCTCCTGTCTCACATAATGATGACTGTCATCTCCTGTCTCACATAATGATGACTGTCATCTCCTGTCTCACATAATAATGACTGCCATCTCCTGTCCTGTCTCACATAATGATGACTGTCATCTCCTGTCCTGTCTCACATAATGATGACTGCCATCTCCTGTCTCACATAATGATGACTGTCATCTCCTGTCTCACATAATGATGACTGTCATCTCCTGTCTCACATAATGATGACTGTCATCTCCTGTCTCACATAATGATGACTGCCATCTCCTGTTTCAAATAATGATGACTGCCATCTCCTGTCTCACATAATGATGACTGCCATCTCCTGTCTCACATAATGATGACTGTCATCTCCTGTCTCACATAATGATGACTGCCATCTCCTCTCCTGTCTCACATAATGATGACTGCCATCTCCTGTCTCACATAATGATGACTGCCATCTCCTGTCTCACATAATGATGACTGCCATCTCCTGTCTCAGATTATGATGACTGCCATCTCCTGTCTCACATAATGATGACTGCCATCTCCTGTCTCACATAATGATAACTGTCATCTCCTGTCTCACATAATGATGACTGCCATCTCCTGTCTCACATAATGATGACTGCCTTCTCCTGTCTCACATAACGATGACTAACATCGCCATACCTGTCTCACATAATGATGACTGCCATCTCCTGTCTCACATAACGATGACTAACATCGCCATACCTTTCTCATATAATGATAACTGCCATCTCCTGTCTCACATAATGATGACTGTCATCTCCTGTCTCACATAATGATGACTGTCATCTCCTGTCTCACATAATGATGACTGCCATCTCCTGTCTCACATAATGATAACTGTCATCTCCTGTCTCACATAATGATAACTGTCATCTCCTGTCTCACATAATGATGATTGCCATCTCCTGTCCTGTCTCACATAGTGATGACTGCCATCTCCTGTCTCACATAATGATGACTGTCATCTCCTGTCTCACATAATGATGACTGTCATCTCCTGTCTCACATAATGATGACTGTCATCTCCTGTCTCACATAATGATGACTGCCATCTCCTGTCTCACATAATGATGACTGTCATCTCCTGTCTCACATAATGATGACTGCCATCTCCTGTCCTGTCTCACATAATGATGACTGTCATCTCCTGTCTCACATAATGATGACTGTCATCTCCTGTCTCAAATAATGATGACTGCCATCTCCTGTCCTGTCTCACATAATGATGACTGTCATCTCCTGTCTCACATAATGATGACTGCCATCTCCTGTCTCACATAATGATGACTGTCATCTCCTGTCTCACATAATGATGACTGTCATCTCCTGTCTCACATAATGATGACTGTCATCTCCTGTCTCACATAATGATGACTGTCATCTCCTGTCTCACATAATGATGACTGCCATCTCCTGTCTCACATAATGATGACTGTCATCTCCTGTCTCACATAATGATGACTGCCATCTCCTCTCCTGTCTCACATAATGATGACTGCCATCTCCTGTCTCACATAATGATGACTGCCATCTCCTGTCTCACATAATGATGACTGCCATCTCCTGTCTCAGATAATGATGACTGCCATCTCCTGTCTCACATAATGATGACTGCCATCTCCTGTCTCACATAATGATAACTGTCATCTCCTGTCTCACATAATGATGACTGCCATCTCCTGTCTCACATAATGATGACTGCCTTCTCCTGTCTCACATAACGATGACTAACATCGCCATACCTGTCTCACATAATGATGACTGCCATCTCCTGTCTCACATAACGATGACTAACATCGCCATACCTTTCTCATATAATGATAACTGCCATCTCCTGTCTCACATAATGATGACTGTCATCTCCTGTCTCACATAATGATGACTGTCATCTCCTGTCTCACATAATGATGACTGCCATCTCCTGTCTCACATAATGATAACTGTCATCTCCTGTCTCACATAATGATAACTGTCATCTCCTGTCTCACATAATGATGATTGCCATCTCCTGTCCTGTCTCACATAGTGATGACTGCCATCTCCTGTCTCACATAATGATGACTGTCATCTCCTGTCTCACATAATGATGACTGTCATCTCCTGTCTCACATAATGATGACTGTCATCTCCTGTCTCACATAATGATGACTGCCATCTCCTGTCTCACATAATGATGACTGTCATCTCCTGTCTCACATAATGATGACTGCCATCTCCTGTCCTGTCTCACATAATGATGACTGTCATCTCCTGTCTCACATAATGATGACTGTCATCTCCTGTCTCAAATAATGATGACTGCCATCTCCTGTCCTGTCTCACATAATGATGACTGTCATCTCCTGTCTCACATAATGATGACTGCCATCTCCTGTCTCACATAATGATGACTGTCATCTCCTGTCTCACATAATGATGACTGTCATCTCCTGTCTCACATAATGATGACTGTCATCTCCTGTCTCACATAATGATGACTGTCATCTCCTGTCTCACATAATGATGACTGCCATCTCCTGTCCTGTCTCACATAATGATGACTGTCATCTCCTGTCTCACATAATGATGACTGCCATCTCCTGTCTCACATAATGATGACTGTCATCTCCTGTCCTGTCTCACATAATGATGACTGTCATCTCCTGTCTCACATAATGATGACTGTCATCTCCTGTCTAACATAATGATGACTGCCATCTCCTGTCTCACATAATGATGACTGTCATCTCCTGTCTCACATAATAATGACTGCCATCTCCTGTCTCACATAATGATGACTGTCATCTCCTGTCCTGTCTCACATAATGATGACTGCCATCTCCTGTCTCACATAATGATGACTGTCATCTCCTGTCTCACATAATGATGACTGTCATCTCCTGTCTCACATAATGATGACTGTCATCTCCTGTCTCACATAATGATGACTGCCATCTCCTGTCTCACATAATGATGACTGTCATCTCCTGTCTCACATAATGATGACTGTCATCTCCTGTCTCACATAATGATGACTGCCATCTCCTGTCCTGTCTCACATAATGATGACTGTCATCTCCTGTCTCAAATAATGATGACTGCCATCTCCTGTCTCACATAATGATGACTGTCATCTCCTGTCTCACATAATGATGACTGTCATCTCCTGTCTCACATAATGATGACTGCCATCTCCTGTTTCAAATAATGATGACTGCCATCTCCTGTCTCACATAATGATGACTGTCATCTCCTGTCCTGTCTCACATACTGATGACTGACTTCTCCTGTCTCACATAATGATGACTGCCATCTCCTGTCTCACATAATGATGACTGCCATCTCCTGTCTCAAATAATGATCACTAACATCGCCATTCCTATCTCATACCGATGACTGCCATCTCCTGTCTCACATAATGATAACTGCCATCTCCTGTCTCACATAAGGATGACTGTCATCTCCTGTCCTGTCTCACATAATGATGACTGCCTTCTCCTGTCTCAGATAATGCAGATCTAGCAGTGGAGGGGAAACTAGCCTACTATATCCTCTAATTCGTTGCCCTGGAAAGAGTATGAGTCTGCTTCCGAAATGGAACCCTAATCCCTATTATAGTGCACTACTTTTATATTGGACTCCACAGGGAATAGGGTGCTATTTGTGACCCACGTTTAGAGTATCCAGTGGAACTGGTATTGTATGCTGTGTGCTGCACAACCTTTGGAACGTGGTGTGGTCTTATCACCCACGGAGTTGACGATTGATATGAAACGACCCTTACATTGTTCTAATTAGTACCACCTCCTTTGACATTTATCACAGACCAGGATATGCACATCTTGGGGCGGTGTGACTATCGTCATGTCGTTGAACTCTCTGGACTCTATGACTTGAACCGTGTTAACTTTTCATCATTCTGTACTGATTTTCAAGGACTTCCAGAGTGACCGCAAGGAGAGAGTGAATGCAATGCAGTGTTGTGGTCAGCAGATGGATCGGTGAAATATGAAAGTAATACATAATTTGTGTAGAAAGTTATGTATAGAACCGTGGCAGTAGTTTCTGCTATAGCTGACATTCTTCAAGAGTCAGATGCTATCGTCTGGCTGTTCTCCTATTCTCTAAAGGGGAACCCTAATCCACGTAGAGACTCACCCCAATATGTATTAACAACGTAACACTCACCTTTCCATTAATTATTTGGCGGGAGTAGAATCTCCTGTGTCCCTGGTTTTATAATAGGATGAGCCTCCCTGGTTGAGTATCAAATGAAACACTGTTTCCACATTTAGCGCACTACTTTTGACCATAGCACTATGGGCTCTGGTCAAAAGTGCGCTCTTTGGAAGAAAGAAAACAGGTGTTACCTAGAACCGTGAAGGGTTCTTTGGCTGTCCCCATAGGAGAACCCTTTGAATGACTCTTTTTTGGTTGCTAATATAACTTTTTGGGTTCCAGGTAGAACCCTTTTTTGATTCCCAGTAGAACCTTTTTTGATTCCCAGTAGAACCCTTTTTTGATTCCAGGTAGAACCCTTTCTACAGAGGGTACTACTGTAAACCAAAAAAGGGTTCTAATGGGAATTAAAAAGGGTTCTCCAATGGGGACAGCCAATGAACTGTTTTTGGAAGCCTATTTTCTAGAGGTGTAGTGCATCAGGGCTCTGGTCCAAAGTAGTGCACTATAAAGGGAATAGGGCTCTGGTCCAAAGTAGTGCACTATAAAGGGAATAGGGCTCTGGTCCAAAGTAGTGCACTATAAAGGGAATAGGGCTCTGGTCCAAAGTAGTGCACTATAAAAATGGAATAAGGCTCTGGTCCAAAGTAGTGCACTATAAAGGGAATAGAGCTCTGGTTCAAAGTAGTGCACTATAAAAAGGGAATAGGGCTCTGGTCCAAAGTAGTGCACTATGTAGGGAATAGGGCTCAGGTCCAAAGTAGTCACTATAAAGGGAATACGGGTCTGGTCCAAAGTAGTGCACTATAAAGGGAATAGGGCACTGGTCCAAGTAGTGCACAATAAATAGGGAATAGGTCTCTGGTCCAAAGTAGTGCACTATATAGGGAATAGGGCTCTGGTCCAAAGTAGTGCACTATAAAGGGAATAGGGTGACATTTGGGATATAACCTCACCCTCACCTTTCAGAGGAACTCACAAGTATGGTGTCCATGTTAGGACACACTCAGCCTCAAGCCTCAAACACCTGACATGCCTTGTCACCATGACACGATGGACTGGGTTCCCAGACCCAGATTAAGCCTATTCCTACTGCTAATCATGCAATACTCAATGGAGAATATTCATTAAAAGTACTATTTTAGTCTAGTGTACCAGCCCTCAATGTTATGTCCATCCAAGTAGACAGCACTTTGACATGTACAGCAACAAGTAGTATAGACGTGTAAAACGGAGACTTGACTGCAGAGGCATCAGCACAAGTCTGGGGCGACACATTTTGCTAGAGGGGTCCGGGGTTATGCCCCCCCTGGGAAGATTTTAAATGATAATTTCTAGTAACTTTTGAGGAAAGGATACAGGGAAAATATACAAGGCTTTGAGGGGTCTTGGAGAAATCCTTACTCAGGTACAGTTCAATCAGTCTTAGGGCCATTGCCTTTCATACTGTACTGGATATATTCAATTAAAAAAACATTTTGTTCCCTTTCTGTTACTGTACGATTCCTTTCCTAGTATTTTTCTCACTTCAACCTATGTCAAGTTGTTACTACTGCTGCTCTACATAGAGCATGGTTTGAAACTTAACAGACTTATTTCCAACTCATAACACAGTAATAATAACAACCAGTCATAACACAGTAATAACAACCAGTTATAACAAAGTATTAATAACAACCAGTTATAACACAGTAATAATAACAACCAGTTATAACACAGTAATAATAACAGCCAGTTATAACACAGTAATAACAACAACCAGTTATAACACAGTAATAATAACAACCAGTTATAACACATTAATAACAACAACCAGTCATAACACAGTAATAATAACAACCAGTTATAACACAGTAATAATAACAACCAGTTATAACACAGTAATAATAACAACCAGTTATAACACAGTATTAATAACAACCAGTTATAACACAGTAATAACAACAAAAAGTTATAACACAGTAATAATAACAACCAGTTATAACACAGTAATAACAACAACCAGTCATAACACAGTAATAACAACCAGTTATAACACAGTAATAACAACCAGTTATAACACAGTAATAATAACAACCAGTTATAACACAGTATTAATAACAACCAGTTATAACACAGTAATAATAACAACCAGTTATAACACAGTAATAACAACAACCAGTTATAACGCAGTATTAATAACAACCAGTTATAACACAGTAATAACAACAACCAGTTATGACACAGTAATAATAACAACCAGTTATAACACAGTAATAATAACAACCAGTTATAACACAGTAATAATAACAACCAGTTATAACACAGTAATAATAACAACCAGTCATAACACAGTAATAATAACAACCAGTTATAACACAGTAATAATAACAACCAGTTATAACACAGTAATAACAACAACCAGTTATAACACAGTAATAATAACAACCAGTTATAACACAGTAATAACAACAACCAGTAATAACACAGTAATAATAACAACCAGTTATAACACAGTAATAACAACCAGTTATAACACAGTAATAATAACAACCAGTTATAACACAGTAATAATAACAACCATTTATAACACAGTAATAGTAACAACCAGTTATAACACAGTAATAATAACAACCAGTTATAACACAGTAATAATAACAACCAGTTATAACACAGTAATAATAACAACCAGTTATAACACAGTAATAATAACAACCAGTTATAACACAGTAATAATAACAACCAGTTATAACACAGTAATAATAACAACCAGTTATAACACAGTATTAATAACAACCAGTTATAACGCAGTAATAACAACCAGTTATAACACAGTAATAATACAACCAGTCATAACACAGTAATAATAACAACCAGTTATAACACAGTAATAATAACAACCAGTTATAACACAGTATTAATAACAACCAGTTATAACACAGTATTAATAACAACCAGTCATAACACAGTAATAATAACAACCAGTTATAACACAGTAATAATAACAACCAGTCATAATACAGTAATAATAACAACCAGTTATAACACAGTAATAATAACAACCAGTTATAACACAGTATTAATAACAACCAGTTATAACACAGTAATAATAACAACCAGTTATAACACGGTAATAACAACCAGTTATAACACGGTAATAACAACCAGTTATAACACAGTAATAATAACAACCAGTTATAACACAGTAATAACAACAACCAGTCATAACACAGTAATAATAACAACCAGTTATAACACAGTAATAATAACAACCAGTTATAACACAGTAATAATAACAACCAGTTATAACACAGTAATAATAACAACCAGTTATAACACAGTAATAATAACAACCAGTTATAACACAGTATTAATAACAACCAGTTATAACACAGTAATAACAACCAGTTATAACACAGTAATAATAACAACCAGTCATAACACAGTAATAATAACAACCAGTTATAACACAGTAATAATAACAACCAGTTATAACACAGTATCAATAACAACCAGTTATAACACAGTATTAATAACAATCAGTCATAACACAGTAATAATAACAACCAGTTATAACACAGTAATAATAACAACCAGTCATAATACAGTAATAATAACAACCAGTTATAACACAGTAATAATAACAACCAGTTATAACACAGTATTAATAACAACCAGTTATAACACAGTAATAATAACAACCAGTTATAACACAGTAATAACAACAACCAGTTATAACACAGTAATAATAACAACCAGTTATAACACAGTAATAACAACAACCAGTCATAACACAGTAATAATAACAACCAGTTATAACACAGTAATAATAACAACCAGTTATAACACAGTAATAACAACAACCAGTTATAACACAGTAATAATAACAACCAGTTATAACACAGTAATAATAACAACCAGTTATAACACAGTAATAATAACAACCAGTTATAACACAGTATTAATAACAACCAGTTATAACACAGTAATAATAACAACCAGTTATAACACAGTATTAATAACAACCAGTTATAACACAGTAATAACAACAACCGGTTATAACACAGTAATAATAACAACCGGTTATAACACAGTAATAACAACAACCAGTTATAACACAGTATTAATAACAACCAGTTATAACACAGTAATAACAACAACCAGTTATAACACAGTAATAATAACACCCAGTTATAACACAGTATTAATAACAACCAGTTATAACACAGTAATAATAACAACCAGTTATAACACAGTATTAATAACAACCAGTTATAACACAGTAATAATAACAACCAGTTATAACACAGTAATAATAACAACCAGTTATAACACAGTAATAATAACAACCAGTCATAACACAGTAATAATAACAACCTGTTATAACACAGTAATAATAACAACCAGTCATAACACAGTAATAATAACAACCAGTTATAACACAGTAATAATAACAACCAGTTATAACACAGTAATAATAACAACCAGTTATAACACAGTAATAATAACAACCAGTTATAACAGTAATAGTAACAACCAGTTATAACACAGTATTAACAACAACCAGTCATAACACAGTAATAATAACAACCAGTTATAACACAGTAATAACAACCAGTTATAACACAGTAATAATAACAACCAGTTATAACACAGTAATAATAACAACCAGTTATAACACAGTAATAATAACAACCAGTTATAACACAGTAATAATAACAACCAGTTATAACACAGTATTAATAACAACCAGTTATAATACAGTATTAATAACAACCAGTTCTAACACAGTAATAATAACAACCAGTTATAACACAGTATTAATAACAACCAGTTATAACACAGTAATAATAACAACCAGTCATAACACAGTAATAATAACAACCAGTTATAACACAGTAATAATAACAACCAGTTATAACACAGTATCAATAACAACCAGTTATAACACAGTATTAATAACAATCAGTCATAACACAGTAATAATAACAACCAGTTATAACACAGTAATAATAACAACCAGTCATAATACAGTAATAATAACAACCAGTTATAACACAGTAATAATAACAACCAGTTATAACACAGTATTAATAACAACCAGTTATAACACAGTAATAATAACAACCAGTTATAACACAGTAATAACAACAACCAGTTATAACACAGTAATAATAACAACCAGTTATAACACAGTAATAACAACAACCAGTCATAACACAGTAATAATAACAACCAGTTATAACACAGTAATAATAACAACCAGTTATAACACAGTAATAACAACAACCAGTTATAACACAGTAATAATAACAACCAGTTATAACACAGTAATAATAACAACCAGTTATAACACAGTAATAATAACAACCAGTTATAACACAGTATTAATAACAACCAGTTATAACACAGTAATAATAACAACCAGTTATAACACAGTATTAATAACAACCAGTTATAACACAGTAATAACAACAACCGGTTATAACACAGTAATAATAACAACCGGTTATAACACAGTAATAACAACAACCAGTTATAACACAGTATTAATAACAACCAGTTATAACACAGTAATAACAACAACCAGTTATAACACAGTAATAATAACACCCAGTTATAACACAGTATTAATAACAACCAGTTATAACACAGTAATAATAACAACCAGTTATAACACAGTATTAATAACAACCAGTTATAACACAGTAATAATAACAACCAGTTATAACACAGTAATAATAACAACCAGTTATAACACAGTAATAATAACAACCAGTCATAACACAGTAATAATAACAACCTGTTATAACACAGTAATAATAACAACCAGTCATAACACAGTAATAATAACAACCAGTTATAACACAGTAATAATAACAACCAGTTATAACACAGTAATAATAACAACCAGTTATAACACAGTAATAATAACAACCAGTTATAACAGTAATAGTAACAACCAGTTATAACACAGTATTAACAACAACCAGTCATAACACAGTAATAATAACAACCAGTTATAACACAGTAATAACAACCAGTTATAACACAGTAATAATAACAACCAGTTATAACACAGTAATAATAACAACCAGTTATAACACAGTAATAATAACAACCAGTTATAACACAGTAATAATAACAACCAGTTATAACACAGTATTAATAACAACCAGTTATAATACAGTATTAATAACAACCAGTTCTAACACAGTAATAATAACAACCAGTTATAACACAGTATTAATAACAACCAGTTATAACACAGTAATAATAACAACCAGTTATAACACAGTAAAAATAACAAGCAAGACGCATCACCATCACCATCATCACCATCATCATCATCATTATGGCTGCCTCTCTGCTGCATGACGTTAACACATTCAATAGACCCTATAGACGTAAACTGCTATCATCACATCAGAGAACTTTCAGATTGATTCACACTATGACAGATCATCAATCTTTGAGCTCCATAAGCTTGGAGAGGCACTTCTCACTATATTACCGGTTGGTTTGTGGGCTCTCTCTCTCCCTCGCTGCCTGTATCTCTGTTCATGGTTGTCATTCTCGTGCCATGATCATTATAGCACCAAACAAAGTCTTAACACATGGAGCAAACCTTCATTACCCATAATCACTGTGATTATTTTTACAACCATAGACTGTAAACAGCAGGTTTACAATTGATAGTGAGAAGGAAGCAGTCAGAGAGAAGGGAGCAGTCATTGAGAAGGAAGCAGTCAGAGAGAAGGAAGCAGTCAGAGAGAAGGAAGCAGTCAGTGAGAAGGAAGCAGTCAGAGAGAAGGAAGCAGTCAGAGAGAAGGACGCAGTCAGTGAGAAGGAAGCAGTCAGAGAGAAGGAAGCAGTCAGTGAGAAGGAAGCAGTCAGAGAGAAGGAAGCAGTCAGAGAGAAGGAAGCAGTCAGAGAGAAGGAAGCAGTCACAGCAGTCAGAGAGAAGGAAGCAGTCAGAGAGAAGGAACCAGTCAGTGAGAAGGAAGCAGTCAGAGAGAAGGAACCAGTCAGAGAGAAGGAAGCAGTCAGAGAGAAGGAAGCAGTCAGAGAGAAGGAAGCAGTCAGTGAAGGCGGGGGAAGTGACTGACATCAAGTTCCAGTAGAAGAGGAATTTTCAAAATAAAAGTTACTCAAAAAATCTGGCGACAAATTTGTTTTTAAATAAAAGTTTCGTCCCCGACGCCTTTGACTTGACTGATGAGACCAAATAAAATGTGTTACTAAAGTAAAAAAGAGAGGACAGACAGACACCGTGGTAGCAGTACATCCCCAAACTGTAAAAAAATAAAAATAAAAATAAAAAAAGGAATAAAAAAATAGAATTGTCACAAAGCAAACAGAGAAATATCAGAGTAAACGGACACATTTGTATGATAGAATCCCACCAATGGGAGAGGATGTCAAAAAAAGCCATGCCTGTTTGAAGACATAGCTGAAACTTCTCCAGAGCGGGAACGCTCAAGGTAGTTACTGGTATATACTTGTTCATATAAAGTCATGAGGAAAGTCATCGTCGTGATTGCACCCCCAAAATATTTTATGAAAATGTCTGTTAGTCTTTGTAGATTTAATTGTCTGTGGAGCTGATGTTGTAGATATAAAAGACAAACCACGAAAGGCAAACCCACATTCATGTACATCTTCCAAAGTAAAAACAGACCTTAATGTTCTCAGTATAAAGGAAGGTTAGAAGAAGCCCATTGATCCTGTGTGTATATTTGTGAACCACCACAGGCAGCGTTTTACTCTGTGTTGAAGTGGTGAGACACCGGGTACCTCTTCTGGTGTTACCCCTCTGGTGTTACCCCTCTAGTGTTACCCCTCTGGTGTTACCCCTCTAGTGTTACCCCTCTGGTGTTACCCCTCTAGTGTTACCCCTCTAGTGTTACCCCTCTGGTGTTACCCCTCTAGTGTTAACCCTCTAGTGTTAACCCTCTGGTGTTACCCCTCTAGTGTTACCCCTCTGGTGTTACCCCTCTAGTGTTAACCCTCTAGTGTTAACCCTCTGGTGTTACCCCTCTAGTGGTACCTCTTCTGGTGTTACCCCTCTGGTGTTACCCCTCTAGTGTTAACCCTCTAGTGTTACCCCTCTGGTGTTACCCCTCTAGTGTTACCCTTCTAGTGTTACCCCTCTGGTGTTACCCCTCTAGTGTTACCCTTCTAGTGTTACCCCTCTGGTGTTAACCCTCTAGTATTACCCCTCTGGTGTTACCGCTCTAGTGTTACCCCTCTAGTGTTACCCTTCTAGTGTTACCCCTCTGGTGTTACCCCTCTAGTGTTACCCTTCTAGTGTTACCCCTCTGGTGTTACCCCTCTGGTGTTACCCTTCTAGTGTTACCCCTCTAGTGTTACCCCTCTAGTGTTACCGCTCTGGTGTTACCCCTCTAGTGTTACCGCTCTGGTGTTACCCCTCTGGTGTTACCCTTCTAGTGTTACCCCTCTAGTGTTACCCCTCTAGTGTTACCGCTCTGGTGTTACCCCTCTGGTGTTACCCTTCTAGTGTTACCCCTCTAGTGTTACCCCTCTAGTGTTACCCCTCTAGTGTTACCCCTCTGGTGTTACCCCTCTGGTGTTACCCCTCTGGTGTTACCCTTCTAGTGTTACCCCTCTGGTGTTAACCCTCTAGTATTACCCCTCTGGTGTTACCGCTCTAGTGTTACCCCTCTAGTGTTACCCTTCTAGTGTTACCCCTCTGGTGTTACCCCTCTAGTCTTACCCCTCTAGTGTTACCCCTCTAGTGTTACCCTTCGAGTGTTACCCCTCTGGTGTTACCCCTCTAGTGTTACCCTTCTAGTGTTACCCCTCTGGTGTTACCCCTCTGGTGTTACCCTTCTAGTGTTACCCCTCTAGTGTTACCCCTCTAGTGTTACCGCTCTGGTGTTACCCCTCTAGTGTTACCGCTCTGGTGTTACCCCTCTGGTGTTACCCTTCTAGTGTTACCCCTCTAGTGTTACCCCTCTAGTGTTACCGCTCTGGTGTTACCCCTCTGGTGTTACCCTTCTAGTGTTACCCCTCTAGTGTTACCGCTCTAGTGTTACCCCTCTAGTGTTACCCCTCTAGTGTTACCCCTCTGGTGTTACCCCTCTAGTGTTACCCCTCTAGTGTTACCCCTCTAGTGTTACCCCTCTGGTGTTACCCCTCTGGTGTTACCCCTCTGGTGTTACCCTTCTAGTGTTACCCCTCTGGTGTTACCCCTCTAGTGTTACCCCTCTAGTGTTACCCCTCTGGTGTTACCCCTCTGGTGTTACCCCTCTGGTGTTACCCCTCTGGTGTTACCCTTCTAGTGTTACCCCTCTAGTGTTACCCCTCTAGTGTTACCCCTCTAGTGTTACCCCTCTAGTCTTACCCTTCTGGTGTTACCCCTCAGGTGTGATAAATATTGGACATAGAAACAGTAGTATTGGATGTGTGGCTATTCTAATGGGAATAGAACAACAACAATTGTATATACGAATGATATGTTTCGATGCTGTTGTCAGGGGTTGGGCAACACTTTATGTTACAGCCGTTACACTTACCTGGTTGCTACTTAGAAATTATTGTTGTCTACAAAAGAACGATATATACAGTAGACATCGACATAGTGGTAAAGACAGTGTAGAAATAATGGTCAACACAGGATATTGACTGAGGTCTTTAATACTAATAATACTGCAGAGGAAGGGCTCCAGACTGGACAAACAGTAGTAGAATATGAAAACGGTGTCCACGCTGCTGGGCTGATTGTCTTGTCCCCTACAGCTAGATGATTGCAGAGTAAGCTGTAGCTGTGAGGCCTAGACTGATTGAGTGCTGTCCCTGGTTCTGTCTGGTAACCAGCTATGGCTTAGGTTCTCTCTGGCGGTGATTCAAGTATTTTCCTTTGATTCCTCACCTTGTGTCCTTTCTCCTCGCTTCCTTCTCAAAACTGACTGGTGAGTAGCCTAGTTTCTTTCTGTGGTGAATCTCACAAGTACTTTCCTTTGATTTTTCGCCTTGTGTCCTCTCATTGGAGGAGATTGTTATCATGTGACCAGTCATCCTGAAGTCATAATCTCTCACTTGTATGTTACCTAGAATCTCTCCATTCCATCAGTTAAAAACTATACTACTTTAGTTTTTACTATTGTTGTGATGCATCTGTATCCTCCACTTGAAAGTGACCACGATTATATCCGTGTATCAGTCCATCAACTATCTGTATTCAAATACCTCGGGAAAGCGTTGTAAATCAAACTCAAAGTCTCAAAACGAAAATCCTTTTGTACAGACATTTCTATGACAGTGCCTTGGCAACACATAAGCCCATGTGCCACAGATTCCCTAAGCTGACTATTTGGATCAGGAAGGAGAGAGAGAGAGGCAGCCATTTCCAAAAGTGGACAAAATAGCAGATCCCTGCAGCTTTCATAGTTGGTGCTTTGAGATAGACTGTTGAAGTTGACTTGGGGGGGAAAAAGGCAAGGGAGATGTACTTGGAGAGGGAAAACCCTTTGAAATGTCAGACAAATCCTTATAACCGTCACAAGAGGCATAATGCTTCCGTAACGAGGAAGTAGTATCCGTGTGTGTTCACAACTAGGCCTCAGTATGGAGTGGATATGCATATTTGTGAGAAGAAAAAAAATCCTCTTCGTTTATATAAATAAATTATGCTGCAAAGTCAGTTTTTGTCTGTTTAGTTAAGGAAATTATTCAAATCTGATTACTTGTTCCTCTGGTATTCTATCCATTGAATGTGTAAAAATGCTTATCTATTACTGAATTGCAGCTTGTTTTTAACTTACATTTTATATTAAACACACACTCAAGGTTCTAATGTTAGAATCTCCTTCTATAGTGCCTTGAAAAGCATATTTAATGACCTCTTTACAATTTAAGTATATGTAGTTAACTAGTAATCGTGTGGTTATTTAATGGTGAAAAAAAAAGTCACTGTAAAAAAGGAAGTGTAACCATTCTTATTTTTTAAGATAAGAGGCAGATAAAAAAGCTGTTACGGAAAAGAAATTATGAATTACGTATGTCGATGGAGATCTGAATCTGTTTAATGTCTGAAAAAAATACTCAGTAACTGAAAATGTCAACGTGTCCTATTCTGATACAAAGGGTTCTGCAATATGCAGGCTATGATAATGTGGAATGAAAAATAATTACTGACTGTAATAATACAGTGTGAAGAAACACTATTGATACACTACATAAGGAACACCAGAAGGTAACGTCTTGACTGTTTTACTCCTTCTGATGATGACGTCTTGAATGTCACTGCAACAATGTACTGTATTTACAAATATATCAGACTGTACCTACAAATATATCCTGCTGTACCTACAAATACATCACACTGTACTTACAAATACAATGGAAGAACACAGTCATCAGGATTAGTACACCAGAATCTAGCATCACATGAAATAGACCTCAACATGAATTCACCAGGGGACTATCATTTGTTTTTCAACAGGATAATGACCCAAAACACCTCCAGGCTGTGTAAGATCTATTTGACCAAGAAAGAGAGTGATGGAGTGCTGCATCAGATGACCTGGCCTCCACAATTACCCAGCCGCAACACAATTGAGATGGTTTGGAATGAGTTGAACCACAGAGTGAAGGAAAAGCAGCAAATAAGTGCTCAGCATATGTGGGAACTCCTTCAAGGCTGTTGGAAAAGCATTCCAGGTGAAGCTGGTTGAGAGAATGCTAAGTGTGTGCAAAGCTGTCGTCAAGACAAAGGGTGGCCACTTTGAAGAATCTCAAATATAACATATATTTTGATTTGTTTAACACTTTTTTGGTTACTTGTAACGATTCTCGTGGACTGAAGGAAGAGTGGACCAAGGTGCAGCGTTTAAAGTGTTCATGCCTTTTAATGAAAAGTGAACACTATGACAAAAATAACAAAGAGATGAACGAAAATCTAACAACACGAAACAGTTCTGTCTGGTACAGACACAAAGACAGAAAACAACTACCCACAAAACACAGGTGGGAAAAGGCTACCTAAGTATGGTTCTCAATCAGAGACAACGATAGACAGCTGCCTCTGATTGAGAACCACACCCGGCCAAACACACAGAAAAAGAAAACATAGAACACAAAACATAGAATGCCCACCCCAACTCACGACCTGACCAAACCAAAATAGAGACATAAAAAGGATCTCTAAGGTCAGGGCGTGACATTACTACATGATTCCATATGTGTTATTTCATAGTTTGCATGTCTTCAATATTATTCTACAATGTAGAAAATAGTAAAAATAAAGAAAAACCCTGCAATTAGTAGGTGTGTTCAAACTTTTGACTGGTACTGTATATAACTTTATTAACTGCTCAAAAAAATAAAGGGAACACTTAAACAACACAATGTAACTCCAAGTCAATCACACTTCTGTGAAATCAAACTGTCCACTTAGGAAGCAACACTGATTGACAATACATTTCACATGCTGTTGTGCAAATGGAATAGACAAAAGGTGGAAATTATAGGCAATTAGCAAGACACCCCCAATAAAGGAGTGGTTCTGCAGGTGGTGACCACAGACCACTTCTCAGTTCCTATGCTTCCTGGCTGATGTTTTGGTCACTTTTGAATGCTGGCGGTGCTTTCACTCTAGTGGTAGCATGAGACGGAGTCTACAACCCACACAAGTGGCTCAGGTAGTGCAGCTCATCCAGGATGGCACATCAATGCGAGCTGTGGCAAAAAGGTTTGCTGTGTCTGTCAGCGTAGTGTCCAGAGCATGGAGGCGCTACCAGGAGACAGGCCAGTACATCAGGAGACGTGGAGGAGGCCGTAGGAGGGCAACAACCCAGCAGCAGGACCGCTACCTCCGCCTTTGTGCAAGGAGGAGCTATGCCAGAGCCCTGCAAAATGACCTCCAGCAGGCCACAAATGTGCATGTGTCAGCATATGGTCTCACAAGGGGTCTGAGGATCTCATCTCAGTACCGAATGGCAGTCAGGCTACCTCTGGCGAGCACATGGAGGGCTGTGCGGCCCCACAGAGAAATGCCACCCCTCACCATGACTGACCCACCGCCAAACCGGTCATGCTGGAGGATGTTGCAGGCAGCAGAACGTTCTCCACGGCGTCTCCAGACTCGGTCACATGTGCTCATGTGCTCAGTGTGAACCTGCTTTCATCTGTGAAGAGCACAGGGCGCCAGTGGCGAATTTGCCAATCTTGGTGTTCTCTGGCAAACGTCCTGCACGGTGTTGGGCTGTAAGCACAACCCCCACCTGTGGACGTCGGGCCCTCATACCACCCTCATGGAGTCTGTTTCTGACCGTTTGAGCAGACACATGCACATTTGTGGCCTGCTGGAGGTCATTCTGGAGTTCATACGTTGGTATGAAGAGGCGCAGGAATGCGTAAAAGTGTTTTTTATTACGCCGTAAATTACGGCGTGCCGTGTAAGTGCATGGGGACGAAGACCAAACAAACACATACACAAAACATAAATAAATACACACAATGATTAACGCATGGGACGAGACCCGTAATCATCTGCGTAATCCACAATGGCACGAAAACCAAAACACACAGCTACTTACACGCACCAACGGACATTGTAACAATAATCGACAAGACCATGGAAACCAAAGGGCAAGTACTAATACTAATCAGTGGGAATAGGGAACAGGTGTGCATGATGAATGTTCCGGAGGGATCCGTGACAGTCTTATACTGTCTCCAATGTAACGTCCATGTAAAACACCTGTCTGATTAGGACGTATAATGGCGCCGGAGGGGATGGCTGCCATTTTACGGGCTCCTAACCAGCTGTGCTATTTTGTTTGTTCTTTCGCATTGTTTGTAACTTATTTGTACATAATGTTGCTGTCTCTTATGACCATTAAAGAGCTTCTGGATATCAGAACAGTGATTACTCACCCCCGATCTGGACAAAGATTTTTTTTCAATAATGAGTTCGATGCAAAAGATATACTGCTTCCCCAAGACCAGGCCCAAATCCCGGTCATTCGCGTGAAGAAATACAGAGGGTGGAGATTGGGATGCCTTGTTAGAATTTGTTGGCAAGTGGGCAACCTTCCGCTACCATCCGTTTTATTGGCCAACGCGTAATAGCTGGAAAATAAAATGGATGATCTCCGTTCGAGATGATCCTACCAACGGGACATTTAAAAACTGTAATATCTTATGTTTCACCAAGTCATGGCTGAACAACGACAGAGATAATATAGAGTCGTTTTCCATCCACCGGCCGGACAGAACAGTTACGTTTGGTAAGACGAGGGGTGGGGTGTGTGTCTATTTGTCAATAACAGCTGGTGCGCGGTCTAATATTCAAGAAGTCTCGAGGTATTGCCCGCCTGAGGTAGAGTACCTCATGACAAGCTGTAGAGCACACTATCTACCAAGAGAGTTCTCATCTATATAATTTGTAGCCGTCTATTTACCACCACAAACTGATGCTGGCACTAAGACCGCACTCAACCAGCTGTATAAGGCCATATGCAAACCATAAAATGCTCATCCAGAGGCGGTGCTTCTCTTGATACAGGCAAACTTAAATCCGTTTTACCTAATGTCTACCAGCATGTCATATGTGCAACCAAAGGGGGGAAAAAAACTCTAGACCACCTTTACTCCACACACAGAGATGCATACAAAGCTCTCCCTCGTCCTCCATTTGACAAATCTGACCATAGCTCTGTCCTCCTGATTGCTGCTTACAAGCAAAAACTAAAGCAGGAAGTACCAGTGACTCGCTCAATAAGGAAGTGGTCAGATGACGCGGATGCTACGCTATAGGACTGTTTTGCTAGCTTACATATCCCAAACGGCTCCAATTCACATTCTGCACCAACAGATCCACAGATGACGCAATCTCAATCGCACTCCACACTGCCCTTTCCCACCTGGACAAAAGGAACACCTATGTGAGAATGCTGTTCATTGACTACAGCTCAGTGTTCAACACCATAGTGCACACAAAGCTCATCACTAAGCTAAGGACCCTGGGATTAAACACCTCCCTCTGCAACCGGATCCTGGACTTCCTGATGGACCGCCCCAGGTGGTAAGGTAAGGCAACAACACATTGCTTATCCTTAACACTGGGCAATCTCAGGGGAGTGTGATTAGTCCCCTCCTGTACTCCCTGTTCACCCATGACTGCATGGCCAACCATGACTCCAACACCATCTTTTAGCTTGCTGATGACACAACACTGGTAGGCCTGATCTCCGACAATGATGAGACAGCCTAAAGGGAGGATGTCAGAGACCTGGCAGTGTGGTGTAAGGACAACAACTTCTCCCTCAATGCGAGCAAGACAAAGGATCTGATCATGGACAACAGGAAAAGGAGAGCCGAGCGGTTAGAGCATTTCAAGTTCCTTGGTATCCACATCACCAACAAACTATCATGGCCCAAACACACCAAGACAGTCATGAAGAGGGCACGACAACATCTTTTCCACCTTAGGAGACGGAAAAGATTTGACATGGTCCTAAGATCCTCAAAATGTTCTACAGCTGCACCATCAAGAGCATCCAGTACATCACTGGGGCCAAGCTTCCTGCCATCCAAGACCTAGGCAGTGTCAGAGGAAGGTCTAAAAAATTGTCAGACTCCCGTCACCCAAGTCATGGGCTGTTCTCTCTGGTACTGTATGGCAAGTGGTACCGGAGCGCCAAGTCTCGGTCCAAATGGCTCCTTAACAGCTTCTACCCCCAAGCCGTAAAACTGCTGAACAATGAATTAATCAAATGGCCACCCGGAAAAATTACATTGACACCCTCCCCCCTCTGTTTTGACATCGCTGCTACTCGCTGTTTATTATCTATGCATAGTCACTTTATTTATTTACCTTTATTTAACCAGGCAGGCCAGTTGAGAACAAGTTCTCATTTACAACTGCGACCTGGCCAAGATAAAGTAAAGCAGTGCGACAAAAACAGCAACACAGAGTTACACATGGGATAAACAAATGCACAGCCAATAACACAATAGAAAAATCTATGTACAGTGTGTGCAAATGTAGTAAGATTAGGGAGATAAGGGTGGGTGTTGCTATGGTGACCAGTGAGCTGAGATAAAGCGGGGCTTTACCTAGCAAAGACTTATCCAAACCCACTGGCTCCAGGTCATCTATAAGAATATGTAGCGAGTGCCAGCCAAACTAGAGCGTACAGGTCGCAGTGGTGGGTGGTACATGGGGCTTTGGTGACAAAACGGATGGCACTGTGAATGACTACATCCTATTTGCTGAGTAGAGTGTTGGAGGCTATTTTGTAAATGACATCGCCGAAGTCAAGGATTGGTAGGTTGGTATGTTTGGCAGCATGAGTGAAGGAGGCATTGTTGCGAAATAGGAAGCCGATTCTAGATTTAATTTTGGATTGGAGATGCTTAATGTGAGTCTGAAAGAAGAGTTTACATTCTAACCAGACACATAGAATACGTGGACAACTACAAATACCTAAGTCAGAACCGTCCAGAGTAGTAATGCTAGTCGGGCGGGCGGGTGCGGGCAGCAATCAGTTGAAGAACATGCATTTAGTTTTACGAGCATTTAAAAGCAGTTGGAGGCCACGGAAGGAGTGTTGCATGGCATTGAAGCTCATTTGGAGGTTTGTTAAAAACCTCTCTGGGTTATGTAGGACGCTAGCGTCCCAACTGGCCAACATCCAGTGAAAATGCAGAGCGCCAAATTCAAATGAATTACGATAAAAAGTAAACTTTGATGAAATCACACATTCAAAATACCAAATTAAAGCTACACTTGTTGTGAATCCAGCCAACGTGTCAGATTTCAAAAATGCTTTACGGCGAAAGCAAACGATGCTATTATCTGAGCATAGCACCCAAGCAAACAAACAAAGACCAGGCATGACACAAATTGCAGAAATAAAGATATAATTCATGCCTTACCTTTGATGAGCTTCTTCTGTTGGCACTCCAATATGTCCCATAAACATCACAAATGGTCCTTTTGTTCGATTAATTCCGTCGATATATATCCAAAATGTCCATTTATTTGGCGCTATTGATCCAGAAAAACACAGGTTCGAACTTGCGCAACGTGACTACAAAATATCTTTGGCAGTTCTATCTTGTCGGAAAATGTTGTAGTTGGGGTGACGATGAGAGAGGTTGTGTCTCTGGAGGCACCAGTTAAGCCAGGTGAGGTCTCCGCATGTGTGGGAGATGGGACAAAAGAGCTATCTAAGGCATGTTGGGTGGGGCTGGGGGCTCTACAGTGAAAGTAAACAATAATAACTAACCAAAACAGCAGTAGACAAGACATATTGACATTAGAGAGAGGCATGTGTAGCCGTGTGATCATAGGGTCCAATGAGCAGCAATAGGTGAGTCAGGGAGCCGTTCAGTAGTCGCTACTGCGCCAGGCGAGCGGGAGACACGGCGATTCAGAAAGCTACTGGGCCTGGGTGAGCAGATGGATCTTTGACGACATCGCAACGGAAAAGCTTGTTGAAACCACCTCTGACGATTACATCGGCAGACCAGTCTTGATGGATCGGGAATAAAGGGTCCAGGCCAATTCGCAAAATAGGTATTGTAAGCAAAGAATTAGCTGGTAGACCTCTTCGGCTTTCCGGAAGATGGGCCTAGCTCGGGGCTAGCTCAAGGCTAACTGGTGCTTGCTTCGGGACCGAGGCGTTAGCCAGAAGTAGCCACTCAGTTGCAGCTAGTTAGCTGAGATGATCCGGTGTAATGGTCCAGAGCTTACGGCAGGAATCCGGTGATGTGGTAGAGAGAAAACAGTCTGATATGCTCTGGGTTGATTTCGTGCTGTGCAGACTGGCAGGTATTGAACGAGCTGAAGCTGGCTGGTGTCCGTGTTAACGGTGAAGACCGCTAGCAGTGGCTAACTGACTACTAGCTAGTTAGCTAGCTAGCTTCTGATGGAGGTTCCGGTTCTGAAGTATAAAAATAGCAGATCCGTACCACATTGGGTGATGCGGGTTGCAGAAAAGTATATTCAGTCCGTAGATGGAAAGTGAGATTAAAATAAATCCGAGATATTTTATGAAAAAAAACAAGGAACACAACTTTTTACACGGGACAAGACAAGATAAACACTCTGTTACTGTTACGCCATCTTTTCCTCTACCTACATATTCAAATTACGTCAACTAACCTGTACCCCTGCAGATTGACTTGTTACCAGTACCCCCTGAATATAAGCCTCATAATAGTTATTTTATTGTGTTACTCTTCATCAATTTATTTTTTTACTTTAGTTCATTTAGTAAATATTTTCTTGACTCTATTTCTTGAACTGCATAGTGGTTTAGGGCTTTTTTCTCAAACTTGTCTCGTGGCTGCAACTCCCCAACGGGTTTGGGAGGCGAAGGTCAAGTCATGCATCCTCTGAAAATTACCCTCCAAACCGGGATTCTTAACACCCGCCCACTTAACCCGGAAGCCAGCCGCACCAATGTGTCTGAGGAATCACCACTCAACTGACGACCGATGTCAGCCTGCAGGTGCTCGGCACCCCACAAGGAGTCGCTAGAGCGCGATGAGTCAATTAAAGTCCCCCCGGCCAAACCCTCCCCTAACCCGGACGATGCTGGGCCAATTGTGCGCCGCCCTATTGGACTCCCCATCACGACCGTTTATGATACAGCCTGGGCTCGAACCCAGGTCTGTAGTGACACCTCTAGCAGTGCGATGCAGTGCCTTAGACCGCTGTGCCACTCAGGAGGCTCCGAAAATACATTTTTAATTCTATGTGGTATGCATTTTGCTAGAATTTTTGCATCACAACACTGAAGTGTAAGGGGCCTTCAATTTTTTTTAAATGGACTGGATCTTTATATTTACCACTTGGGTTCTGTTCCAGTAATAGTGAAATCAGACCTTCTTGTTGCGTGTCTGATAATCTATCATTTATATAGGAGTGGTTATAACATGCTAATAATGGACCTCTGAGTACATCAAAAAAGGGTTGGTATACCTCCACTGGTATGCCATCCAGCCCTGGAGATTTCCCGGAATTAAAGGCTTTAATTGCATCAAGAAGTTCCTCCTCTGTAATTTGGCCTTCACATGAGTCTTTCTGTATGGCTGTTAATTTTACATTATTAATAGTAATAAAAATCTATTCCTTTTGCTTCAGTTAGAGGAGATGGAGGAGACTAAAAAGAAAACACATGCTTAAAGTATTTGACTTCCTCTTCCAAAATAAAGTTTGGTGCATCATGGGTGATGCCGTCATTTGTAACAAGTATCAGTAAATTATTTTTGGAGAGCATATCTAGGTTGAAAATGAACAAAAATATTTGGTGTAATTTTTTCCCAATATTACATCCAGTTCGCTGTATTTTTATAATATATTACACTTGATCTTTCTTGAATAAGTGCCTCCAGTTCTTTTTGTTTTTGCTCCTACATATGAGTATATAATTGCATGGCCTCTAAAGGCACACTTAAAAGTGTCCCATACAATAACGAGATCTGCTGTGTATGTTATGTCAGTTGTTTTTTGAAAAATGAGCTGGAATATGTATGGTTAAAAAAGAAGTTGTCATCCCATAGGCTTTGATAAAATGTTAAATATCCTCGCCCACGTAGAACTTCTGTAAGAGTAATGTATATGTCAATTATTTGATCGTCCAAACGCATTCTGTCCCCTATCCAACACTTTTTAAACTTTTGGCGCCGGTGAGAATGACATAAGAAAGTAGTCAAGATGACTAGCTTGATTGAGACTCTGCCATGTATATCTCACTAGGTCAGGATATGTAAGCCTTCATATATCCACTAGTTCCACAATATTCATGATACTCGTGATAGTTTGTAGCGTGATTTCCTTTACGGTCCATTGAGGTGTTTAAAACCATATTATAATATCCCATCAAAATAATACATTCTTGCATTGCTTGTAGGCTACATTATTATAGATATTTTCAAAGAAGCGTGGATCATCATTATTGGGACCGTATAGACTTAATGAGAAAATCTGTTTATGGTCCAATAACACATTTAAAAGAATCCATCTGCCTTGTGGATCTGTCTAGACAATTTTCAAATTCGTATCAGAATTATTCATTAATATCATCACTCCTTTTGAGTTTCTTTGCCCATGGGAGAAGTATATTTCGTCCCCCCCCCTTTTCCACACTTCATCTAAAAATTGTTGAATGACTTTCCTGTAAACAATAGATATTATATTCCTTCTCTTTTTGTAATGAGTGCGTGCTGGTGGCAGGGAAGTCAGGCGCAGGAGAGGGAACTTGGTATAAAAGGAGCAGTTTAATAAATGCTAAAAAACTCAGAAAACCAAAATATACAAAAATAATATAAGTGGGTACAAAACCCGTCGCACCAGAACACGACACCAGAACACGACACCAGAACACGACACCAGACCACGACACCAGACCACGACACCAGACCACGACACCAGGACACGACACCAGGACACGACACCAGGACACGACACCAGGACACGACACCAGGACACGACACCAGGACACGACACCAGAACACAACTTGCACAAAACATACAACAAACAATCACCGACGAAGACATGAGGGGAAACAGAGGGTTAAATACACATGTAATTGATGAGATTGGAACCAGGTGTGATGGAAGACAAGACAAAACCAAAGGAAAATGAAAAATGGATCAGCGATGGCTAGAAAGTCGGTGACGTCGACCGCCGAACAAGGAGAGGGACCGACCTCGGCGGAAGTCGTGACACTTTTAGCCAGGTAAATACTGATCGCCTTTTCTAAATATGTGCTAAGCCATTACAATTATAACTGGCTATACTTATTTCATCATTTACCATGATGAGATACAAGTTTCAATTATATTTATCATAATATATGTTTGTAAACATACTATTAAAAAGTACCATGATGATTGAGTTTCCATATAGCTGTACCATGATATTTGCACTGCTACTGGGTAAACCTCACATTTTTTTTCTCCACTGTTCCACTCGCTAAAACCTCCCCCCATCCCAAGTTGGGTTGTCGTCCAAGTGGCCTTTGAGAGATTGGGATCCATCCTTTGAAAAGAGCACACAGCGCTACCTACAGAACAGAAGCATATTAACAGCCAATGTCTACAGTTATTTAAAAGGTTTCCAGTATACTGAACAAAAATACAAATGACAACATGTAAAGTGTTGGTCCCATGTTTCATGAGTTGGAATAAAAATCCCAGAAATGTTATTTCTCTCAAATTTTGGCACAATGACACAGATGTCTCAAGTTTTGAGGAAGCGTGCAATTGGCATGCTGACTGAAGAAATGTCCACCGTAGCTGTTGCAAGACATATTCAATGTTCATTTCTCTACCATAAACTGCCTCCAATGTCATTTTAGAGAATATGGCAGTACGTTCAACCAGCCTCACAACCGCAGACCAAGTGTAACCACGCCATGCCCAGGACCTCCACATCTGGCTTCTTCACCTGTGGAGGGGGAGTGGAGTGGATGCTGGGGAGTACTTCTGTCTTTAATAAAGCTCTTTTTGGGGAAAATATAATTGTGATTGGCTGGGCCTGCCCAGTTATGTGAAATCCATAGATTGGGGCCTAATGAATGTATTTAAATTGACAGATTTCCTAGTCTGCAGCTAGAAGTTATGTGGACCAGACATGCGAAGACCGACAACCGCCAAAACAACTATTCTATAAGAATATTTCTGAATGGTACTCTGAAGTATCCATTCTAACCAGGAAAGACTCCAGGGAAGCAGAGAGACGCTTGGATGAACTTTCCAACAGAAAGACGGACGATTCCAACAGAGATCACGACGACACACTGAGCGTAAATATATATAGATTGCAATTATTCCCGAATAAGTGAGCATTCATGTGCAAAGGATTAGCATTTCAATTAATATAATTATCAACTGTGTAGTGACTCATATTTGTCTTTCCCGCCCTTCTCAGTCCACGCCCACTTCCCTTTGTCCACCAAGCCGTCCTATTGGCTTAGCCCACTAGGGAACCTACCCTATCATTTCCTTATAACCATATCTACGGTGTTGTTTGTTTATGCATTTCTGTGATTATTTAGTTCGTTAGTAAATAAATTATTAAGACAATTGATGTACGGATGATTCATAGTGAAGGCTGGGTTCATGCAGATAACCAACAATTTACGACGTTTGAAATGAGACTAACATGAGGTAAAGAATAATTCATTAATTAGAAGACTAATTGATAAGATATTAAAATATCTGAAGAGTTATATTAGGAAAATTATAACTTTGTAATCTGAAGATGTTCCTTGGTGCTCCGACTTCCTAGTTAATTACATTTATATGATTAGTTTAATCACGTAATAATAATTACAGAGAATTGATTTGATAAAATAACAGTCTTCAATTTAATGATGCCAAAGACACAACACTTTTCATCAATGATCAATGACCTAGTGAGATGATCAGTTGAAAGAGATTCAGAAGATTATACATTTTATGTATAACTTTGTATATTATGGATAGACCATCTCAGCATCACCATAAAGCAACTGAAAAGCCATTTATTTAAGCCTTCAGATTTTTATTTAGCCTTCAGATTTCAATGCCAAAGACTTATGTGTGTACATAGTATCCATGAAATCCCTTGCGACAATCAAGACAGTTATGTGAGCTTGGAAGGGGGGGGGGCTTCGTCGCTGTCATAGCGCAGGTGTTTAGGGTATACCAGTCAAGCCAAAAACAACCGCTCCCTAGCGACTTCTCGTCTGCCACTTAGTATTCAAAGAATTCATGATTCATTAGACGTCCACTAGACTGGCTAGTCTGAAGCGTCTGGTAACAGGTTGTAATCCTGATGTCTTTCCAAACAAATTCTGCAGGTGTTTTTATACGTACAGGGAAAGACCTCAGAGATAACAAACAACAGAACATCAAGGTTGTTGGTTTATTTGGGAATATTGAAATGTTCTTTAATAATGTTGTAAATGGACTTGCTAGCTTTAACAGATTGAAAAACAATGTCGCCGGGCCAGTGGATTGTAACTGAAGGACATTGCTCTGTCTTGACATGGCCTTCCTGAGAGAAAACCTACAGGTGTAATTTCTTGAATTTTTTTATTTCACCTTTATTTAACCAGGTAGGCTAGTTGAGAACAAGTTCTCACTTGCAATTGCGACCTGGCCAAGATAAAGCATAGCAGTGTGAACAGACAACAACACAGAGTTACACATGGAGTAAACAATAAACAAGTCAATAACATGGTAGAAAAAAATAGAATCTATATACAATGTGTGCAAAAGGCATGAGGAGGTAGGCAATAAATCGAATAATTACAATTTAGCAGATTAACACTGGAGTGATAAATCATCAGATGATCATGTGCAAGTAGAGATACTGGTGTGCAAAAGAGCAGAAAAGTAAATAAATAAAAGCAGTATGGGGGGTGAGGTAGGTAAATTGGGTGGGCTATATACCGATGGACTATGTACAGCTGCAGCGATCGGTTAGCTGCTCGGATAGCAGATGTTTAAAGTTGTTGAGGGAGATAAAAGTCTCCAACTTCAGAGATTTTTATTTTTTTTGCTTGTCAGAACCGTGTCAGAACCGTGTACACTCAACACCTTTGTCCTGTTGAATGAGGGAAGGATGGAGAAGGAGAGCAATGTCTCCAGCATAAATACTGACATTGATCCCTGCCTGAGCCTAAAAATTACTCAGGGAACACAACCAGCACCTTACAATATTTGAAAAAATGGTTTCAAAATGGTTCTTCGGCTGTCCCCATAGGAGAACCCTTTTTGGTTCCATGTAGAACCTTTTTGTAAAAAGGGTTACAAAAAACAATTTTGACATTTGACTAGATTGTGTAAAGGGAACAGAATACAGGTAAAAAAACAAGTTTACTGCTGTCACGTTCCTGACCTTATTTCCTTTGTTTAGTCTTTGTTTAGTTGGTCAGGACGTGAGCTGGGTGGGCATTCTATGTTTTGTGTTTCTATGTTGGGTTTGTTGTTTGGCCTAATATGGTTCTCAATCAGAGGCAGGTGTTTGTCATGGTCTCTGATTGGGAACCATATTAAGGTAGCCTGTTTTCACTGTTTGTTTGTGGGTGATTGTTCCTGTTCGTGCGTTCATGTGTTTTATGTTCTCTAGTTCAGGACTGTAGCTTCGTTGGTTTTCGTCTGTTTATTGTTTTTGTTCGTCTTGAAGTAGTATTCTAATAAATGTGGATAAAACATAAAACATGCTGCGCTTTGGTCCTCCTCTCCTTCTACCGACGAAAGCCGTTACAACTGCTCTCTATCGCTGCCTGATCTCAGGCCCTGTTCAATCCATATCAGAGAAGTATCTGAACAGTCTTTCTGTAGACCAATATTGCATTCAGCTATATACACTAAAAGGTCAACGACATTGGATTACTCTGTCTTTAAACTGGCAAGGCCACAAATGCAAATGAAATGTTATTGAAGTGGAAACAGATAGTCCTTCCTTCATTAATCTCGGTCTTGTCCGCTTTTATCTCTGCAAACATAAAAATCCTTAGACAAAACAGCTGAAAATGTGCTATTGATTTTTCTCTTTCTCCTTTCCCTCTCAGTATTGTCATTCTATAGTCTAATTGAAGATCAGTATTGGTTTCCCTCCCCTCTCAGTATTGTCCTTCTATAGTCTAATTCAAGATCAGTGTTGGTTTCCCTCCCCTCTCAGTATTGTCATTCTATAGTCTAATTGAAGATCAGTGTTGGTTTCCATTCCCTCTCAGTATTGTCCTTCTATAGTCTAATTGAAGGTCAGTGTTGGTTTCTCTTCCCTCTCAGTATTGTCCTTCTATAGTCTAATTGAAGGTCAGTGTTGGTTTCTCTTCCCTCTCAGTATTGTCATTCTATAGTCTAATTGAAGGTCAGTGTTGGTTTCTCTTCCCTCTCAGGGTTGTCATTCTATAGTCTAATTGAAGATCAGTGTTGGTTTCCCTTCCCTCTCAGTATTGTCATTCTATAGTCTAATTGAAGGTCAGTGTTGGTTTCCATTCCCTCTCAGTATTGTCCTTCTATAGTCTAATTTAAGATCAGTGTTGGTTTCCTTGTCACTCAGCTGCTTTCTGAGAGACAGTTGAACACATAGGAAAATATAGAACCTTGATTTGATTTAATCATGAAGGTCTTCCCACTGGATGGGAGGTCCCGTTCATCTATAGTTTTTCAATGTAATATTTGTATTATTGGAGGCTCAGACACACATACAAATCAAGGTTGGGGGTCAATTCTGAATTGAGTTGTGAATTGCTCTTTAATTCCAATTCATTGGACACACCCCACAAGAAGCATGGTTTGAATTTCATTTTGAACTAAAGGACCTATAATTGTATTCAAAGAAATTCAATGAAATTCAAATGGCATATTTATTCTGCACATCGCCATAGACATGTTTATCTTATTAAAATCATTTATAGTTACTACTATCATGTAATATAGGGTTGAAAAACGTATACTAAAACTATTTTAAATAATTAGTTTCAAGATATTTTAAGATCATGTTGTGTAATAATCTATAATAATTCATAATACCCTATCTGAAATAATTCATTTCCCAGAATGCATTAGAGCAAACACTGCAGTATGGAAGGGAACAATCTAAGATCTCATGACATAAACACATTGTTTGACATCTTTAATTTCTAATCAAAGTAATATTGAAATGGTATGTGTATTAGTTGCATGTATAAGTAGCATATCCCTTTGATAAAAATATTTATCAAATGAATGAGACTTTCCTGTTTCACGTCTCAGTTGAATTGGGTTAAATTCCATGATGCTGATTCCTGTGGGTTGTGGCCAATTCAAATTCAATTCAAATTAATTGTTCAGAATTTAATTAAACTCAGAAATTCCAAATTGATCCCCAACCCTGATACAAATTCACAGCGCATAGGCATTATGCTCACACGCATACATACCACCTCTGTGTGATCAATATGATAGGTGGAGACATGGTAGCAGTGATGCCAATTTAGCAACCTTTCTAGACTACCCTGGCAACTTTTTTTCAAAAAGCACCTAGCAACAAATTTAGCTACTTAAAAAAAAAAAAAAGCTTTTAGCACACTCAGTCACAACACACTGCCTTGCTTCAAAAGTGCATTGTGAGTAATGTCGGCAGCAGGTTCTCAGCTCGTGTAATGGATGTGAAATGGCTAGCTAGTTAGCGGGTACGCGCAAGTAGCGTTTCAATCAGTTACGTCACTTGCTCTGAAACCTAGAAGTAGTGTTGCACCTTGCTCTGCAAGAGCCGTGGCTTTTGTGGAGCGATGGGTAACGATGCTTCGTGGGCGACCATTGTTGATGTGTGCAGAGGGTCCCTGGTTCGCGCCCGTGTCGGGACGAGGGGACGGTTTAAAGTTATACTGTTACATTGATGCTGTTGACCCGGATCACTGGTTGCTGCGGAAAAGGAGGAGGTTGAAAGGGGGGTGAGTGTAACGGATGTGAAATGGCTAGCTAGTTAGCGGGTACGCGCTAGTAGCGTTTCAATCAGTTACGTCACTTCCTCTGAAACCTAGAAGTAGTGTTGCACCTTGTTCTGCAAGGGCCGTGGCTTTTGTGGAGCGATGGGTAACGATGCTTCGTGGGTGTCAGTTGTTGATGTGCGCAGAGGGTCCCTGGTTCGCGCCCTGGTCGGGGCGAGGGGACGCTGTAAAGTTATACTGTTACACTCGTACACAGGCAGCAGCAGGGCAGCATCAGTAGTACGGGTTCGACAAGCCTAACCCAACCAATATGGTTGGTCACGAATGTTTGATCTTGAACAGAACTTACAACATCAATCAACATGTCTCAATCAAAATTGTACAGCCAGAAGTACATAAAAGAGTGGGAGTCTGTACCTGAACAAATGTCGAGTCATATTTTTTGGCCCAGATGGCCCGTCAATGTGAGTAACGTTATTCTGTATTCTACGTAATGACGCATTTTTACGTTATTACGCAATGACATCACAACGTCATTTAGCAACAAATCAACTGCCTCTAGCAACTTACACTGAAAATTAGTTGGCAACACTGCATGGTAGTACTCTGGTCTTACCTGTTCGGTGCAGAAAATAGTTAATTGACGATAACATTGTTTACCATATTCATACAGCGTCTTTTGACATTGCATTCTGTCCCAACACACTGAATAGTGAATAATGTTGTTGTTTATTTAGTCCTTGAATTGTTTCCTTCCAATCTGTTACCACGTATCTGTTACCACATATCTGTTACCATCTGTTATCACCTATCTGTTATCACCTATCTGTTCTGTTACCACCTATCTGTTACTATCTGTTATCACCTATCTGTTATCACCTATCTGTTCTGTTACCACCTATCTGTTACTATCTGTTACCACCTATCTGTTCTGTTACCACCTATCTGTTCTGTTACCACCTATCTGTTACCACCTATCTGTTACCACCTATCTGTTACCACCTATCTATTACTATCTGTTATCACCTATCTGTTATGTTATCACCTATCTGTTCTGTTACCACCTATATGTTATGCCAGCAGCATACCACCCTGCATACCACTGCTGGCTTGCTTCTGAAGCTAAGCAGGGTTGGTCCTGGTCAGTCCCTGGATGGGAGACCAGATGGTGTTGGAGGGCCAGTAGGAGGCACTCTTTCCTCTGATCCCAATGCCCCAGGGCAGTGATTGGGGACACTGCTCTGTGTAAGGTGCGGTCTTTCGGATGGGACGTTAAACGGGTGTCCTGACTCTCTGAGGTCATTAAAGATCCCATGGCACTTATCGTAAGAGTAGGGGTGTTAACCCTGGCTAAATTCCCAATCTGGCCCTCAACCATCACGGTCACCTAATAATCCCCAGTTTACAATTGGCTCATTCATCCCCCTCCTCTCCCCTGTAACTATTCCCCAGGTCGCTGCTGCAAATGAGAACGTGTTCTCAGTCAACTTACCTGTTAAAATAATGGATAAAAAAATATGTTACTGTTACCACCTAGCTGTTCTGTTAACACCTATCTGTTCTGTTAACACCTATTTGCTACCGGTGTCGCATTAATTCTTTCATATCAGTTTTAAAATATGTTCACTGATCAATGGAGATCAAAGGAAACATGAAGTCAACAGTGACACGACAGTGTTGGCTTTGGAGGGAGTGTCGCCTCTCATCTCCATGCATCACCCCCCAGGGCAAAGGAGCCACCATACCTCCACTGACTACTACTGTTCTTAGAGATAACCCTTCTGCATATTATCCAACACTTATTTATGGTTTAGTGAACAGGTCACTCCCCCTGCTTGCTGTAACAGCTGCGGAAACGCTGACCCCCCCCCACACACACCTCTCTAAACCGACTTCTGAAGACTATGTATGTGTCTCAAATTGGACCCTATTCCCTATTTAGTGCACTACTTTTAAGCAGGGCCCATAGGGAATGCCATAAGGATATGGTCAAAAGTAGTGCACTTAATAGGGAATAGGATTCCATTTGTGACACATCATCTCTGGTGCTGCTTGCTGTCAGTTTCCCCCCTCTCCTTATGAGTCTTGGTGATGACCTCCGGTTCTGCCTCTGCCGGGGTCACATGAATAATTTACTCTTTGAATTTAGCCCGGCTCTGACATTTAGATGTTTGATGCTCAAGGGCTTCCTCTTTTAACAGTGTTAGAGAATGTTTATTTTCCCCCACTGCATCATCGGATGAAGTCAAAAGTGCAGGCAATGTCGTTGATATTTAACCCCCTTTCTTTTAGAGTGATCTGATATCCCCATCACGCTCCGTTGATATGTAAATCCTATGCGTTTGTTCATTGTAACTGATGCCAAGCAATGATAAACATGGACAAATCGTACTGGAACATTATGTTTCTATTAACAAACATATTATTTATCCTAATTATTGTTCAACTAATTCGCAGTGTAACTATTCATGTAAAAATGGCAACTAAAGTTGAAGTATTTGCATTACTTTCAATTCAAATAGTTTATTTGTAATTATATTTTTATTAGAAGGTTTATTGTTTTTTTTTGAGGAACCAAATCCTTATTTATCAAAATCATTTTTTAATGATGTACAGTATATAATTGACTTTGAACGTGTGAAATTGTTCAATTCCAATTCTCATGCATTGCTAACACCTGATTCCTTAAGTTGAATCCTCTCTTATAATACACAGCGAAAGTATGTTATCTACCGGCATGCCAGCCTTAACTCTCGAGTCCCACAATCAGGCAGGAGTGATTTAGGGCTTCTAACCACTAGCAGAGATGAAAAACAAATAAGGGCTGAAGTCAATCCATATCGCCGAAGTATCGCAGAAGATCTGCTTTCGAATTTAAAGGTCATTTCCGATTGAGCCGACATACGCAGTGTTTACCGTGAGTTCAAGACTCCTCGACCGCAGGGAACAATGCCTTTAATTGTCAATCTTGCTATGAAGCACATTTTCAGCTCATAGGGATTGAACAGAGTTTAAATGGAGTCGTTCAATATCTTCGACCCATCGGACAACGTTAATATGAGCCAGTTCCTTCTCACATCAACCTTCCATTCCTTTCAGCTGTTTAGTCCACCCTCAATCGTCTCCACAACCTCCTGCAACATGACTTTTCCTTCAAAAGACTTGAATGTTTTAACTTCCGCATCGTTTTGCATCTGATCAGACTTTTTTGGGGTCTTTTTTTTTTTTTCAAGGACAGTTGAAGTCTTCCTGCTGCCAAGAACTGTCAGAGATTTTTTGCATTGCGGTGTTAAAAGGTGAGAGGACACCAATTAGAATGTCATCTCCGGCCAGGAGGAGCCAGTGGCACAGCTTGCTACAGGAAGTGGGATAGCTGACTTCCTGCGAGGGGTCACAGCTGTTGGTGGAGAGGCTGAGAGGCTGCCAGTGCCAACCAATACGTGAACCGTTTAGTGTTAAGCAGGGTGACACTCATTTGAATCGCAAAGAAGGAAGAAAAAGTGTCTCAATGTCACCAATAAATTTACATGATTTCATAACATCTGTCACGGGACTTTGGTGGAGTTAGAGGAGCATGTAGATGTCAAAAACACTCAAGGAGAGGCACAACTACAAGTGTTGAGCACTTGGCAGCAAAAGTTTCTCTTGACTCTAGCTCAGAGTGTCACGACTTCCACAGAAGTCGGTCCCTCTCCTGGTTCGGGCGGCGTTCGGCGGTCGAAGTTACCGGCCTTCTAGCCATCTCTGATCCGCCTTTTCATTTTCCATTGGTTTTGTCTTGTCTTCCCTCAAACCTGGTTTCAATTCCATCAATTACATGTTGTGTATTTAAACCTCTGTTTTCCTCATCGTGTCCTTGTCCGGAATTATTTCTTGTAGTGCTTGTGCACGTTATGCTGGTGGATATCGGGTTTTGTTTGACCCATTCATTGATTGTTCTGTTTACGGTGGTTCTTATGTTTATTAAACGACACCGTTGTAAATGAGTTTTCGCTTTCCTGCGCCTGACTTCTCTGCCGCCAGTACGCACCCCGTTCCACAGAGTCAATGTATCCTTAGAAGCAGCTGTACAGGTTATGTATACGATACTGAGAGGCCATAAAATATTTCTTGATAAGTGCCATCTGTTAATATATTTATATTTAAATCGTATCTCTTCTGTTTTTCCGATTCAAAACAAGTATTGCTGAGCGATTAATGCTTTTTGAGGTCAGTTCGGTTTTTCGACTCGATCATTTTTCGATTTTGGTTTAGATGATTATCATTTGCATTAAATGCACTATGCATTACGTGGGTTGAATTCTGTAACACAGAAAAAAACTATTAATACAAGCCCCATAATGGTAGTGACGGCTCATTACGCCTTTATTAAACATAATTTATTCACATTACTTAACTTTAATACATTTCTGTTTGCGTATATTACATTTATTTTCATTTGATGACTGTATTATTTAATTCTATGTCGTCGTCTCATCTCGTTAGAGCTGCTGACTACGCTGTCTGACAAATTCATTCTTTTGTAGTTCTTCAAAGAAAATAAGGCATACTTTTATGACTGCTGAATAACGACTATCATTCGCTTAGATCTTGGTAGAGACACTTCCTGAAGCAACAGCTGATCTCCATATCCCCCTCTTGTTTACACATTGTGTGATCACACATTACACCTGCTACAGAAGAGACAAACAGACCCGGAAAAGTAGGTGCACAAAGGATTATGGTCATTGTAGTTCATTACCACATGTTCTGTGCTAAACTATGTAGAGTTCACAGATTATTTTTTTAGAAGAATAAATGTAATTCAAATAATTGAAACAACATCTGTCAATTAGGTTCTTAAAAAATAATAAAAAATAATTAAATGTTGGATAGTCGCTCAGCACTAACAACAAGTTATCATTCAAAAATGTAGCTGAATGTAACCTTGTTCTTCAAGATTGTGAAAAATAACTAAGGCATCTGGATGTGATAATCTTTACCTGAGGTGAACCACTGGAAGCGTGGCAGGGATGGAGACGTGAGGGATTGATTGGCTCTTGCTATGAGCAGCTGTCTGACTATGCCCGTATATGGCTCAACAAAAGGAGGTTTTACTGATCACCAGTCACTCTGATGCCACACAGTCAAAACCATTCATCTCTCTGGCTGAGTGCTTGGCCATGTGTTAACAGCCTGGTCCCAACTCACTGTTCACATGTCTGACCATTTCACACAAAACCATGCCAATCATCCTCACTTAGTAGGTCCCCTCGGGCCTATTATGATTATAGTTGCACGTCAGTCCCCGGTCCATACACTACGAACACCGTAACCCACCCATAACCTGCCCGTCATCATGAACCAGCGGTAACCTGCCCATCTTACTGAACCAGCGGTTTAACCAGCCGTAACCTGCCCATCTTACTGAACCAGCGGTTTAACCAGCCGTAACCTGCCCATCTTACTGAACTAGCAGTTTAACCAGCCGTAACCTGCCCATCTTACTGAACCAGCGGTTTAACCAGCCGTAACCTGCCCATCTTACTGAACCAGCGGTTTAACCAGCCGTAACCTGCCCATCTTACTGAACCAGCAGTTTAACCAGCCGTAACCTGCTCATGTACCTGAACCAGCAGTTTAACCAGCCGTAACCTGCCCATCTTACTGAACCAGCGGTTTAACCAGCCGTAACCTGCTCATGTACCTGAACCAGCAGTTTAACCAGCCGTAACCTGCCCATCTTACTGAACTATCAGTTTAACCAGCCGTAACCTGCCCATCTTACTGAACCAGCGGTTTAACCAGCCGTAACCTGCCCATCTTACTGAACCAGCAGTTTAACCAGCCGTAACCTGCTCATGTACCTGAACCAGCAGTTTAACCAGCCGTAACCTGTCCATCCTCCTGAACCAGCGGTTTAACCAGCCGTAACCTGCTCATGTACCTGAACCAACAGTTTAACCAGCCGTAACCTGTCCATCCTCCTGAACCAGCGGTTTAACCAGCCGTAACCTGCTCCTCTTCCTGAACCAGCGGTTTAACCAGCCGTAACCTGCCCCTCTTCCTGAACCAGCGGTTTAACCAGCCGTGGTATACTATGAGCACGTTTCAGGTGAGCCATGATGGAGAGGGAAGATATAAAAATAAAAAAACGGTCCTCGTTCCAAATGGCACCCTATTTCCTTCATAGTGCACTACCTTTTGACCAGACCTGAGCAACTATATAGGGAATAGGGTGCCATTCGGGAAACACACCAGGTGATTCAGTAGCACGTCACTGAAACTAGTAGCCTGGAGCGCCAGGCAGCAAAACAGACAAGTTCCAACAGATTTATTTCAAACACAGATCGATACCTTTGGAGTTTCCTCCTTTTTTTGTGTGTCTCTATCGACGACATCAATGAAACAAAAAGTCATCATTTAGTTATTACCACCCTGATTGGCTGGCTAGCAGAGTGATTAACAGTGATAACACTGTAGAATGAATGGAGAACTAGCCCTAGTCTCCATCGACAAATGGACCCTATTCCCTACATAGTGCACTACTTTTGATATGGCTCTGGTCAAAAGTAATGTACTATATCGGGAATAAGGTGCCATTTGGGAATTAGTTCTAATGTTAATTCAGGAGCAGTGGGCTTAATCAGGGTCTGAATAACAAAGTCCCACAGTTCCAGTCTAGCAAAGCCTTTTCGGTCTCTCAGATGAAGGGAGGGTCAGATAGCGCTCCATTGTTCTTCAAGGGAACAGAAACGAATTTGCTCAAATAAAGAATGTCTTGCAAGTATAAATCATGTTGGCTAATTCCTTTACTAATGCCACATAATGCAAATGGTTTCCTGTTTAAAAATTACACCATGGAGACAATGAGAGAAGTTCGCACAGTACTGATCACACACTGGAGACAATGAGAGAAGTGTATGGTACTAGAGACAATACGAGTAATTCATAGTACTGATTACACACTAGAGACAATAAGAGAAATTCACAGTACTGATTACACACTAGAGACAATAAGAGAAATTCACAGTACTGATCACACACTGGAGACAATGAGAGAAGTGCATGGTACTAGAGACAATACAAGTAATTCACAGTACTGATTACACACTAGAGACAATAAGAGAAATTCACAGTACTGATTACACACTAGAGACAATAAGAGAAATTCACAGTACTGATTACACACTGGAGACAATGAGAGAAGTTCACAGTACTGATTACACACTGGAGACAATGAGAGAAGTTCACAGTACTGATCACACACTGGAGACAATGAGAGAAGTGCATGGTACTAGAGACAATACAAGTAATTCACAGTACTGATTACACACTAGAGACAATAAGAGTAATTCACAGTACTGATTACACACTAGAGACAATAAGAGAAATGCATGGTACTGCATGGTACTGCACAATGCCACTGTCTTGTTCCTTATGCCACCATAATCTGGGGCACAGTCATTTTAACTTTCAGTTCATATCATTTAAATTGTTTACCTACGAATTAATTATGTAAAGTCACTATCTGTTATAATGTCAAATCAAATGTGATATATGCCATGTTATATCACTACTAAGTCACAGTACCAATTATACCACTATTAAGTCACAGTACCATGTTATATCACTGTTCGGTCACAGTACCATGTTATATCACTGTTAAGTCACAGTACCATGTGATATCACTGTTCGGTCACAGTATCTACTCCTGTTATGTCACTGTAAACACAAAGCTGTGTGTCTGAGGGTTCTGGTGTGTCTGAGGGTTCTGAGGGTTCTGAGGGTTCTGGTGTGTCTGAGGGTTCTGGTGTGTCTGAGGGTTCTGAGGGTTCTGGTGTGTCTGAGGGTTCTGGTGTGTCTGAGGGTTCTGGTGTGTCTGAGGGTTCTGAGGGTTCTGGTGTGTCTGAGGGTTCTGGTGTGTCTGAAGGTTCTGGTGTGTCTGAGGGTTCTGGTGTGTCTGAGGGTTCTGGTGTGTCTGAGGGTTCTGGTGTGTCTGAGGGTTCTGGTGTGTCTGAGGGTTCTGAGGGTTCTGGTGTGTCTGAGGGTTCTGGTGTGTCTGAGGGTTCTGGTGTGTCTGAGGGTTCTGGTGTGTCTGAGAGCAGCACGAATCATCGCTAGACCAGCACGTTAGATGGAACACTAGATGCGCAATTAAAGAGGAATTAAACTCAAAAAATCGAAATGTGTTTGTCTTCTTCAAGTGATTTCAGCATTGACATCGGTTCAAAACATCACATTTTCATTGTTTCTCTTTGAACAATTGCAATTTTGAGAGTGGAACAATAAAAAAAATCTAAAACCAGGAGAGAAAAGAATCTGAGATTTTTGGGGGGGGAAAATATAAAATAATTTATATTATTCCTTAGAATTCTTTATGAACCATTATTTTACCAGGCATATTGGCAGAAAACATAGTGCATGACATTCTCTGGTACACGAAGGACCCAGGGATGAGCATCAGGGAGAGGAGAAGAGAAGAAGAACAGGCCTACTTGAAAGTTAGAATATAAATGAGTAGCAACAGACATGTTCAATTTTTTAAAGTATCTCATACTAGAAAAGGTTGGAGACCCCTGCTGTAGATCAGTGGGACATTTCCAAGGCATCACTGTTCAATTTAGTTGTGTGTTGAATAATTACTGTAATATGACTTTTTAAGTGTTTGCATATATGTGTGTGTGCAGGTCTATCTGCCTGCCTGTCTGTCTGTCTACTTATTTGCCTGTCTATCTGTCTGTCTGTCTGTCTGTGTCTGCCTGTCTGCCTGCTTATTTGCCTGTCTGTCTGTCTGTCTGCCTGCCTGCTTATTTGCCTGTCTATCTGTCTGTCTGCCTGCCTGTCTGCTTATTTGCCTGTATATCTACCTGCCTGTCTGCTTATTTGCCTGTCTATCTGTCTGTCTACATGCCTGTCTGCTTATTTGCCTGTCTGTCTGTCTACATGACTGTCTGCTTATTTGCATGTATGTCTGTCTGCCTGCTTATTTGCCTGTCTGTCTGTCTGTCTGTGTCTGTCTACCTGCCTGTCTGCTTATTTGCCTGTCTGTCTGTCTACCTGCCAGTCTGCTTATTTGCCTGTCTATCTGTCTGTCTACCTGCCTGTCTGCTTATTTGCCTGTCTGTCTGCTTATTTGCCTGTCTGTCTGCTTATTTGTCTGTCTGTCTGCTTATTTGTCTGTCTGTCTGCTTATTTGCCTGCATGTCTGTCTGCTTATTTGTCTGTCTGTCTGCTTATTTGCCCGCATGTCTGTCTGCTTATTTGTCTGACTGCCTGCTTATTTGCCTGTCTGTCTGTCTGTCTGTCTGCCTGTCTGCCTGCTTATTTGCTTGTCTGTCTGTCTGTCTGTCTGTCTGCCTGCCTGCTTATTTGCCTGTCTATCTGTCTGTCTGCTTATTTGCCTGCATGTCTCTGTCTGTCTGCGTATTTGTCTGTCTGTCTGTCTGTCTGTCTGTCTGTCTGTCTGTCTGTCTGTCTGTCTATTTGCCTGCCTGTCTGTGTGTGTTTTTAGTTGGTCCTAGAGGATCATCAGCGCAGTGCTTTAGAAGACCCTCTGCCTATTGCTGTTGGCACCATCTGCTTTTTAGAGGCCAATCCATCTCTCCTGGGCTGCCATTTAACAAGACATGGGGGATTAGAGGTGATGAGTACCCAAGATGGAGGACTTCATCATACAATAGTATATCTCCAAAGGACCTATTAAAGTCACGAGTTACATTCAATAACAGGCAGAAAAGCTGCAGTTATAGAAGTGTATAAATTCAAGCGCTTTCTAGCAAAAATAACTTCATTCTAATTCAATGTAATTATGAATGAAACCTTTCTTTTTTTTAATCAAAGATGGCAATATCCTTGATGTTATGAAATAAAATACAAATCTTATAATTGCTACAATTTAAATGTAGTTCTGTTTGAATGGCCTTGACTCATTGACACAGCAGCATATTCTACATCGTTCCCTTTTTGAAATACTGTAGCTTCTGTTCTACTTGTTTTCAACAGGGCTTGTTTGTATTTACAATACATTGTTGTTTAGTAAATAACACACGACTACAGTGATGCTGGTAGTAGAGGATTGTTTTAGCATAGTGGCAACACTAAGAGACGTGAGGGGTTAAAGATCATCTTTAATCCACTCTTTGAATCGAAGGCTGTTTTTAAATGTTTCTGGTCTTTTACCAAACCGCTCCTAGCCCCAAGCACAGACCCTAACAAGCATGATGCTTTGTGATGCAAGCCAAATTTACAGCCTGATTATTACCCTTCACACGTAGAAGCTATCTGCTTGGTAAAAAAATACAAATCTGGATATTGTTTTCTTAATTTTTATTTTCTCGTCCTTATTTTTTTACAACACTCTTTTTTGGGGGACTTTTCAGAGATACCTAAATGTGTGTGTTTTAATGGGCAACCAGATGAACTTTGATGTCATTGATAAAATAACATTGTACACTCTAATCCTAATGGCACAATGCCTTATGATCCCTTTATGCAGAGCCTTGCAGTGGGATCAAAGAAACACAGTTTTGCCCAGGGCAATAAAATATGTATTAAAAAATGAGTTTGCCTTGAACGATATACTAACAGGGTGAGAATCATTCAATTTATTCAATTGGTAAAATCGGCAATGCCTGTAGTTCACAGATCATTTTCATCATTCACACGTAGAACTGCTCCAATAACTACTAAACTAACAGGTTTTTTGTGCCAGAGAGAAAATATCACTTTTCGAGCCAACCCTAATGAGATGTTTTTAAAAAGTAAAAGTCACCCAAGGGCACGAGTGGGCTCAACTCTTCATTATTTGTAGGCTAATCCGTTCCAACCCTGGTGGTTGTCCGGTCTTGTCTTTGACCACCTTGACATGATGAAAGTATTGTTTTATATAAATCACCATAATCTGGCAAATAAATCAACTGATGATTTTTTTTATCTCCTTTATAGAACTGACATACAGCCTGTAACCTATATCTCATAGACAAGCAACACCAATAAAAGATGAACATCTAGGCTTGAGAAGGAATTAATTAACCAATGAATGACCCTATTCAACACAGGTGTTGCTGCTGTATGAACGCAGGGGATCAAGATGTTATCAAGATGCTAACTACCTGACGGATGAAAGCAGGAGATCAGAAGTTTATAGTGGAACTCACCCAATATTAGAATTTGTTATAATTGTGTTTTATGGCGCAGGATTCAGACTTCCATTTATGACGTGTTAAATCTGGTGTTTGTAATTAATCTTATTTGGTTTTGGCATATTTCCTCAGGTGGCAAGAAGCTGCATGGGCAGACAGCTGGGAAACTCTCCATGAAACTCTTTAAATGAATTCAACAAACAGATGCACTAGAAGGAATAAAACCCAATTTTCCATGGTCATGCAATTTTTAACAATCGAGAAACTTTCAAATTGTGACCTAGTATTCCATGTATTTATGTTAATGTTCTGCCTGGAGGACGTCTAGATATAAAAACCCAAACAAAGCCCTGGTTGTCATTTTTATTAGAAGAGAGTGATGTAAGCCTCTGAGGAATGGGGTGTGACAGCGGGGTGAAATAGGGTGTTTCCGCTCCCTTGCAGGTGATCTATAGTTTGTCAGCACCAATCAGGATAGGGGAAAGGGGGAAAAGTAAAATGTATTCCGTTCATGGCTTATTGAAGAAGGGGTGCTGGATCTGAATTCACACAGCCCAAAGGTCCCTGTCTGGACGCACTATTGGATTGAGACTATTTATCTTCTTTTTTACCAGTTCAGAATGTGCTTTTGATTTATTAAACCTAGCATTCTCATATGGAAGATTCCCTCCCAGGTCCTAGGTCTGTCCCCCTTAAGTACTAAAATGACTGCATGGTGACAAACTGGGCATCTGACAACTAGCAACACTTATGGCGCCAAAAGTTATTGTAAATATCATTACTTAAGGATCTCCTCAAGTACAAAAAAAAATTATGAAAATACACAACATGACCAAAACCATTTGGACGACTTGCTCGTCGAACATCTCATTCTAAAATTATGGGAATTAATATAGAGTTTCCCCCCCCCCCCTTTGCTGTTATAACAACCTCCCTCTTCTGGGAAAGCTTTCCACTAAATGTTGGAACATTGCTGTGGGGACTTGCTTCCATTCAGCCACAAGAGCATTAGTGAGGTCGGGCACTGATGTTGGGCGATTAGGGCTGGCTCGCAGTCGGCGTTCCAATTCATCCCAAAGGTGTTCGATGGGGTTGATGTCAGGGCTCTGTGCAGGCCAGTTAAGTTCTTCCACACCGATCTTAACAAACCATTTCAATATGGACCTCGCTTTGTGCACGGGGGGGGGGGGGGGGGGGGAGTATTGTCATGCTGAAGCAGGAAAGGGACTTCCCCATACTGTTGCCACAAGTTGAAAGAACAGAATCGTCTACAATGTCATTGTATGCAGTAGCGTTAAGATTTCCTTTCACTGGAACTAAGGGGCCTAGCCCGAACAATGAAAAACAGCCCCAGACCATTATTGTGTGAGTGCTGCAACCGAGGACAGACAATTTTTACACTCTATGTGATTCAGCACTGTGTGGCCTACTACTTCGCAGCTGAGCTGTTGTTGCCTCCTAGACGTTTCTATTCCACAATAACAGCACTTACAGTAGAACGGGGCAGCTCGAGCAGAGCAATTTGACAATCTGACTTGTTGGATCCTATGACGGTGCCACGTTGAAAGTCACTGAGCTCTTCAGTAAAGCCATTCTACTGCCAATGTTTGTCTGTGGAGACTGCATGGCTGTGTGCTCAATTTTATGTGGCTGAAATAGCGGAATCCACTGATTTGAAGGGGTGTCCACATACTTGTACATATACTGTATTTAGGGAGCTTTATAGTGTACATACAGCGCCTATAGAAATAGCTTCTAGTGTATTTAGGGAGCATTATAGTGTACATACAGCGCCTATAGAAATAGCTTCTAGTGTATTTAGGGAGCTTTATAGTGTACATACAGCGCCTATAGAAATAGCTTCTAGTGTATTTAGGGAGCTTTATAGTGGACATACAGCGCCTATAGAAAGTCCACATCCTCTTGAAAATTAAATCTAAAAAGGGATTACATTTGATTTGTTTTCCCTACAGATCTACACAACCTACTGCACAATTTCTACGTGAAAGAAAGTTATAGAAGACCCCCTCCCCCCGCTCTTGACTTTTTTACACCCTTATTCTAAAATTGATTTTACTTCTTTTTTTCCCCTCATCAATCTACACACAATACTCCATAACGACAAATCCAAAACAGGTTTTTAGAAATGTTTAAATAGAAGAAAAAAAACATTTACGAAAATATTCAGACTCTTTACTCAGTACTTTGTTGAAGCGTCTTTGGCAGCGATTACAGCGTTGAGTCTTCTTGGGTTTGACGCTACAAGCTTGGCACACCAGTATTTGGGGAGATTCTCCCATTCTCTCTACAGATCCTCTCAAGCTCTGTCAGGTTGGAGGGGGAGTGTCGCTGCACAGCTATTTTCAGGTCTCTCCAGAGAAGGTTTGATCGGGTTCAAGTCCGGGCTCTGGCTGGGCCACTCAAGGACATTCAAAAACTTGTTCTGACGCCACTTCTGTGTTGTCCTAGCTGTGTGCTTAGGGTTGTTGTCCTGTTGGAAGGTGAACCTTCACTCCAGTCTGAGGGACTGAGCGCTCTGGAGCAGGTTTTCATCATGGTACTTTGCTTTCTTCATCTTTCCCTCGATCCTGAGATGTCTCCCAGTCCCTGCCGCTGAGGAACAAGAAGACAATTCCTTTGAACTCATGACTTTTCAACAGGACAATGACCCAAAACACACCTCCAGGCTGTGTAGGGGATATTTGACCAAAGGGAGTGCTGCATCAGATGACCTGGCCACCACAATCATCAGACCTCAACCCAATTGAGAGGGTTTGGGATGAGTTGGACCGCAGAGTGAAGAAAAGCAGCCAACAAGTGCTCAGCATATGTGGGAACTCCTTCAAGACTGTTGGAAAAGCATTCCTCGTGAAGCTGGTTGAGAGAATGCCAAGAGTGTGCAAAGCTGTCATCAAGGCAAAGGGTAGCTACTTTGAATAATCTAGTTTGAATTGTTTTTCTCTCACTTTTTTGGTTAGTACATGATTCCTGGAAAGAGTAGGTTTGTCCAAACTTTTTACTGGTATTGTATGTTTCCCTAAATGTTGTGCAAAATTGGTCGATTCTTAATGAAAATTATTCACAGCAGTAATGGCTGCCGAAGTATTAACTCAGTTGACATGTTTTCCCAAAGTGAGAATAGCGCCCCCTATTAAGAAGAAGTGAAATATTTTTCTATAACTTTCTAACACTTTGAATATGTGGAGAAGGTTGTGTAGACAGCAAATTTTGAGGGAGTCTAGACTTTTTATACATCCTGGTAACAAACAAACTACAGTGTTTGGGATCCCCTGAATTTAATATATTTTGAACAAAATATATACACGTTTCTCAATAAAATATAGTGCCATTTTCAGTTACACATTTAGAGTGCAACTGAAGGTTAATACATATTTCCAGTGTATAGTACAGTAGAGTACGGTGTCAGTCATTTTATGTATTAGTAATATATTGATTAATATAATAAATATATAATATATTATTATGTTGTATGTGCACTGTAGGCCTATGTGTACATGTAGGATATTGGAGGTATCCCAAAATGTTACCCTGTTAACTATGCTCTACTTCTGATATCACGGCCCACAGGGAATAGGGAGGCATTTGGGAATCAACCACTGTGGCTAATGCAAGCCCATCCCTGACCTAAATGTTTACATATTAAAGCCTCTTTTGTGTTATATACACAACAGCATTCTAAGTAATACTGTACAAGATTTCATTAAACAAAACTGGAGAAAATGTTACTGTGGATCGGTAAAAAAGGGGTATTGCCAGAGAGGCACAATGCCTGTTCAATAAAACAATATGAAATCATAAATGGTGAGCAGCATCTCGGAGTCAGATTAAATGAAAATCGGGGATTCAATCAGGCCTGCAATAATCTACTGAGACAGATTGTGATAAAAGTAGCTCCTATAATTCACTGTGTATTTCACATTACACGTGATGGCCTTTATCCCTCCAGAAACACACAGAAACAACTGGATATTATCACAAGTAATAGAGAAGACCTTGGCTTCATCCCAAATGGCACCTATTCCCTATTTAGTGCACTACTTTGACCAGTGAACTAAATAGGGAATAGAGTGTGATTTGGGACAGAGGCTTTATCCAGTAGACTAATAAGTCCCCTACAGAGCTACACTGACTACACAAACCATGGCCAATGTTATTCTTGACACGTTTCTAAAGGCCCTGCTTTTCAACGGGCAAGAAATCAAAATGTAGATGTAAATTTATTAAATACAATGTTTGTTTAATACCTGAAAAAAGTAGATGCTTCAATGTCATCCTATTTGTCTATTGTGTATACAATAAAGAAAGTCAATCTTTCTAAGTCTAATTCACGGTCCTCTGTAGCTCAGGTGGGAGAGCATGGCCAGTAGCTCAGGTGGTAGAGCATGGCCAGTAGCTCAGTTGGGAGAGCATGGCCAGTAGCTCAGGTGGTAGAGCATGGCCAGTAGCTCAGTTGGGAGAGCATGGCCAGTAGCTCAGTTGGGAGAGCATGGCCAGTAGCTCAGGTGGTAGAGCATGGCCAGCAGCTCAGGTGGTCGAGCATGGCCAGTAGCTCAGGTGGTAGAGCATGGCCAGTAGCTCAGTTGGGAAAGCATGGCCAGTAGCTCAGGTGGTAGAGCATGGCCAGTAGCTCAGTTGGGAGAGCATGGCCAGCAGCTCAGGTGGTCGAGCATGGCCAGTAGCTCAGGTGGTAGAGCATGGCCAGTAGCTCAGTTGGGAGAGCATGGCCAGTAGCTCAGGTGGTAGAGCATGGCCAGTAGCTCAGTTGGGAGAGCATGGCCAGTAGCTCAGGTGGTAGAGCATGGCCAGTAGCTCAGGTGGTAGAGCATGGCCAGTAGCTCAGTTGGGAGAGCATGGCCAGCAGCTCAGGTGGTAGAGCATGGCCAGTAGCTCAGTTGGGAGAGCATGGCCAGCAGCTCAGGTGGTCGAGCATGGCCAGCAGCTCAGATGGGAGAGCATGGCCAGCAGCTCAGATGGGAGAGCATGGCCAGTAGCTCAGGTGGGAGAGCATGGCTCTTGCAATGCCAGAATCAGTGGTGACCCGTCATTCAGGGCAGGTGGGGAAGAGCCCCACCTGTTTTGAGCCCCATTTTTTTTGCTAAAAATAAAATATAGATATTTTTGAAATGTTATTTTTTTGCAGAGTGACTGTTTTTAATGGTATTTTGGCATTAATACGTGTCACATATCAGTTAGCAAACAATGTAAAAAAAAATATATATATATCATTGAGTTAATAAAGCCGCACACAAACATTTGTTTTCTTGAGTGAGGAAGCTCCAAAATGCAGGTGTTTCAGCCTAGTTCAGCGCTTTCTGTGGTGGTGGGGCAAGCCAGCAGAAAATTAAGAGCCTTTCCGCCGTGATTGGCTCAGTGTTTTGTCACTCATGGGGACACTACGTCACCGCCAAGTCTAAGGGGAGAGATAGAAAATTCTAGCCCCTTGGGTGCTACCATAGAGTTACATTAGAAGTGCCCATTCAAGAAGGTTCAAGGTCATTGGTAACAGATAAAATTATGTCAAATCACATTACATGTACAGTAGCTTTGATTGGACTTAGCTAGCAGTCATCATCATGAATCAAGTTGACAACCTACTGGCAGATCCTTTTTAATCCTTGTCATATAAAGATATATTAAAGATAAAATGTATCGGTGCTCATCGACCATTGGACATAAACATTAAACAACAAGTTGGAAATTGCAAATTCAACAATGAATGGTTTGCAAGGAATCAGTGACAATGGCTAACATTAACTGCAAGCATTACAAGGCAATCACCAGCCTGTTATTCAGTGGAGTGGGTGTGTGGTGCCAAATCTGGGATTAAGGGGCTCTTTTCCAAGTGTAAAATGATAAACATTTAATATTGGCCATGCTGTCAATGAAGCATGATTTGTGCCCCGCTCAAAACATCTGTTAACTCCGAACTGAGAGAACTTGACTTCAATGAGTTCAAGACAACTGGGAAGTCGGGAATAAACTAGCTCCGACTAGGAAAATACATTTTGAACAGTCATCCAACTCGGAATTGTAAATCCGGCCTCTTTCTAGACATCATCATGATTCAACCTTGTTTTTTCAGACTTCCAAGTTGTTTTGAAAGCACCATAAAAAATCCAGAGAATGCCAGACTTTGATGACAAAATTTGCCCTCAAAGGATCGCCGCGCCACCTTCCTTTTCAAGTGAGCACAACAATGTGAGTCCAAAAATGTCTTGTATGCTGCTGCGTAAAATACATAATATGCCAGGGAGATATGTAGACTGTAGCTAAGAAAGTAATACTAAGTGTAATAAGATGTTAGTAGCCCATGTGTGCCTCACCCTAATAATATGGTCTACTTACCCCTCTTAATTTTGCCCACTGTTCTGATTTGGTGGTGTACATGTAGCTTATAACCTGTTTTAGAAAAATGTAATCATTGAATATTGTAAGAGCTTTCATTGTCTGCTTATATGCCCCTTTTATTTATCTGACGGTTCTGACTTGGTGTACAGGGAGAACACTGTAGGAATGGCCCATGATTTTTTCGTAGCTGTCTAAATACCACCACACACCGGTGTTGGCACTAAAACCGCACTCAATGATCTGTATACCGCCATAAGCAAACAGGAAAACGCTCATACAGAGGCGGCGCTCCTAGTGTAACAGTATAACTTTAGACCGTCCCCTCACCCCGACACGGGCGCGAACCAGGGACCCTCTGCAAACATCAACAACTGACACCCACGAAGCGTCGTTACCCATCGCTCCACAAAAGCCACAGCCCTTGCAGAGCAAGGGGCAACACTACTTCTAGGTTTCAGAGCAAGTGACGTAACTGATTGAAACGCTAGTAGCGCGTACCCGCTAACTAGCTAGCCATTTCACAATTTCACATCTGTTACACTCACCCCCCCTTTCAACCTCCTCCTTTTCCACAGCAACCAGTGATCCGGGTCAACAGCATCAATGTAACAGTATAACTTTAAACCGTCCCCTCACCCCGACACGGGTGCGAACCAGGGACCTTCTGCACACATCAACAACGGTCGCCCATGAAGCATCGTTACCCATCGCACCACAAAGGCCGCGGCACTTGCAGAGCAAGGGGCAACACTACTTCTAGGTTTCAGAGCAAGTGACGTAACTGATTGAAACGCTAGTAGCGCGTACCCGCTAACTAGCTAGCCATTTCACATCCGTTACACTAGTGGCCGAAGACTTTAATGCAGGGAAACGTAAATCAGTTTTAACTAATTTCTATTAGCATGTTAAATGTGCAAATAAAGGGGAAAAAAACACTTGACCACCTTTACTCCACACACAGACATGTGTACAAAGCTCTCCCTCACCCTCCATTTGGAAAATCTGACCATTAATTGTATCTTCCTGATTCCTGCTTACAAGCAACAACTAAAGCAGGAAGCACCAGTAACTCGGCTTATTAAAAAAGTGGTCAGATAAAGCAGATATTAAACTACAGGACTGTTTATCTAGCACCGACTGGAATATGATTCATCCTATGGCATTGAGGAGTACACCACATCAGTCATTGCTTCATTGATGACGTCATCCCCACAGTGACCGTACGTACATACCCCAACTAGAAGCCGTGGATTACAGGCAAAATTCTCACTGAGCTAAAGGGTACAGCTGCCGCTTTAAAGGAGCGGGACTCTAACCCGGAAGCTTATAAGAAATCCCCCTATGCCCGCCGACGAACCACCAAACAGGCAAGGCATCAATACATGACTAAGATCAAATTGCACTAAACCGGCTCAGACGCTCGTCAGATGTGGCAGGGCTTGCAAACTATGACAGACTACAAAGGGAAGCACAGCCGAGAGCTGCCCAGTGACACGAGCATATCAGGTGAGCTAAATAACTTATATACTCGCTTCGAGGCAAATAACACCGAAAAATGCATGAGAACATCAGCTATTCCGGACGACTGTGTGATCACTCTCTCCGCAGCCGATGTAAGACCTTTAAACAGGTCAATATTCACAAGGCCGCAGGGCCAGACGGATAACTAAGACGTGTACTCCGAGCATGCGCTAACCAACTGGCAAGTGTATTCACTGACATTTTCAACCTCTCCCTGTCTGAGTCTGTAAAACCAACATGTTTCATGCAGACCACCATAGTCCCTGTGCCCAAGAACACTAAGGTAACCTGCCTAAATGACTACCGACCTGTAACACTCACGTCTGTAGCCATGAAGTGCTTTGAAAGGCTGGTCATGGCTCACATCAACACCATCATCCCAAAAATACTAGACCCACTCCAATTTGCGTACCGCCCCAACAGATCCACAGATGATGCAATCTCTATTGCACTCCACACTGCCCTTTCACACCTGGACAAAAGGAACACCCATGTGAGAATGCTATTCATTGACTACAGCTCATTATTCAACACCATAGTGCCCTCGAAGCTCATCACTAATCTAAGGACCCTGGGACTAAACACCTCCCTCTGCAACTGGATCCTGGACTTTCTGACGGGCCGCTTCCAGGTGGTAAGGGTAGGTAACAACACATCCACCACGCTGATCCTCAACACGGGGGCTCCTCAGGAGTGCGTGCTCAGTCCTCTCCTGTACTCCCTGTTTACTCATTACTGCACGGCCAGGCACGACTCAAACACCATCAATAAAGTTTGCCGGTGACACAACAGTGGCCTGATCACTGACAACGATGAGACCGCCTATAGGGAGGTCGTCAGAGACCTGACCATGTGGTTCAAGGACAACAAATCCTCCCTCAACGTGATCAAAGCAACTGAGATGATTGTGAACTACAGGAAAAGGAGGGCCGTGCACGCCCCCATTCTCATTGACGGGGCTGCAGTGGAGCAGGTTGAGAGCTTCAAGTTCCTTGGCATCCACATTACCAACAAACTGACATGATCCAAACACACCAATAAAGTTGTGAAGAGGGCACGACAAAACCTATTTCCCCTCAGGAGACTGAAAAGATTTGGCATGGGTTCTCAGATCCTCAAAAGGTTTTACAGCTGCACCATCGAGAGCATCCTGATGGGTTGCATCACTGCATACGGCCCAGTACATCACCGGGGCCAAGCTTCCTGCCATCCAGGACTTCTATACCAGGCGGTGTCAGAGGAAGGCCCTAAAAATTGACAAAGACTCCAGCCACCCAAGTAAGTAAGCATTTCACTGTGAGGTATACACCTGTTGTATTCGGCGCATTCGACAAATACAATTTGATTTGATGTTCTGAATTCTGTCGCTGTACATTTCAAAAGTGCTAATTGACTACGTCCGTTCTAGCTCGCTCATTGTCTTAATTGAAATTACGGATTGCCTCTTATCTGTTTGTCGTCCCTTTATGCCATAGTTCGTACATCAATTGTCATTAGAAACCACATTTGTTAAGCAAGTCAGCCATATCAGCTATGTATTTTTAAAAGGCAGTAAATGAGGCTGAATGAACTGTTTTGCTGCTAGACAAGGCTCCGCTGATAACCAGGTGTAGCAGCGGTAAGATGTTGGGACAGCTTTATCTAGGCCGTTTGTGGGCACCATTTGTCATCATTATGGTGCAATTAATGTATTGTTTTAGTGTTGTGGCTTTGCATCCCACTTTTATAAAAAAAAATCCTCCACCAAGATGTACACGCTAAAATCGGCACCGGCCAGGATATTGGGTCCATTTCCAGGACCGCCTATACATAAGAAATGTATGCACGCATGACTGTAGGTCTCTGTGGATGAAGGCATCTGCTAAATGACGTATATTGTATAGTAACGTTTCGGTTATTAACAACTTTGTTTCTATTGAACATGCCATACTAATAAAGGCATTTTAATTTTTTACATGAAGAGTGCCTTGGTCCTCCTTTCTTTCTTTTCTTTTTATTGTATAGTAACGCTTGAATCTCAGGCAGCAACCTGAGTATCATTCATGGACATTGGGACAAGGAAGAAAAGGCAAGGTGGCCACAGTAGCGCGCCTGTTCAACTCTTTACAAGGCTGTGTGGGATCATTCAGACATTGTACCACATGTTTTGAATCTAAACAGTCATTTCCGTCCTCTTCATTCTACGCTGTTATTTGTTTCCATGGCAACTTTTTACAGCATAGATTTGCGAATTGTCCCTTACGTGTTTTGTTCTTGTTCATCTCCCTCCGGGCAAAACCTTTCGATGTCATTCAAAACACGTCTAACAAGGTGATATCAGGAGGTGGACAGAGGGACTGTGCATCGTGTGAGTGCCATAGTTACCAGAAGCCGGCCCACAGGTGCAATCATCTCTCAATATGAAGTTCAATGGCAATTATTCTAAAGATGTAATATTCCTGAAAAGGACTTTGTCCGTAAGCATCAATTTGAAGCTAATTGGCCATCTTTGTTTGACAGGGCAGTAATGAAGCTAAGATAACTTGTTAAATGTTGATACGAGTTGTTAAACGTGTTAAATGTTGATAAATCAGTAGCATTATATTGTCATGTAACTTCTTCTGTGTAGGGCTATAACCATGGTTACTTACATTTATCCTTCTTCTTCCTTCTTCACAGAACTTTTAACAATAAGAGTGTTGATATTTTACACCGCGTCTATCTGTCTGTACATCTGTCTTGGCCACCGAGGGAATTCAAGTGAGGTGATGACATAACTCCCAATCACAAAAAAAGCCCTCACAGAGAAAGGTATTATTTGTTCTCATTCAGTGGAACCTCTTCATGCTGATTACGAAGTAACTCCTCTTATTTTTTTTTTGTGGAAGATTGGCTGCCGGTGCCATTTTTTCGGTGAACAGACAACTTAGAGACTACAGGGGTATGGTACAGACGAATAGACCCACATGAAGCACTTTGTAGTAGGTCTTTCTATAAGAGTAGAAACGTCGAGCCAGTGATTTTGACCGTATATTTAATTACATTTTGAAAGACAGGATCTCTGTCTCTTTTAAAGTCATTCCCCCCTAGAAATAAGTCTGTTGTTAGAATGTCAATATCATGAACAGAACTAGAGAATAACTATGGGTCCAATAATATGTCAAATCGCAGAGGTACAGATGAATAGACCCCGTATAAAGCAATATTTTTGGTTCAATTCATGATAGACAGGCATTTCTATAACTAGTGTAAGGACTCTGTAGGCAGAGGAGTGTGTTTTAGTTTGAGTGTTTGAGTGCCAAACCAAGAGACAGACAAGGCAGTTCTGCATTCAAAGAGGAATTATGAACACCCACAAAAATGCTTCACAGGTAGCTTGAGGAATCTTCATGTCCCAGAAGCACTTTCTCACAAAAAAAATAAGGCAAATACTCTAAATCAACAACTGGCCCTTTATCGCAGTAACTGAACATAAACTTAAATCACTGGGGGAAGTTTAGATTTTTACCACAGGTCAGAGAGAGCTTTAAAATGTCTCCATTGAGGTGCTGACTGGTTCAACGTTGGTCCTCCTCCCGACTCTCTCTCCCTCTGTCTGAAGGGCCACTACCTCCCCGTGTGCTGCCGCTGCAGCCCTAATTGCAGCCAGCTGTACAAGATGTACAGCTGCAGTCAATTAAGTCTATGTGGAGAAATGCCACACCTTGTAATGAGTGGGTTTAGCCACCAGGTGGGCCAAAAGAAGGCCTTTCCCACCCTTACACCCCTGGGGAGCTGACAGTAACACCACAGCAGAACTCTATGGGCCCTTCGTTCCTCGAATCTCAGGCCCTTATGATTTGCTACTCTTTTAAGTCAAACTCCTACAAATGTACAATGCATGTACTTTGACTTTATACTGCTTCTGATTGGACGTAGGGATTTTGTGGGTATAACAATGTACATGGATGTTTCCTCCATCATATTTTATATATGCCACTTTCTATGTTCCCACAATTTATTCAATATGGATAATTTCCTGATAAACTGATCTCATAATGTAAGAGGCAAAATAAGGGCTCTTATGTTGACATTTTCTTATGTTTCTTCTCAGAATGTATGAGATATCTAGGAAGGGGCCAGATTTTAACGATGTGATTCCGTCATACTGGAATAGAAAACATTGCCGAACAAGGGCTAGATTCAATCTGATCGCCCCTTTTGGACTATGCACCTTTCATGGTAAACACTGCATATATCGGTTCAATCTTCCGTGGTCCGCACTGAAATCTAAGCCTTAGTGGTTTATTTTTTAACTAAATGTTATTTATTATTATACCAACACAATATTAGCTATATACAGTATGACTGCCTCAAACATCAGCAACGTGACTGCAATGAATCAACCATAAAACAGAATTACTAGAACAAAATAAAAGCCCCTCCGACCACAGCAATTTGACAGAACAATTATGGGTACACTCAATTCTGACTTGAATGGAAATGGACAATTCCAGGGATTATATTTCTATGGAATCAACCGGCCCCACTGTGCACCTACTGTAGATAGCGTGTCCAACTGCCTCATTTCCTGGTGCAACAACAAAGAGGGATTACACAGGGCTTTGAGCAAAGTTATTTTTGATTGGTCTGACAAAGCCTCTTGAATGAAGTAGCAAGTCAGCTGATCGCCCATTGTTACCGTGTCAGGTCGGGTAAAATGCAAGACAGAAGATTCTGGGATCGTTTTTTTTTTCTTCATTGGAGGGAATCCATTCTCATTCAAGCAAAAGATAGCGTCCCAAATGACACCCTACTCCCCATAAAGTGTGCTATATAGTGTACCACTTCTGGTAAAAACATAGTGTGCCTTTTGGGACACAACCATAGTATATTAGGATAAGTCAGTCTGGGGTGTTTCAAAGGTCACCAGACAGAAGCTGTAAATCTTTGTGCTGCTTTCAAAGAAGGAAAACTTTTTATGCGTCATGCCACATTTGGCAAAGCACCAGGTTCACCTTTTCTTGTTTTGGGTTATGAATTTGCTTAGAAATTATTTTGTAAAGCATATAAACTGGAAATACGTCAAATTTGTGGTGGCAGGTAGCCTAGTGGTTAGAGGATTGGTCCAGTAACTGAAAAGTTGCTGGATCAAATCCCCGAGCTGAGAAGGTAAAAATCTGTTGTTCTGCCCCTGAACTGTTTTAACTCACTGTTCCCTGGTAGGTCATCATTGTAAATAAGAATTTGTTCCTAGCTGACTTGGCTAGTTAAATTAAATAAAAAATATAGCAGTCTAAAGCTGGGGCAGACAAGGGTATACAAATACAAAATAACATCTGGTACTGTACACAGAAACTGTTCTCTGAAGTTCTGCTCTGCTCTCCTAAAATCTGGAAAATCAATAGGTTTAAATAGACAAGATGCCATGAAAAATGAGGAAAGCAATTTTAATTGATTTGTTCCTACCAAAAAAATGGATATATTTTTTTATAAACGGTGCAGTCTATTTGTCAAAGTCGTGTCAAGTTGTATCACACACAAAAAATCCTATTTTCCCTCTGGAGACATAGAGAGGAACATGTCTGTAAAAATGTTAGCTGTTACCATAAAGTGTTTGTCTCATGTTTCATGCACTGAAATAAAAGATCTCACAAATGTTCCATACACACAAAAAATTGTATTTCTCTCAATGTTTGTACACAAATTTGTTTACATCCCTGTTAGTGAGATTTTCTCCAAGTTAATCCATCCTCCTGACAAGTGTGGCATATCAAGAATCTTATTACACAGGTGTCCCTTGTGCTGGGGACAATAAAAGGCCACTCTAAAATCAGCAGTTTTGTTACACAACACAATGCCAAATATGTCTCAAGTTTTGAGGGAGTGTGCAATTGGCATGCTGACTGCAGGAATGTCCACAGAGAATTGAAAGTCAATTTCTCTACCACAAGCCGCCTCCAACATTGTTTTAGAGAACTTGGCCGTATGTCCAACTGGCCTCACAAACACAGACCATGTGTATGGCATCGTGTGGGTGAGCGGTTTGCTGATGTCAACGTTGTGAACAGGGTGCCCCATGGTGGCGGTGGGGTTATGGTATGGGCGGGCACAAGCTACGGACAACGAACACAATTGCATTTTATCGTTGGAAATTTGAATGCACAGAGATACCATGACGAGATCCTGAGGCCCATTGCCATGCCATTCATCTGCCGCCATCACCTCATGTTTTAGCATGATAATGCACGGCCACATATCACAAGGAAGTACACAATTCCTAGAAGCTGAAAATGTCCCAGTTCCTCCATGGCCAGACATGTCACCCATTGAGCATGTTTGGGATGCTGTGGATCAACGTGTATGACAGCGCGTTCCAGTTTTCGCCAATATCCAGGAACTTTGCACAGCCATTGTAGAGGAGTGGGACCAACGTTCCCTCTGTAACTGTGTGTACAGAAATATCAGCCCACTGAGAAAAGCACAAGACTGAACTTCACTCAAGTTTCTATATCACCAAGCATTTCTGTAAAAAAACTCAACCAGCCTCTTGGTCCTATTTTTAATTTATTTTTGTCTGTTGGTGTGTAGGTGCACCTGATTCAGCTGCCCTGTGTGCCAGGTAGGTGAACTGTTGACATTTTGAACCATTTCATGTGTCTGAAGCAGAGCATGTGAGAGGAGTAGAGTGATGGAAATCCTTGGTGCTTGCACACCACTCTGGCGCTCAATGTCCTTTCCTACCTCTCTGCTAAAATCTGCTCCAGGCTCACACTAAAAAAATAAAACTCCCCCTCCAAATTTGCTCCATAATTTTTTTGTGACTACCTGGACCTACAAATTGGTTGTTAAATACTGAAACCAAACCATGTGGATTTGAATCTAAAGTATTTGAATGAACATGAAAAGGTGAATGTAAGAAGCGCACGTCATCTCAAATAGGCTACATGTCATATTAAACAGCATAGAAACATGGTATATGTCACGTTCCTGACCTGTTTTCTGTTGTTTTGGTATGTGTTTAATTGGTCAGGGCGTGAATTTGGGTGGGTAGTCTATGTTTTCTGTTTCTATGTTGGTTTAAGGGTTGCCTGGTATGGCTCTCAATTAGAGGCAGGTGTTTGGCGTTTCCTCTAATTGAGAGTCATATTAAGGTAGGTTGTTTCACAGTGTTCGTTGTGGGTGGTTGTCTTCTGTGTCTGTATATGTTGCGCCACACGGGACTGTTTCGGTATGTTTGTTCGTTCGGTTTTTATGTAGTCTGTTTTTCCCTGTTCTTGCATTCTGCGTGTTACATGTAAGTTCTTAAGTTCGGGTCAGTCTTCGTTGTTTTGTGATTTCGTAAATCATTCCAAGTGTTTGTTTTCGTGTTTTCGTCGTCTGTCTAATAAATCATTATTTATTCACAACCCGCTGCACGTTGGTTGAATCACTACTCCTCCCCTTCGTATGAAGAGGAGGAACAGCGTTACAGTATAATATATCAGGAGACAGACCAGGGAGCCTAAGATGGAACGAACATGAATTATTTAGACTATAGAATGTCATTTATTTCAAGGCTATAGTGTTCAAAGAAATACCTTGTGAAACATTTGCTAGTGCGACACAATATGCTGGTAGGACATAAAGCTCGCAGGATTTAATAAACACCTTTTCGTTGTATTAATAAAATCATTATAGTCTTTAAATTGCTCATACAGGCTGTGGCTTACTTAGAATTAAATACAAATGAATTAAAGAAAAATTACTTATTTGTGCCTTTGAATTCAGATTTAGAATACATTTTCAGAAACATGAGTTTGGCCAGTCTTGGCCAGCTTCAGGTTCCTGCAATGGTGCCTGGAGAGCCGGCCAGCAGCGGAGAATATCCTCTCACCACTGGGGATGCTCAACAGCCTGTTGGCCTCTCTTGCCAGGCTGGGCAGAGATGCTGAGCTGTTGTTTTGTTTTTCTATAGGTAGGCCTAAAGGTTTTTATGCAAAATAACCCAATCAAAACGGAAAGCTCCTTGAACGTGGGAATGTGCCAGGCCTATTGTGGCAATATCAATTTTGGCCTATTGTATAGATAACAGAACAAAAAAAATGTTTTTTGTTTATAATAGTTTGCTACAATGACACACTTAATTATCTACCCACCTCATTCCTTTACTTTAGCATGTGCATGTAGTAAGTAAACCATCATACTTTTGGGATGTGTTTTTTCAGAATCCACAATAATGCTTTACTTGTGGACACTACATCGCCGCACTCCCTCTCTTGTTCCTGGTCCTCGTCTTTGTAAAAAAAAATGTAACCTTTATTAACTAGGCAAGTCAGTTAAGGACACATTCTTAATTACAATGACAGCCTACACCGGCAAAACCCAAACGACGCTGGGGCAGTCACGTCCCGGATGTGATACAGCCTGGATTCAAACCAGGGTATGTGTAGTGACGCTGCAGTGCCTTATACCGCTGAGCCACTGAAGTCACCGTGATTTAACACGTGTTTTATCAGTTTCTTGATGAAAATATTTAGAGAACTCCATGATAGTAGTTAAAGCAAGGGGCTCTAGCAGCACACAAGTAGACCACAGATGCATGCTGGGGCAGACATGCCCTGAGCTCAGGAAGTGAGCACTACTGGAGCGAAATTGGAGCGAGCTAGAAGGCCGACGCTCCGGCCTTTGGGAATCTCGCGCCGTGCTCGAGTCAAATTGGGCACGCTCCATTCCTTGCTCTGCTCCAGCTCCTCTCACATACTCTGGTCTGAAGGCACAAACTCTGCCTTCCAGCTGGCTCAGAGAGCAAATATTTTTTGGGGTGATTTAAATATTGACTGGCTTTCATCAAGATGCCGACTCAAGAAAAAAACTGTAATCTGTTACATGTAAAGTAGCTGCAATCCATTACTTTACCAGAAAATGTGTCATCAGATTACAGATACTTATGAAAAACTAGATGATTACATCGAGGATTACTTTTAAATTCAGAAAGGATGTTTGTGAGAAAAATTATTCTGACACTTCTCTGTTTTCTTAATGACATTCAGCATTGAAAAAAAGGCGCAAATTTGAATTTGTTCCACCTGATTGATCCTGACCACCAGTCAGAGACCACTATGATGACAGACCAAATGATCACCACCAATCAGAGACCAAGGATGACAGCAGTGGTGTAGTCTACGGCAATACGGATATCACTTATTATTGATATCTACGTAGCGCATTGATGTGAATCACACTGCTGCTCTCTCGTTTAGCTATTTGCGCCTTACGGATTGTGGTTGTTGTGGACGGCTGTTCACTAATCTAAATGTGTATTTCAACCCAATAATGGCTGAATTCAAGACGTTTTAAGCTGCCTATCAAATCATTGTTTTTGAAACCAGTGGACAGCCAGAGAAAAAAGGTGCTCTTACAACAGCTGCATAGTGAGGATCCCAGCCTATAGAATAACAGCTGCATAGTGAGGATCCCAGCCTATAGAATAACAGCTGCATAGTGAGGATCCCAGCCTATGGAATAACAGCTGCATAGTGAGGATCCCATCCTATGGAATAACAGCTGCATAGTGAGGATCCCAGCCTATAGAATAACAGCTGCATAGTGAGGATCCCAGCCTATAGAATAACAGCTGCATAGTGAGGATCCCAGCCTATAGAATAACAGCTGCATAGTGAGGATCCCAGCCTATAGAATAACAGCTGCATAGTGAGGATCCCAGCCTATAGAATAACAGCTGCATAGTGAGGATCCCAGCCTATAGAATAACAGCTGCATAGTGAGGATCCCAGCCTATAGAATAACAGCTGCATAGTGAGGATCCCAGCCTATGGAATAACAGCTGCATAGTGAGGATCCCAGCCTATGGAATAACAGCTGCATAGTGAGGATCCCAGCCTATAGAATAACAGCTGCATAGTGAGGATCCCAGCCTATAGAATAACAGCTGCATAGTGAGGATCCCAGCCTATAGAATAACAGCTGCATAGTGAGGATCCCAGCCTATAGAATAACAGCTGCATAGTGAGGATCCCAGCCTATAGAATAACAGCTGCATAGTGAGGATCCCAGCCTATAGAATAACAGCTGCATAGTGAGGATCCCAGCCTATAGAATAACAGCTGCATAGTGAGGATCCCAGCCTATAGAATAACAGCTGCATAGTGAGGATCCCAGCCTATGGAATAACAGCTGCATAGTGAGGATCCCAGCCTATGGAATAACAGCTGCATAGTGTGGATCCCAGCCTATAGAATAACAGCTGCATAGTGAGGATCCCAGCCTATAGAATAACAGCTGCATAGTGAGGATCCCAGCCTATAGAATAACAGCTGCATAGTGAGGATCCCAGCCTATAGAATAACAGCTGCATAGTGAGGATCCCAGCCTATAGAATAACAGCTGCATAGTGAGGATCCCAGCCTATAGAATAACAGCTGCATAGTGAGGATCCCAGCCTATAGAATAACAGCTGCATAGTGAGGATCCCAGCCTATGGAATACCAGCTGCATAGTGAGGATCCCAGCCTATAGAATAACAGCTGCATAGTGAGGATCCCAGCCTATGGAATAACAGCTGCATAGTGAGGATCCCAGCCTATAGAATAACAGCTGCATAGTGAGGATCCCAGCCTATAGAATAACAGCTGCATAGTGAGGATCCCAGCCTATGGAATACCAGCTGCATAGTGTGGATCCCAGCCTATGGAATAACAGCTACATAGTGAGGATCCCAGCCTATGAAATAACAGCTGCATAGTGAGGATCCCAGCCTATGGAATACCAGCTGCATAGTGAGGATCCCAGCCTATGGAATACCAGCTGCATAGTGAGGATCCCAGCCTATGGAATACCAGCTGCATAGTGAGGATCCCAGCCTATGGAATAAAAGTGGGGCTTTTATTGCTCAATCTAATTCATGCTGATAAAAAAAATAATCCATGGGCCTAATGGAAGCATGCTCAAACTCGCATATTTTTGATAGGCTTAAAGGGTCAATCTGTAGTTGCTACATCCATTTTTGGACATATAAACTATGTATGTTACTGTAAATATACAATTTAAACGTATTAGTATATGTAATAGAAAGTGATGGGTTAGAAGAAGCCTACATATAACCAACCCATGAAGTAAAATGTAACATTCATATATGGCCAGTTATGTAAACGTTAACATTGATTTATCCTGCAATAGCTGTCGTTCAATTGGTAACATACATTTTGTCTTCTTCCAATGCCTCTTAAGGGGAAGGTAATCCAAAAGTAACTGAATGTAATCAGATTACATTACTGAGTTTGGGTAATCCAAAAATTACGTTACTGATTACAGTTTTGGACACTTAACCTGTAACTGTAGCTGATTACACTTAGAAAGTAACCTACCAACCCTCGTGATCACAATATAGCAGCCATATCTAGGGAAACCAAAGTTCCAAAGGCAGGGCCTAATATATTGTATAAGAGGTCATCGACAATGATGAGACGGCCTATAGGGAGGAGGTCAAAGAACTGGCAGTGTGGTGCCAGGACAACAACCTCTCCCTCAATGTGAGCAAGACAAAGGAGCTGATCGTGGACTACAGGACAAGGCGGGCTGAACAGGCCCCCATTGAAATCGACGGGGCTGTAGTGGAGCGGGTCGAGAGTTTCAAGTTCCTTGGTGTCCACATCACCAACGAACTATCATGGTCCAAATATACCAAGACCGTCGTGAAGAGTGCACAACAAAACCTTTTCCCCCTCAGGAGACCAAAAAGATTTGGCATGGGGCCCCAGATCCTGAAAAGCTTCTACAGCTGCACCATCGAGAGCATCCTGACCGGTTGCATCACCGCCTGGTATGGCAACTGCTCGGCATCCGACCGTAAGGCACTACAGAGGGTAATGCGTACGGCCCAGTACATCACTGGGGCCAAGCTTCCTGCCATCCAGGACCTATATAATAGAGGAAAGAGGAAAGCCCATAAGATTGTCAGAGACTCCAATCACCAAGTTATAGACTGCTACTTGCTGCCTACTTACTTAATATTTTATTTTTCTTGAACTGCACTGTTGGCTAAGGGCTTGTAAGTAAGCATTTCACGGTAAAGTCTACACTTGTATTCAGTTTATGTGGCAAATAAAGTTTGATTTTATTTGACAATACGTTTTGTCGTGATTCTTATGTTGATGTAAAGAATATTTGTTGGTCTGTGGTGTGTAATGAGGGGCAACCAGGCACTGCACTTGACACATTTATGAAATTGCTTATTCCAGGTTGTAATAAGCATGAACCCACTACGGAAATGACAGTAAAAGCTGTTAAATCCCCTTGGATTGATGAAGCATTGAAAACCGATTGATAAATGTACTGCAAATTGAGAAATCATGTGACTAAACTAAATAAAAGAACAAGAAACTATACTATGAAACAAAAATAAATTATATAAAGAATGATAGTAAAAAGCTTTGGAGCAGCTTAAATTACATTTTTGGAAAAAATGTTAGGCTCGTCGTCAGATGATAAATGACCGGACCAAGGTGCAGTGTGGTAGGCGTACATTCTCTCTTTATTTGAAAACGTAACACCGGGAAAAACCAATGAACACAAACCGAATGTAAAGCTAGTCGTGCACAAAGCAACAAAACAAAGACAAGATCCCACGAAACCCCAAACGGAAAATGACAACTTATACCTGATTCCCAATCAGAGACAATGATAGACAGCTGCCTCCGATTGGGAATCAAACACACCAACATAGAAACAGAAAACCTAGAATGCCCACCCTAATCACACCCTGACCTAACCAAATAGAGAAATAAAAAGGCTCTCTAAGGTCAGGGCGTGACAAAAAAATCTAACTCGGCTCCATGATTCATTGAATCCGATGGCTCATTCATCACAAAACCCACTGATGTTGCCAACTACTTTAATTATTTTTTCATTGGCAAGATTAGCAAACTAAGGCATGACATGCCAGCAACACTCTGATACTACACATCCAAGTAGATCTGACTGATCTGTGAAAGAGAGGCGTTGTACTTTTGAATTCCGTAAAGTGTAAAAGAGGTGAACGAATTATTGTTGTCTATCAACAATGACAAGCCACCGGGATCTGACAATCTGGATGGAAAATTACTGAAGATAATAGCGGACGATATTGCCCCTACTATTTGCTATATCTTCAATTTAAGCCTACTAGAAAGTGTGTGCCCTCAGGCCTGGAGGGAAGCTAAAGTAATTCCGCTACCCAAGAAAAGTAAAGCTCTCTTTACTGGCTCAAAAAGCCAACCAATCAGCCTGTTACCAACCCTTAGTAAAGTTTTGGAAAAAATGGTGTTTGACCAGATACAATGCTATTTCACAGTAAACAAATTGACAACAGACTTTCAGCACACTTATAGGGAAAGACATTCAACAGGCACAGCACTTACACAAATGACTGATGATTGGCTGAGAGAAATGTATGAAAAAAGATTATTGATCATAGTCTGCTGCTGGAAAAACGTACAGTACCACTCAAACGTCATTCCAGGGTTTTTCTTTATTTCAACTATTTTTTACATTGTAGAATAATAGTGAATACATCAAAACTATGAAATAACACATATGGAATCATGTGGTAACCAAAAAAGTGTTAAACAAATAAAAATGTATTTTATATTTGAGATTCTTCAAAGTAGAAGAATTCTTCAAAGAATCACCCTTTTCCTTGATGACAGCTTTGCACACTCTTGGCATTCTCTCATCCAGCTTCATGAGGTAGTTACCTGGAATGCATTTCAATTTAACAGGTGTGCCTTGTTAAAAGTACATTTGTGGAATTTCTTTCCTTCTTTAATGCGTTTGAACCAATCAGTTGTGTTGTGAAAAGGTAGGGTTGGAATAAAGAAGATAGCCCTATTTGGTAAAAGACCATGTCTATATTATGGCAAGAATAGCTCAAATAAGCAAAGAGAAACGACAGTCCATCATTACTTTAAGACATGGTCAGTCAATCCGGAAAATTTCAATCACTTTAAAAGTTTCTTTAAGTGCAGTTGCAAAAACCATCAAGTGCTATAATGAAACTGGCTCTCATGAGGACCGCCACAGGAAAGGAAGAACTAGATTTCATTAGAGTTAGGATAAGTTCATCAGAGTTACCAGCCTCAGAAATTGCAGCCCAAATAAATGCTTCACAGAGTTCAAGAAACAGACACATCTCAACATCAACTGTTCAAAGGAGACTGCATGAATCAGGCCTTCATTGTCGAATTGCTGCAAAGAAACCACTACTAAAGGACACCAATAAGAAGAAGGTAATTGCTTGGGCCAAGAAACAGGAGCAACGGATATTAGACCGTTGAAATCTGTCCTTTGGTCTGATGAGTCAAAATGTGAGTCAATGTCTTTGTGAGACGCAGCGTAGGTGAATGGATGATTTCCGCATGTGTGGTTCCCACCGTGAAGCATCGAGGAGGTGTGATGGTTTGGGTAGCCTTTGTTGGTGACACTGTATTGGATTTATTTAGAATTCAAGGCACACTTAACCAGCAGGAGTACCACAGCATTCTGCAGTGGTACGCCATCCCATCTGGTTTGCGCTTAGTGCGACTATCATTTGTTTTTCAACAGGACAATGATCCAACACACCTCCAAGCTGTGTAAGGGCTATTTGACCAAGAAGGAGAGTGATGGAGTGCTGCATCAGATGACCAGGCCTCCACAATCACCCGACCTCAACCCAATAGAGATGGTTTGGGATGAGTTGGACCGCACAGTAAAGAAAAAGCAGCCAACAAGTGCTCAGCATTTGTGGGAACTCCTTCAAGACGTTGGAAACACATTCCAGGTGAAGCTGGTTGAGAGAATGCCAAGACTGTGCAAAACTGTCATCAATAGAAAGGGTGGCTACTTGGAAGAATCTATAAAATCTAAAATATATTTGATTTGTTAATCACTTTTTTGGTTACTACTATGTGTTATTTCATAGTTTTGATGTCTTCACTATTACTCTACAATGTTGAACATGGTAGAACTAAAGATAAACCCTTGAATGAGTAGGGATGTGTCCAAACTTTATATCAAACTGTATATATTTTTTTGATGCGTCCCTACAAAAATAGTTTGAAATTTTGGGGCAAAGTTTACAGGTAACCTTTGAGATATTTTGTCGTCACGTTTGAGCAAGTTGGACCCTGTATTTTTCTGGATCAAACGTGCCAAATAAATTGACAGTTTGGATATATATCGACGGAATTAATCGAACAAAAGGACCATTTGTGATGTTCATGGGACATGTTGGAGTGCCAACAAACAGAAGCTCGTCAAAGGTAAGGCATGAATTATATTTTTATTTCTGCATTTTGTGTCGCGCCTGCAGGGTTGAAATATGAGTATCTCTCTCTGTTTACAATGGTGCTATGCTCAGATAATAGCATAGTATGCTTTCGCCGAAAAGCCTATTTGAATTCTGACATGATGGCAGGATTCACAACCAGTGTAGCTTTAATTTGGTATCTTTCATGTGTGATTTAATGAAAGTTGGATTTTATAGTAATTTCATAGTAATTAATTTTAATTTGGCGCTCTGCATTTTCTCAGGCTTTTTGCCAAGTGAGACAGTAGCGTCCCGTCTAAACTCAGATTTTTGGATATAAATATGAACTTTACCGAACAAAACATACATGTATTGTGTAACATGAAGTCCTATGAGTGTTATCTGATGAAGATCATCAAAGGTTAGTGATTCATTTTATCTCTATTTCTTCTTTTTGTTACTGCTCTCTTTGGCTGGAAAAATGGCTGTCTTTTTCTGTGACTTGGCTCATACCTAACATAATCGTTTGATGTGCTTTTGTCGTAAAACCTTTTTGAAATCGGACACTTTGGCTGGATTTACAACAAGTGTATTTTTAAAATGGTGTAAAATACTTGTATGTTTGAGGAATTTAAATTATGGGATTTCTGTTGTTTTGAATTTGGCGCCCTGCAGTTTCACTGGCTGTTGACGAGGTGGGACGCTACCGTCCCACATAGCCTAGAGAAGTTAAAACTGTAACTTAAACTGGGTATAACCTCAGTGTTTACAGCAAACGCATGCTGGAAGTTGGACAGAATTTTCACAACATTCAAGTTTGCGCTCAACAGACCTGACATTTGCTCAGTGCTGGAAAAAAAATTGGGGGAACGTTGAGAGGGACAACATTCCACAGGCCACTATCAACAGCCTGATCAACTCTATATGAAAGAGATGTGTCATGCTGCATGAGGCAAATGGTGGTCACACCAGATACTGACCAGTTTTCTGATCCGCGCCCCTACCTTTTTTTAAAGGTATCTGTGACTAACAGATGCATATCTGTATTCCCAGTCCTGTGCAATCCATAGATTAGCGCCTATTTCATTCATTTCAATTGGCTGATTTCCTTAAAGGAACTGTAACTCAGTTAATTAAAAAAAAAAATGTTGCATGTTGAATTTATATTTTTGTTCAGTATATTTAAGGATATTCTGACTATGCGTCAGCCTTCTGCAAATCTTACTAAGAATCTGAAGACCGTTGTGTTGCTATGCAGCTACGGCCTCAAGTGGACCAACAAGCAGTAGGCTATCTATTGTAGATAGACCTGTCCAATAGTAGACAGGATGTGTGTGTGTGCGTGTGCGTGTGAGTGTGTGTGTGTGTGTGTGTGTGTGTGTGTGTGTGTGTGTGTGTGTGTGTGTGTGTGTGTGTGTGTGTGTGTGTGTGTGTGTGTGTGTGTGTGTGTGTGTGTGTGTGTGTGTGTGTGTGTGTGTGCCGGTGTGTGTGTACGTGCATGTGTGGACATGGATTGTGACTCTGCTATTTGTGGTGACCATTGATCCTGTTTGTATCAATTGTTGAAGTGGGAGGAGTGAGGCTGTTCCTAGTCCTCTGGTTCATTGGCTCCAGGAAAGGCTTTAAGGTCACTCTCATCTTAGAGTCTTGTCCCTTTGTTGCCAAAACAATTTTTAAAGGACTTAATCACCTCAGTAAATGGCTGCAATCAGGTATTTGTAGCATGTGAGTAGAACTATGCAATCAATAGTAAACATTGATAAATCTGGCAGACTGTGCCTTTATTAAGTCATGCGTAATAACAGCTGGTTCCTGGTGAGAGTGTTTAGTTCACAAGATGTTTGGACTGATCTCCGCTATGCCTGTAATACCTGCATGTATCTCCTCTGTGTAATAACTCCATGTATCTCCTCTGTGTAATACCTCCATGTATCTCCTCTGTGTAGTATCTCCATGTATCTCCTCTGTGTAATACCAGCATGTATCTCCTCTGTGTAATACCTCCATGTATCTCCTCTGTGTAATAACTCCATGTATCTCCTCTGTGTAATACCTCCATGTATCTCCTCTGTGTAATACCTGCATGTATCTCCTCTGTGTAATACCAGCATGTATCTCCTCTGTGTAATAACTCCATGTATCTCCTCTGTGTAGTATCTCCATGTATCTCCTCTGTGTAATAACTCCATGTATCTCCTCTGTGTAATACCTGCATGTATCTCCTCTGTGTAATACCAGCATGTATCTCCTCTGTGTAATAACTCCATGTATCTCCTCTGTGTAATACCTCCATGTATCTCCTCTGTGTAGTATCTCCATGTATCTCCTCTGTGTAATAACTCCATGTATCTCCTCTGTGTAATACCTCCATGTATCTCCTCTGTGTAGTATCTCCATGTATCTCCTCTGTGTAATAACTCCATGTATCTCCTCTGTGTAATAACTCCATGTATCTCCTCTGTGTAATACCTGCATGTATCTCCTCTGTGTAATACCTCCATGTATCTCCTCTGTGTAATAACTCCATGTATCTCCTCTGTGTAATACCTGCATGTATCTCCTCTGTGTAATACCTCCATGTATCTCCTCTGTGTAGTATCTCCATGTATCTCCTCTGTGTAATAACTCCATGTATCTCCTCTGTGTAATACCTCCATGTATCTCCTCTGTGTAGTATCTCCATGTATCTCCTCTGTGTAATAACTCCATGTATCTCCTCTGTGTAATAACTCCATGTATCTCCTCTGTGTAATACCTGCATGTATCTCCTCTGTGTAGTATCTCCATGTATCTCCTCTGTGTAATACCTCCATGTATCTCCTCTGTGTAATAACTCCATGTATCTCCTCTGTGTAATAACTCCATGTATCTCCTCTGTGTAATAACTCCATGTATCTCCTCTGTGTAATACCTCCATGTATCTCCTCTGTGTAATAACTCCATGTATCTCCTCTGTGTAATACCTGCATGTATCTCCTCTGTGTAACACCTCCATGTATCTCCTCTGTGTAGTACCTCCATGTATCTCCTCTGTGTAGTACCTCCATGTATCTCCTCTGTGTAGTACCTCCATGTATCTCCTCTGTGAAATACATCCATGTGTCTATCTATCTACCTATCGATCTTCTCTCATGGAACACGGTGATAATGAGGAATATGGGCTTAGACTGGAGGAAGTGCAGAGCTCGGTAGATGGCAGGGGGTTGGTAGGGGGCTTAGGGATGGGTCTAGGCAGGGGGTCCATTAACCCATGGGAGAGCCCAGCTAGACAGGGCTCTAACTCACATGAGGACCTCAGGGAAGAGCTAGCGCTGTTGTTATGGTAACTGCTGGAGTATAGCTAGGCTACATCCCAAATGGAACACTATTCCCTACATAGTGCACTACTTTTCATCAGGACACTGGTCAAAAGGAGTGTACTGTGTAGGGAATAAGAAGCCATTCGGGACACATCTCCTAGAACACCAGGATACCTAGTCACTACATCCTGGAAGTACCTGGAGGATTATGAAACATAGTTGTAGCTGGTGAATTAATTTCCCTTTTTTTCCCTTGCTGAGTTCAGAAGTAAAGACAATATGGCCGCTGAATATGAATTCAATCTCAATGTGGGACCTGTGAATCTCGTACGTTGCATGTTTATACCTGGTGCAGTGATGCGATAACCACTTAATCATGCGAAGCAATATCGTTTTGAAAAACGCTGAAGGGGTTGTACTGGTAGGGCTTTGTGGCAGATATTCTGGGGAAATGTTAATGACATGGAGACTCTTTTGCACATTGGATGCAGTGGTGAAAAAAGTAGTCAATTGTCATACTTGAGTTAAAGTAAAGATACCTAAATAGAAAATGACTCAAGTAAAAGTGAAAGTCACCCGGTAAAATACTACTTGAGTAAAAGTCGAAAAGTACTTGGTTTTAAATGTACTCAAGTATCAAAGGTAAATGGAACTGCTAAAATGTACTTATGTATCAAAAGTAAAAGTACAAAACCATTTCAAATTCTGTATATTAAGCAAACCAGACGGCCCAATATTCAGTTTTTTTTATTGACGGATAGCCAGGGGCACACTACAACACTCAGTCATTTGTATTTGTATTTATTATGGATCCCCTGGCGGCAGCTACTCTTCCTGTGGTCCAGCAAAATTAAGGCAGTTTATACCATTTTAAAAACATTACAATACATTCACAGATTTCACAACACACTGTGTGCCCTCAGGCCCCTACTCCACCACTACCACATATCTACAGTACTAAATCCATGTTTATGTGTGTATATAGTGCACATGTTATTGTGTGTGTGTGTGTGTGTGTGTGTGTGTGTGTGTGTGTGTGTGTGTGTGTGTGTGTGTGTGTGTGTGTGTGTGTGTGTGTGTGTGTGTGTGTGTGTGTGTGTGTGTGTGTGTGTGTGTGTGTGTGTGTGTGTGTGTGTGTGTGTGTGTGTGTGTGTGTGTGTGTGTGTGTGTGTGTGTGTGTGTGTGTGTGTGTATGTATGTGTCTGTGCCTATGTTTAATTACATCATTTACAAACAAAGCATTTGTGTTTATTGAGTCCGCCAGATCAGAGGCAGTAGGTATGACCAGGGATGTACTCTGTTTAGGGAGTCCTCCAGATCAGAGGCAGTAGGTATGACCAGGGATGTACTCTGTTTAGGGAGTCCTCCAGATCAGAGGCAGTAGGTATGACCAGGGATGTACTCTGTTTAGGGAGTCCTCCAGATCAGAGGCAGTAGGGATGACCAGGGATGTACTCTGAGTTCTCCAGATCAGGCAGACTCCCTAAACAGAGAACATCCCTGATCATCCCTACTGCCTCTGATCTGGAGGACTCACTAAACAGAGAACATCCCTGTTTAGTGAGTCCACCAGAGAGGGATGACCTGGGATGTTCTCTTGAAATGTGTGAATTGGACCATTTTCCTGTCAAAATGTGTATCAGGGAAAATGTATGGAGTAAAACGTACTCTATTTTCTTTAGGAATATAGTGAAGTAAAAGTAAAAGTTGTCAAAATTATAAATAGTAAAGGAAAGTACAGATATATATTTAAAAAACCGACTTAATTACTTATTGTATTTTTACTTCCGTACTTTACGCCACTGATTGGATGTGACTAAAGAGAGCTTTGCTATAGAGCTGTATAGTATGGTCATGGAATGGAGGAATTTCCCAACGTATTCTCACAGTTTATTGGATTGCGACGAGTGGAAGTAAATTTCTTCCGGAGATGTTGAAATTATTATGGACGTGTAAAAATTGTACGGTCAATGTATTTTTATTTAAGTATCAATCTAAAAGAAGAACTCAACATGCACAGAAAGTATAAAATCAACATTGTGAGAAATGTGGGTTTTTTTCAAACTTTTTTCGAGACACAATATTTGTATTTATTTAATTTTCAAAAAGCAAAAGTAAGCTGTCCAACACTAAAGTGTTCCACAGAACCCAAGCCTTCATGTAAAATAGGTGAATAAGTATGAATAATATTTTACCTTGATCCAATACGTCTGGCTGTGTGTTACTGTCTCAGAATTGATTCAAAAGAAAATTCATTTTAGTGTTTGTCCAATCCATCTCACCGAGCTGCGTTATGAAAACTAATAAGCCTGAATATTAATATTTGCACTCCTCCTCATGTACATGTGCATTAATGGACTTTGACAGCTGTGGGGTTATTATTGATGGGTCGGTGAGACATAATGAAAGTTAAAATCACTCCACCAACAAAAGGTGGCAGCTAAGTGGTAAAAATAGGCACCCACTTTGACAGGTTAATAACAGGCATGAAAAAATGACCCTGCTTCTACTTCTCCACAGAAAACGTTGAAAATGGATTAGTTAGCGACAGACTCGTCGACGAACATGTCACTCCGTCCTCGTGCCCAAAATAAGATCCATTACCTGACCACCACATAATAATCCTACCACGTATATGAAATAGAAAATACTGAGTGTCTAACTAAAAGGAGATACTTAAAAAAAAAAAAAAATGTAGATCAAAATAACTTTGATGAGGAGGATTTGAAACAGAATTTTTAATGTTATCTTATCATATATTTCTTAGAATGGAATAGATCATAGGATAAATCCTAAATTGCACCCTAGTTCCTATATAGTGCACTTCTTTTGACTAGAGCCCTATGGGGAATAGGATGGAATTTGAGACACACACCTGTTGGTCATTGAGATTCTGGTGGTTTGTTGAACCCTGGTGATCATTAATTAAGGTGTCTGTGCTGTGACCTTATTGACCTCTGTAGCTCAAGGGATTTGGATGGTTGTGGAGGCAGCTCATGGAAACCTGGCCCATGGCCCCAAGTTCCTTACATTTGGTCAATCCCACAGCGTTTGATTCATGGTAATTTAAATCCCCTCTTTCTAATTAAATGTGATCTGCGCTTGTGCTTAAGTGACTTACAGAAAGGGAGGATATCAGCTGCCTCTCAGAGAGACAAGGTGACATTCTGCTTTTTCATTACGCAGGATTATAACAGGTAGTTTGATGGACGGGGAGTGCAGGCTGGCTACATACTGTAGGGTAGGGTATGAGTCCCAAATGACACCCTATTCCTTATATAAAGTGCACTACTTTTGACCGGTACCTTAAGAGAGGTATATAGAATAGCAATCCTTTCGAAAAAAATGTTTGAGAATCAGTGACGGTGCAGTCTTCTGCCAGGAGGAATCGAAGGGATTTGGGGGGGCTTAATTCACGGCTTAGCCATCCCATCGCTGGTGTCAGCACAATGTAAAGTTCAGCTCTAAATCATTAATAAAATAACGGCATCTGTCAGACAACGTTGTCTTAGGAGAACAAGTGAATTCAAATTTTTCGGTCAATAGTATAGGCCTGAAGTTTCTTTAAATGTATATTGGTGGAATTAATTAACGTGTGGTTCTTGTTTGAAAGTGTTTTGAGTGTATGACATGGAGATGAAATGGATTTCGTCAATATTAGTGACAATTAAACAATGACAGGCCATTTCTTGTCTTTCTAGGGAGTTTTTCCTAGCCACCGGGCTTCTACATCTGCATTGCTTGCTCTCTGGGGTTTTAGGCTGGGTTTCTGTACAGCACTTTGTGACATCAGCTGATGTAAGAAGGGCTTTATAAAATACATTTGATTTGATTGATATGGCTACATTTATATGGTCACTTTGTTAACTTTTTGGTAACTTACCGAATAAGTTGTCTGGCTAGCCCTACCGCCACTGACCATATACTAGTGTGATTAGCTGATTTAGCTAGCTAGAAAAAATACCAAGCAGCTAGAGTAGATTGGTGTATCTTGCTAGCTACCTTCTATACTACAATGGCCTATACTAACTAGCAAGTTTAGCTAGACCAAGGCCATATTGGGAAGCTTGAGTCAAGTCAAGAAACGACATGTGTCGCGTAGCACTTAGCATGGCATTAAACGTATGATACTTTCAAGCATCTCAACCGTAATAAAGCACTGCTAGGTTCGGCTGCCACATAGTGACTTATGCCACAGATTTAGCAAAGCCACACCAACAAAAGCACCTGTTTTTTTTTGTCAGTCTTTTAAACATGATGCTTAATTAAAGGATTTGTGAGGAATCACAGAGAAGCCAAAGTATGCAACCCAAATGGCAACCTATACCTTATTATAGTGCCCCTACTGTAGACCAGAGCCCTTGTAAGCCCTGCTCAAAAATAGTGCACTAATTATTTTATTTTTTATTTAACTAGGCAAGTCAGTTAAAGAACAAATTGTTATTTACAATGACGGCCCTACACCGGCCAAACCCAAACCCGGAGGACGCTGGGCCAATTGTGTTGCCGCCCTATGGGACTCCCGATCACGGCCGGTTGTGATAAAGCCTGGAATCAAACCAGGGTATCTGTAGCGACGCCTCTAGCACTGAGATGCAGTGCCTCAGGCCACTGCGCCACTCGAGAGACCAGTACATAGGTAATAGGGTGCCATTTGGGACACAGACATTGAAGGACATAGCCACTGCCATGATCAATTAATATTACATGGTTCACTGACATATAGAGTACATGCTCTGTGCCAAACAGCTGCTTAAAGTTGACAGAGAATAATATTTGTCGTACAGTTTGGACTAAACTCTTGGTGAGGCTTTTCTCGAAATAGCCAAACAAAAAATAACTGTAAATCAAACCATCTTTAATGTGATTTGATTATGTGTCAAACATTCACAAAGTAGGTCTAATACCACAACTTGCTGAGACTGCTGTAGTTGAATAAGAAAGCCTTTGGTTGACAAAGATGGCAGGTCTCTCACTCCAATGAAAGATATGTATTTACAATTTGTTTTTATTTTACCAGGGAAGTTGACAATGAACACATTCTCTTTTACAGCAACATCCTGGGGAATAGTTACAGGGGAGAGGAGGGGGGATGAATGAACCAATTGGAAGCTAGGGATGATTAGGTGGCCATGATAGTATGAGGACCAGATTGGGAAATGTAGCCAGGACACCGGGGTTAACACCCCTACTCTTACGATAAGTGCCATGAGATCTTCAGTGACCAAAGAGAGTCAGGCCACCCGTTTAACGTCCCATCCGAACGACGGAACCCTACACAAAGATACGGTTTCAGAGAGGAAGTTCAAAGACTAATAAAAGAAGAACACCTTCAATTAACAACACAACCATGGTAATGTATAGCGGAGCATCTCTAGACAACACGACCACGGTAATGTATAGCTGAGCATCTATAGACAACACGACCATGGTAATGTATAGCTGAGCATCTATAGACAACACGACCATGGTAATGTATAGCTGAGCATCTCTAGACAACACAACCATGGTAATGTATAGCGGAGCATCTATAGACAACACGACCATGGTAATGTATAGCTGAGCATCTCTAGACAACACAACCATGGTAATGTATAGCTGAGCATCTCCAGACAACACGACCATGGTAATGTATAGCTGAGCAGCTCTAGACAACACAACCATGGTAATGTATAGCTGAGCATCTCTAGACAACACAACCATGGTAATGTATAGCTGAGCATCTATAGACAACACGACCATGGTAATGTATAGCTGAGCATCTCTAGACAACACAACCATGGTAATGTATAGCTGAGCATCTCTAGACAACACAACCATGGTAATGTATAGCTGAGCATCTCTAGACAACACAACCATGGTAATGTATAGCTGAGCATCTATAGACAACACGACCATGGTAATATATAGCTGAGCATCTCTAGACAACACAACCATGGTAATGTATAGCTGAGCATCTCTAGACAACACAACCATGGTAATGTATAGCTGAGCATCTCTAGACAACACAACCATGGTAATGTATAGCTGAGCATCTCTAGACAACACAACCATGGTAATGTATAGCTGAGCATCTCCAGACAACACGACCATGGTAATGTATAGCGGAGCATCTATAGACAACCCAACCATGGTAATGTATAGCGGAGCATCTCTAGACAACACAACCATGGTAATGTATAGCTGAGCAGCTCTAGACTAGTGTGTAGCCCATTAGCTTCCCATTCGTACTCTGCCTTGCAAGGATACAGTAATGGCCTTGTTTTGATTGTAGCATCTTAGAACGAGCTACACAAGTCTCTTGTCTTCAGAGGAATTAGGGATTTTGTATCCTGCTTTGTCTTTCGGGAACGCCTCTGTGTTCTTATTCGACATGTGCTATTGTGGGAACCATTTCACAGTAGGAATATACACTCCTCGCAAAGCAGGAAACATCATCACCAACCCTGTGTTCCTGGATTCAACCAATGGGAATCCAAATCATGGCAGGTGGAACAATTCACACAGTGCCCCAAAAAAAAATCATGACTTATTAGGGCCATTTGCCACCATTAACAAGTGTTTGTCATTTTGCTGCCCGGTCTTGAAATTAAGTCCACTCTTAGCAGGGGATAATACAGCAGGTGTAGTAGCCGTGTGAGTAGTAAACATATCAGATAAACATCTCTGTTCAGATGTCTTTTTTTGTGTTACAAAATCATACTCTAATACGCTAAATTCCATTTATAACAATTATATTGAGCATTATCTCTCCAGACATTCCCAAATGAACAACCATGTGCATCTATCCAGTCTGATCAGTTCCCCCTGCCAGGATGGTGAAGCTTAAACCATTACAATACTGAGCCTTCCTGTTGATCCTGTTGGACCACTTCACGTGTGCATACTGATGACCTGTACATGACTGAAATACGTATTTTAATTACAGTGTATTTCCATACGTACAGTTCTTGACACTTCCTTGACGATGTCCTATCAAACATGCTGATGAGTTAAATTGGCCTACTGTTATTGCACACTCATTGCACTTAACCGTATTATTATACTGTTGTTATACATCTTAATATACATGTTATTGTTTATGTTATTATACTGTTATTATACATGTTATTATACATGTTGTTATACATGTTATTATACATGTTATTATACATGTTATTATGTATGTTATTATACTGTTATTATACATGTTATTACGTATGTTATTATGTATGTTATTACACATGTTATTATGTATGTTATTACACATGTTATTATGTATGTTATTATACATGTTATTATACATGTTATTACACATGTTATTATGTACGTTATTACACATGTTATTATGTATGTTATTACACATGTTATTATGTATGTTATTATACATGTTATTATACATGTTATTACACATGTTATTATGTATGTTATTACACATGTTATTATGTATGTTATTACACATGTTATTATGTATGTTATTACACATGTTATTATGTATGTTATTATACATGTTATTATACATGTTATTACAAATGTTATTATGTATGTTATTACACATGTTATTATGTATGTTATTACGTATGTTATTATGTATGTTATTACGTATGTTATTATGTATGTTATTACACATGTTATTATGTATGTTATTACACATGTTATTATGTATGTTATTACAAATGTTATTATGTATGTTATTACACATGTTATTATGTATGTTATTACACATGTTATTATGTATGTTATTATACATGTTATTATACATGTTATTACAAATGTTATTATGTATGTTATTACACATGTTATTATGTATGTTATTATACATGTTATTATACATGTTATTACACATGTTATTATGTATGTTATTACACATGTTATTATGTATGTTATTACACATGTTATTATGTATGTTATTATACTGTTGTTATTATTATGCTGCTATTATACGGCTATTATACATGTTATTATATATATATATATATAGTATTACATTCGTTATCCTAATGTTATTCTAATATTATTATAACGTTATTATACTGTTATTATACTGTTGTTGCACCTTCTGTTACGCAATTATACATATTAAACTGTTATTGCATCTAGAGTTACATTATTGCGCATGTTATTAAACTGTTATTACACCTAGAATTACATTATTATACATGTTATTATACTGTTTTTACAAATAGAATCATGTTATTACACATGTTATGTTATTATACATTAAATGATACTGTTATTATACATGACATTATACTGTTATTACACCTAGAGTTATGTTATTATACACGATATTATACTGTTATTGCACATAGAGTTATGTTATTACACATTATGTAATATATATTTTATCATGTACAGTACTAGTACGGTAATAGTCATTAAGTTCTTTATTTTTACTATTTTACTATTTTACTAGACATCAAAACTATGAAATAACACACATGGATTCATGTAGTAACCAAAAAAGTCTTAAACAAATCAAAATATATGTTATATTTGAGATTCCTCAAAGTAGCCACCGTTTGCCTTGATGACAGCTTTACACACTATTGGCATTCTCTCAACCAGCTTCATGAGTTAGTCACCTGGAATGCATTTCAATTTAACAGGTGGGACTTGTTACATTTAATCTGTGGAATTTCTTTCCTTCCTAATGTGTTTGAGCCAATCAATTGTGTTGTGACAAGGTAGGGGTGGTATACAGAATAAAGCCCTATTTGGTATAAAAGACCACGTCCATATTAAGGCGACAACAGCTCAAATAAGCAAAGAGAAATGACGGAAACTTTGAAGAACTTTGAAGTGCAGTCGCAAAAACCATTAGAGTTACCAGCGTCAGAATTTGCAGCCCCAAAAATGTTTTTCACAGAGTTCAAGTAACAGACACATCTCAACATCAAATGTTCAGTGGAGACTACATGAATCAGGCCTTCATGGTCGAATTGCTGCAACGAAACCACTACTAAAAGGCCCCAATAAGAAGAAGAGACTTGCTTGGGCCAAGAAACACGACCATTGGACATTAAACCGGTGAAATCTGTCCTTTGGTCTGACGAGTCCAAATTTGATTTTTTTGGTTCCAACCGCCATGTCTTTGTAAGACGCAGTGTAGGTGAACGGATGATCTCCACATGTGTGGTCCCCAATGTTTTTTTTTATTCATTATTTATTTAACCTTTATTTAACTAGGCAAGTCAGTTAATAACAAGTTTTTATTTACAATGACGGCCTAGGAACAGTGCCTTGTTCAGGAGCAGAACGATAGACTTTTCAGGGATTCAATCTAGCAACCTTTCCTTTCGGTTACTGGCCCAACGCTCTAACCACTAGGCTACCTGCCGCCCCACTAGACTAACTGCCACCGTGAAGCATGGAGGAGGCGGTGTGATGGTGTTGGGGTGCTTTGCTGGTGACACTGTCAGTGATTTACTTAGAATTCAAGGAACACTGAACCAGCATGGCTACCACAGCACTTTTCAGCGATACGCCATCCCATCTGGTTTGCGCTTCGTGGGACTGTCATTTGTTTTTATCAACAGGACAATGACCCAAAATTAACCTCCAGGCTGTAAGTGCTATTTGACCAAGGAGAGTGATGGAGTGCTGCATCAGATTACCTGGCCACAATCACCCATCCTTAACCTAATTGAGATGGTTTGGGATGAGTTGAACCGCAGAGTGACGGAAAAGCAGCCAACAAGTGCTCAGCATATGTGGGAACTCCTTCAAGACTGTTGGAAAAGCATTCCTCATTAAGCTGGATGAGAGAATGCCAAGAGCGTGCAAAGCTGTCACCTTGGCAAAAGGTGGCTACTTTCAAGAATCTCAAATATAAAATATATTTTGATTTGTTTAACACTTTTTTGGTTACAACATGATTCCATGTGTGTTATTCCATAGTTTTGATGTCTTCACTATTATTCTACAATGTAGAAAACAGTCAAAAATCTATAAAAACCCTTGAATGAGTATGTGTGTCTAAACTTTTGACTGGTACTGTATGTTATAGCATTATACTAACACTATTCAATGAGGGATGTTGTGTGATCACTAAATGCCCAAGGAGACATCAAATGGTTGTAATTCTGAACAAATTGATACACATTGATACAACGCTAGAGGGCCATCTCCAGTGGTCCTTTTTTATAAATGAGGACGTAACATGACCATAAGTCAAAACATAGGTCGTTTTTTATGGGCTTAACTCCCTGATCAGTGGGGGTGGCAGATCTCACACAGGCGGCATCCCGAATGGCACCCTATTCCCTATTTAGTGCACTACTTTTGACCAGGTTCCATAGGGCTCCCATAGGCTTCTGGTCAAAAGTAGTGCACTATAATATAGGGGATAGGGTGTCATTTTGGGATACGTCCATTTTGTCACCAGGCAGCGGTAAACCTGCCTACCAGGCCTGAGATATCTGGATATAAATGGACCTAGCGGAGCCGTGCACAGCCATCCCCAGCGGGGACTTAGTGATAGCAAAGGAAGTTCAAGGTATAATCTCAGTTGGTCCATGAACAGGACTAATGAGAGACTGGAAGAGGAACAGGAAGATCATTATACTTTACATACTAACCTTGGCAACTGGACCTGTCCCCCTTAATGACAGCATAATTCAACGTTCCACCTTGGGAATCTGCCATAGATCTTAGTTTATGAGGTCACCTGTGTAACCTCAATCATTCAAGTGCATGCTCTGTCTTTGCTTCAGTGACTGTCTCTCTCTCTCTCTCTCTCTCTCTCTCTTCCTACCTCCGTGCCTCAGTCCTGCATGGTTGGGGTGTGGCAGAAAACACTGGTTGTTTATGTTGTCGGTCGAAGCCAAACATTTCACCTTCTATTTCCTCCTCATTTTAATACGGCTTTTCAGGGTTTGAATGTAATCATTTGCTGATGTCTGATGAAGACACGTTTGAACCGTATTAGTAAAATACATAAAAGAGGTGTATTAGATACACGTCGCCATTGGTCCATCTCCGAGGCTAATGACTAGAACATATAGATGACTCCTGGACAATGTGACCGTGCATCTACATCTGCAATGCCTGCCGTTTGGGGTTTTAGCCTGGGTTTTCTGTATTACTGTAGCACTTTGTGACATCTGCTAATGTAAAAAAAAAAGGGCCTTTAAAAAATACATTTGATTGATTTGATTTGATTGCAGCGGATTACAGCGTCATTTCAAATCAAAGGACAGTTTCATAAGCTCTGCCGACAAGGTTTAACTCGATGAGTGTAGTCGACTGAAGTTCCACCTACACCTAGTCAGAGGAGAAACCACACTTACAGCTCTAGTTCGCTACGATTAAACAGCCCAAAAAGAGGCATTGATCCAGAGTTCAGTTTAGTCGTTAGTTAGGTCTGCAGAGGTTCCCTCTGGGACTAACTGAGTGTTAGTCACACTGTGACCATACTGCTGGCCCGGTTGAAAAGGTACCTAATTGATATCGGATCTTATTATGTATTGATCACAGTCTGCTGCTCCATGTCTGAGTACTACAGTGTCTAATTAAATGATTACATTTATTCGCCCCCGCCCCCCCCCATCCCCCTACTTTTACAATACAATAACAGTACGACACTGTAATGTGTTAAAACATTATTCACTAAGTATATCAATAGAGTTTACAAATGTATTTGCAGTAGGCTAGGCTACCACAGTGGCTTCACTCTCTGTGAGTCATTTAGAAAAAGATTCACGTAGAGCTGACAGTGTTTTTTTTACTACGTTGTATGGGGTGAGACAAAGTGACTCTGTGGACTTACATTATTAAAGGCCTTAGATGTGTTTTGCTTGTTTTCAGATGACGAAAATATAGGATCATTCAGCATGAGGAAGAAGTAGAGCTGTAGTTAAAAGACACTTCCTGCTCCGAAGGAACCACGACCCAGGGTGAGCGTTCTGTTTTACTCTCACACCATCACAAAGACACCATCGGTAGTAAGGGACGGACGGAGGGAATAGAGAGGAGACAATGCTAATGTGACTGGATGAGCTAAAGTAATTCAAGAGTGTTTCTGTAAACCGTGAACTATGCACTCAATGTACTTAGTAGTGTTGTCTCAATGCCAAAGCTGTATGGCTGCTGTATAGAATACATGTAATATATAGTCTCATACCATTCAGCCTTTTAACTCTGTTGTTCTTCAACCATACAGAAATAGTCATGGCTTTGCGTCAGCATCTAGACACTAGAAGGACAGTTAAAATCACACAGATAAATCACGCCTTGTCACTCACAGAAGTAATTCTTGAAGGAAAGAAAGATAGTTAAATTCACTGTGTTTCACTGGTTATTAATAAGGGAGACATTATTACTAATCAACCAATCAACCAAACAGAAATACTGTGTGACCCTGGTTATTAATAAGTGACAAATTATCAACAGAAACACAAAACTAATGCCAAACATAAAACGCAAAATTAATTCCAAAACAAGCTTGAGGAATTGGTTAAATATATGCACACACATTCTTTCAAAAGGTTCCGTATGTCTTTGTGGATAAGATGTTTTTATATTTTCTGTTAATACTGCTGCTGTTAGTTGTTTTGTGTGTGTGTGTGTGTGTGTGTGTGTGTGTGTGTGTGTGTGTGTGTGTGTGTGTGTGTGTGTGTGTGTGTGTGTGTGTGTGTGTGTGTGTGTGTGTGTGTGTGTGTGTGTGTGTGTGTGTGTGTGTGTGTAACGTTTATTTAATGCCAACTTTCAACTGCTCTTTAGAAATCCCTGAGCGCTTTGACGTGCAATGCCAGTTCCTCTCCCATTCTAGGATCTGTCACTTTCCCTGGTTCAGATCTGTCCCTTTCCCTGGTTCAGGAGAGGGCAAAGAGAGCTCTCAGCGGACCCTTGCAAAGACAAGTGGTACACCAGCCAGACCACATCTCAACGCCAAACATAATCATACTGGATGATAGGCTACTATTCCTCACTCAAATGCCCTCTACTTTTACAGTAAAGATATACTGTAGATTACATTGTGAGAATTGTAGTAAAATTTTACATTAATTCATTTGATTATCTACATAAGGATATGATTGATAGGTGCATGTCCATCATTTGTCCTCTGTCATAAAATCATATTAGATGACTGCGTAGAGAGAATCAGACATGAGTGTAAAATAAAAAGCCACACACATTACCGATAACACGTCCTAATTTATGTAATTTATGGTTTATCAAGTACCACATGCTGTATTTTTATACCTGATATACATATTATCAATTTATCTATGTGGATTTATATTCACAATGTGGCACGGGGGATTTATCACAGCAGGCATGGTTTGTGTTACCATATTGCCACCTAGTGATATTGCGTCAAATTAGCTCTCTTGGTTCATGGAGAAGAGATTGGGTTGGATAGTACTGGTGTGGAATGAGGCATTATGCATATTTTGTTATAGTACTCCAATGAATCAAGACATGATAACTGAAATGTGTTCATTGGGATGAGAAAGATTTGGAAACTATTGGCTGCCATTTTAGTTTTTTGTGACCATCTTTTTATGATTTCAAATTTTTTCCAAATGAAACAGACAATAATCTTCAAAAAGTACATACAGTAAGTCCAGAGAACCAGAGAAAAACTCTGTGGGCCTGGAAGCAAAATAAAAAAAATATGAATATTAGTATATACACTGAGTGTACAAAATCATTCCATGACAGACTGACCAAGTGAACGCTATGATCTTTTATTGGTGTCAGATTTTAAATCCACTTCAATCAGTGTAGATGAAGGGGAGGTGACATGTTAAAGAAGGATTTCTTAAGCCTTCGAGACAATTGAGACGTGTGCCATTTAGAGGGTGAATGAGCGAGACAAAATATTTAAGTGCCTTTAAACGGGGTTTGGTAGTAGGTACCAGGTGCATGGTTTGAGTCAAGAACTGCAACGCTGCTGGGTTTTTCACTTTCAACAGTTTACTGTGTGTATTAATTCTTTAGCGTCTAAGACGTTGGTTAGGGGGGGGGGGGGTGCTAAACTGACATGGAACTGTTTTAAGATTATCATACTATGGATTATTTAGCTGTTTGATTTATAATTTTAGGACCCTTTTAGATTACTACTAATGCCCAAAGAAATGCATTGAATAACACATTCATATATAGAGTGCCAGTATTCAGACCCCTTGACTTTTTCACCATTTTGTGTCACGCCCTGACCGTAGAGAGATTCTGATTTGGGTGGGCATTCTATGTTCATTTTCTATGTTTTGTATTTCTTTGTGTTTGGCCGGGTGTGGTTCTCAATCAGAGGCAGCTGTCTATCGTTGTCTCTGATTGAGAATCATACTTAGGTAGCTTTTTCCCACATGGTTTTTGTGGGTAGTTATTTTCTGTTTTGTGTTTCTGCACCTGACAGGACTGTTTCGGTTTTTGTTCATTCTCTTTGTTATTTTTGTTATTAGTGTTCAGTTGTTCAATAAAAAGCATGAACCCTTACCACGCTGCGCTTTGGTCCGATCCTTCTTCAACAGACGATCGTTACCGAACTACCCACCACCAACGGACCAAGCAGGGTGGTATGGAGGAGCAGAGGGTTCAGGACTCCTGGACATGAGAGGAGATATTGGACGGTAAGGGACCTTGGAGACAGGCTGGGGAATATCGCCGCCCAAAAAAGAAGCTGGAGGCAGCTAAAGCGGAGAGGCGGCGATATGAGGCAAGGCAGCGCAGCAGGCACGAGAGGCAGCCCCCCCCCAAAAAAATGTTTGGGGGCACACGGGGAGATTGGCGGAGTCAGGCGATAGACCTGAGCCAACTCCCCGTGCTTACCGGAAGCAGCGTGGTACTGGTCAGGCACCGTGTTATGCGGCAAAGCGCACGGTGTCTCCAGTGCGCGCTCATATCCGGGAGCGCCCCCGCAAGTGCCATGCGAGAGTGGGCATCCAGCCAGGGTGGATTGTGTCAGCTCAGCATGCTTGGTCTCCGGTACGCCGTTTTGTCCCAGGGTATCCTGCGCCAGCTCTGCGTACTGTGTCTCCGGGGCGCTGGGACGGTTCAGTTCGTCCTAAGCCTGCACTCTGCCTGTGCCGAGCTAAAGTGGGTATTGAGCCAAATGGAGAGGTGCGAGTGGTAAGCACCAACTCTCCAGTGCTCCCCCACAGCCAGGTTCGACCTGTGCCTGCACTCTGGAGGGGCCGGGCTAAAGTGGGCATTCAGCCTGGAGGAGTGGTGCCAAGGCTGCGCACCAGAGCTCCAGTGCTCCCCCACAGCCCGTTTCATCCTGTGCCTCCTCTATGCACCAGGCCTCCTGTAGGTCTCCCCAGCCTGGTGGGCCCTCCAGTCCGGAGCCTCCAGAGTCACCCTCAAGTCCGGAGCCTCCAGAGTCGCCCTCCAGTCCGGAGCCTCCAGAGTCTCCCTCCAGTCCGGAGCCTCCAGAATCGCCCTCCAGTCCGGAGCCTCCAGCAACGCCCTCTAGTCTGGAGCCTCCAGAGTTGCCCTCTAGTCCGGAGCCTCCAGCGACGATCTCCAGTCCAGAGCCTCCAGCGACGCCCTCCCGTCCGGAGCCTCCAGAGTTGCCCTCCAGTCCGGGGCCTGCTACGAGAGTCCCCAGTCCGGGGTCGGCGGCGAGGGTCCCCGCTCTAGAGGCGCCACCCAAGTGGGCCAAGCCAGAGGTGGAGAGAGGTCTACGTCCCACACCAGGAAGACTCCTGCCATGCAGCTGGTCTGGACGCCGTGTTTGGACTGGACATCGGGGCAGGGGAAGGCTCCCACCATGGAGCGGGACTGGATGCTGTGCCTAGACTGGGCACCAACACAGAAGAAGACTCTGGCCTTGGAGCTGTACTGGACGCCGTGCTCAGACTGGGCATTGGTGCAGGGGAACGCTCCGGCCATGGAGCTGGAGGTTCCGGACCGTGGACCGTCTCAGGAGGTTCCGGACTGTGGACCGTTGTTGGAGGTTCCGGACTGTGAAACGTCGTTGGAGGATCCGGACTGTGAAACGTCGCCGGAAGCTCTGGACTGGGAACTGTCGCCGGAAGCTCTGGACTGGGAACTGTCCCTGGAAGCTCTGGACTGGGAACCGTCGCCTGAAGCTCTGGACTGGGATCCGTCGCCGGAAGCTCTGAACTGGGAACTGTCGCCGGAAGCTCTGGACTGGGGATCGTCGCCGGAAGCCTGGTGCGTGCACTGGTGGTACCGGGCTGGTGACACGCACCTCAGGGCGAGTGCGAGGAGCAGGCACAGGACGTACTGGACTGGGGAGGCGCACTGGAGGCCTGATGCATGGGGTCGTTACAGGTGGCACCGGACTAGTGACACGCAGTTCAGGGCGAGTGCGGGGAGGACGCACAGAACGTACTGGACTAGGGAGGCGCACTGAAGGCCTGATGCGTGGGGCCGGTACAGGTGGCACCGGACTGGTGACACGCACTTCAGGGCGAGTGCGGGGAGGAGGCACAGGACGTACTGGACTGGGGAGGCGCACTGGAAGCCTGATGCGTGGGGCCGGTACAGGTGGCACCGGACTGGGGACACGCACTTCAGGGAGAGTGTGAGGAGCAGGCACAGGACGTACCGGGCTGTGAAGGAGCACTGGAGACCTGGTGCGTATATCCGGCATCAATGGTACCGGTTCGATGACACACCTCGCCTGGTAAGTGCGAGGAGCTGGCACAGGACGTACTGGGCTGTGAAGGCGCACTGGAGACCTGGTGCGTATAGCCGGCATCAATTGTACCGGAACTTTAACACACTTCTCAGGACGAGTACGGGGAGCTGGCACAGGTGGCATCAGACGGCTAACACGCTCCTCAGGGTGAATGCTGTGCATACTACGCCAAACCAACAGCTCTCTCTCATCACTCTCCTCCAATTTATCCAACAACTCCTCGAAGGTATCTAACTCTCCCCTCCATTCACTCTCCTCCAATTTATCCAACAACTCCTCGAAGGTATCTAACTCTCCCCTCCATTCACTCTCCTCCAATTTATCCAACAACTCCTCGAAGGTATCTAACTCTCCCCTCCATTCACTCTCCTCCAATTTATCCAATAACTCCTCGACGGTCTCTGACTCACTCCTCAGCTCCGCCGACCACCCCGTGTGCCCCTCCTCCCCAAAATAAATTCTGTCTGTCTTTTGGGCTTACTCTGTGGCCACGAACCCCGGCGTCATCGCTGTCCTTCCTTCACCGCTTGCACCTCCCGCCATGGAAGGCGATCCTGTCCTGCCAGGATTTCTTCCCATGTCCAGGATCCCTTCCCATCCAGAATCTCTTCCCAAGTCCAGGATACTTCCTCCTCCTGGGCACGCTGCTTGGTCCTTTGTTGATGGGATATTCTGTCACGTTCGTTTGTAGAGATGGACCAAGGCGCAGCAAATGTAGAGTTCCACATGCTTTATTAATAGTGAAACGTCACAAAACAAAACAAAACAATAAACAATAAACGAACAAACCGTGACTACAGACGTGCAAAGTGCACTAACTCCAAACAATATCCCATAACCCACAGGTGGAAAAAATCCTACTTAAGTATGATCCCCAATTAGAGACAACGATAGCTAGTTGCCTCTAATTGGGAATCATACTAAAACCCCAACATAGAAAAAAAACCTAGAACCCCACATAGAAAATATAAACTAGACTAAACCCCTAGTCACGCCCTGACCTACTCTACCATAGAAAATAAAGGCTTTCTATGGTCACGACGTGACAAGATTAGAGTACAATATTGATTCAGGAGAATGTTTTATGCCTGTTTGAATAGAAAGTGAACTCTTTGGTTTTATGATTATGAGCTCTTCAGGCATCAATGACATTGTAATCAGAAAGTATAAGCCTTGGATGCCTGTGGATTGTAATCGGTCTTATTAGATTTAGAATGTCCAGAATGGCATGCATGTCTGTCCCAATGACTAGTAGAAATTCAGTTAATTCTAACAATATGCTGTTTATTGTAAATACAAATGTATTCTAAAATTGACTATGCCTGGTTAAAGAAAGGTTAAATACATTTTGAAATCATAATGATACATAAGAAATTCAAAATTGACATCCTTGGTAAAGGCAAAGACCAAGAAGCCAGTATTACTTTTCGTACTTAGCCTTTTACTGCAATCAAATGACCAAGTGGGGTTGATAAAGAAGCAGCCATTTTGTTAAATGGTTCTCTATTCTATGTGCGTTCTTTCAGAGCAGGTGTGTTTCTTGGAGCATTGCTATATCAATATGGTGTCTTAGGTAGAATATCAAGACAGCTGGAACTTTTCATAGGAATATTAAGCGTATTAAATGCCAAGAGAGAATAGCTACCGTTTCCATTGTTTTTCTAAAATGTAATCATTATCTATAGTGTTGATAACTAATGTAATCATTATCTATACTGTTTATAACTAATTTAATCATTATCTATACTGTTTATAACTAATTTAATCATTATCTATAGTGTTGATAACTAATGTAATCATTATCTATACTGTTTATAACTAACCTAATCATTATCTACAGTGTTGATAACTAATGTAATCATTATCTATACTGTTTATAACTAACCTAACCATTATCTACAGTGTTGATAACTAATGTAGTCATTATCACAGTGTTGACAACTAATGTAGTCATTATCTACAGTGTTGATATCTAATGTAGTCATTATCTACAGTGTTGACATCTAATATAGTCATTATCTACAGTGTTGATAACTAATGTAGTCATTATCTACAGTGTTGATATCTAATGTAATCATTATCTACAGTGTTGATATCTAATGTAATCATTATCTACAGTGTTGATAACTAATGTAGTCATTATCTACAGTGTTGATAACTAATGTAGTCATTATCTACAGTGTTGATAACTAATGTAGTCATTATCTACAGTGTTGATAACTAATGTAGTCATTATCTACAGTGTTGATATCTAATGTAATCATTATCTACAGTGTTGATATCTAATGTAATCATTATCAACAGTGTTGATAACTAATGTAGTCATTATCTACAGTGTTGATAACTAATGTAGTCATTATCTACAGTGTTAATAAGCCCATGGATGGAAAAATAAACAGCAGGATCCACGGGAAACCCACCCATGACCACTAGGCTACCTTCCCCACCCGCTTTTCCCCCCTCCCCCCTCACCAGCCCACCTCCTCCCTATCCCCCAGCCCTCCTCCTCACCAGCCCACCTCCTCCCTAGCCCCCAGCCCCCCTCCTCCCCAGCCTCCCCCCTAGCACCCCTAGCCCTCCTCCTCCTAGCCCCCAGCCCTCTTCCTCCCTAACCCCCAGTCCCCCTCCTCCCCAGCCCTCCTCCTCCCTAGCCCTCCTCCTCCCCCGCCTTCCTCCTCCCTAGCCCCCAGCCTTCCTCCTGCCTAGCCCCCAGCCCTCCTCCTCCCTAGCCATCCTCCTCCCTAGCCCTCCTCCTGCCTATCCCCCAGCCCTCCTCCACCCTAGTCCTCTTCCTCACTGGCCCCCAGCCCCCCTCCTCCCTTGCCCCCAGCCCCCCTCCTCCCCAGCCCTCCTCCTCCCTAGCCCCCAGCCCTCCTCCTCCCTAGCCCTCCTCCTGCCTATCCCCCAGCCCTCCTCCTCCCTAGCCCTCCTCCTCCCTAGCCATCCTCCTCCCTAGTCCCCAGCCCTCCTCCTCCCTAGCCCTCCTCCTGCCTAGCCCTAAGCCATCCTCCTCCCTAGCCCTCTTCCTCACTGGCCCCCAGCCCCACTCCTCCCAAGCCATCTTGCTGCCTAGCCCCCAGCCTTCCTCCTGCCTATCCCCCAGCCCTCTTCCTCCCTAGCCCTCCTCCTCCCTCGCCCCCAGCCCTCCTCCACCCTAGCCCTCCTCCTCCCTAACACCCCACCCTCGTTCCTCCCTAGCCCTCCTCCTCCCTAGCCCTCCTCCTCCCTAGCCATCCTCCTCCCTATCCCCCAGCCCTCCTCCTCCCTAGCCCTCCTCCTCCCTAGCAACCCACCCTCGTTCCTCCCTAGCCCTCCTCCTCCCTATCCCCCAGCCCTCCTACTCCTTAGCCCTCCTCCTCCCTATCCCTCCTCCCTAGCCCTCCTCCTCCTTAGCCCTCCTCCTCCCTAGCCCCCAGCCATCCTCCTCCCTATCCCCCAGCCCTCCTCCTCCTTAGCAATCCTCCTCCCTATCCCCCAGCCCTCCTCCACCTTAGCCCTCGTCCTCCCTAGCCCTCCTCCCTAGCCCTCCTTCTCCTTAGCCCTCCTCCTCCCTAGCCCCCAGCCATCCTCCTCCCTATCCCCCAGTCCTCCTCCTCCTCAGCCCTCCTCCTCCCTAGCCCTCCTCCTCCCTAGCCCCGCTCCTCCCTTTCCCCCCTCCTCCCTAACCCTCCTCCTCCCTAGCCCCCAGCCCTGCACTATATTTAAAGGATTGTAACATAACAGCGAGTGGCAGTCGTATGCATGAAATCTCTTAAGCAGCACATATTTGGTCTTAAATGTATATACAAAATAAATTCTGACCTTTACAATTAAATTAGCAGACTTGACCAGTAAGCTTGGGTAATGACAAAATAGATGTGACAGTTTGGCAGTTTTATATTTCAAATGAGAGAATAAACAGCATAAATAAGGGAATAAACAGCAGAATTGTTTTCAAAATTTCAATATTTATATAAAAAGAGTTGTTTTGTCAAAGACATGACCAACTTCTCTATTGGTGGTTTGTAGTGCACTGCATGTTGGGACACATTTAGAACCACTCCATTCACATTAGACATAATGGTCACAGTCATCCTCCATAAGACTGTAACGATTCAATTGCACCATGTAAAGCCACGTGCTGTGTACAATGGCTTAAAGTGCACCCTCCCGTTCTTACTGCAAGTAGAGGGAAAGGATTGCTTCCATTAGACGAGAACCCTGTAGAGGGGAGTTTAGCAGGGAGGCAGTCAAATGCAGTAGGCTGTTGTTACAGTACTTTACAGTAGCTGAGATTCCTGGCATGTTTGACAGAACGCAAGAGTTGTGGATGCACGTCTGGGAGGGTTCTAGAGTGTTCTGACTGTGGGAAATACTGTCGTTCCCTGGCAGAGGAGCATGAGAGACTCTCCGTGCATCCTGCAAACAAACGATTCAATAACAATCTGTGGGAACACACGAAGCTGCTCGGCATCTTATCTCATTTAAAAGTAGAAAATTGAACAATACTTTATTTTGAATTTTAAAACTGGTAAAAGTTTTTTTTTTACTGTTCGGCTATCTGTAGTATTTGGAAACAATAGCATAAGAATGCATTAACGTAAAAGCATTGTGTGACGGGTGTCGTCGTTGGATGAGGAATAATCGGACCAAGCACAGCGTGGTACGTGTTCATGACTTTTATTGAACTGAACACTGGAACAAAATAACAAAGAGAATAAACAAAACCCAAACAGTCCTGTCAGGTACAGAAAACACTAAACAGAAAATAACTACCCACAAAACACAGGTGGGAAAATGTTACCTAAGTATGGGTCAGCTGTCCCTGATTGAGAACCATACCCGGCCATACCCGGCCAAAGCAAAGAAATACAACACATAGAAAAATGAACTTAGATAGCCCACCCAAATCACACCCTGACCAAACCAAAATAGAGACATAAAAAGCTCTCTAAGGTGAGGGCGTGACACATTGTGATCTGTTCGGGTCTAAAAAGACAGAAAAAAAGGTTCTGGGGATTCTTAGAACTATATCCCAACAGAGTTCTATTATGGTTCTATTTTATGTCACACAGTCGTTTAAAGTAAGTAATAGTCTTTCTATTCTAAATAGGGATGTGGGACTGTTAGAACTAATCAATGAATTGAACAGCAGGTACTAATTGGAGCAGGGAAACTATCACCCAGAATTGTTAGCATCCTCAAGAGAGATTTGCATCTGAGGACAAGCAGAAAGAAAGGAATCCTTTATTTATCTGTGCTTTGATTACCAACCAAAGGAAATCGCAGGACATTACTCTTATGTGCATTGTTATTGATATAATTCTATAATTATTCACCCTTTTGACATTACACACATTTCATACATTGTCTGTGAGATGATATATATCTTCTTCCATTCTTCGACTGGATTTGACAGGAGAATGAACTGCGCGAGAGGGGGAATAAACCACAGAAGAAGAAGAAGAAGAACAAACTGTTGGATAACCAAGTGAAATTTTTTAGTTTAACAGCAGGAATTAGTTATTTGTCCCAGATTAGATCACTTAGAGGATAAATTACAGAGTTTCACAGTAAGCACATTCTCTGGCATATCTATTGAACAATGTTGTTCGTATAGACGTAATTTAACGAACATCTGGTATTCAAAGGGATCCTAATGATTTCCCATTCATCATCTTCTAAATGGCTAAAGTGCATGTAATTACAATGTTAATTAACTGTAAAGCTGTTTCTGTCAATTGCAGCGATTCATCATTCTCACATGAAATATATAGTGCCATTGCAGATCGAATGCATTGATTCAAATTAAATAAGAAGGATATTTCATTCCTCGAGCTGAATGTTCAGTCTCATTGATAAAATTACCATTATTTTCTTCAAAGATCAGTAATGCCTCTTTGTGTGTGTTAGCTGCTACCTCCTTCCCTTACAGGTTGCTGAGAAAAGGAGTGAAGACAATTTGATTATTTAAAAATTAATATCCAATTCCTCACGTTTCAAATTGACTAATGTGAGATATATTTTTAGTCTCTACATCTTTGCAAAACATTTGCTGAATCATCCAACACATATAAAACACGTGTCTTCTTAGCCTCTAACAGAAACTTAGAAAATATGTATCTTCTTAGCCTCTAACAGACACTTACAAAACAGTATATTCATAGTCTCTAACAGATACTTACAAAACAGTATATTCATAGTCTCTAACAGATACTTACAAACCAGGATCTTCCTAGCCTCTAACAGATACTTCGAAAATATGTGTCTTCCTAGCCTCTAACAGATACTTCGAAAATATGTGTCTTCCTAGCCTCTAACAGATACTTAGAAAAACATGTGTCTTCCTAGACTCTAACAGATCCTTACAAAACAGTATCTTCCTAGATTCTAACAGATGCTTACAAAATCAGTATCTTCCTAGCCTCTATCAGATCATTATAAAACATGTATCTTCCTAGCCTCTATCAGATCATTATAAAACATGTATCTTCCTAGCCTCTATCAGATCATTATAAAACATGTATCTTCCTAGCCTCTATCAGATCATTATAAAACATGTATCTTCCTAGCCTCTATCAGATCATTATAAAACATGTATCTTCCTAGCCTCTATCAGATGCTTACAAAACAGTATCTTCCTAGATTCTAACAGATGCTTACAAAATCAGTATCTTCCTAGACTGAAACAGATACTATGTGGAACTTTTCACTCCTCCAGTCTCCTCTTGCCCTCCTCAACACAACACAGCTCAGTCCTGCTGACAATCAAGTGACCGTTGGATGACTAATTCCTTTATAGAAATGTTGAGCTTCCTAATCACCTGACTTATGAAAAGGTTAGGCCCTGGGCCCTAAGGAGTAGTATAAGCAGTCTTTCTCGCCCTGACAGGTTAGGCCCTGGGCCCTAAGGACTAGTATAGGCAGTCCTTCTCTCCCTGACAGGTTAGACCCTGGGCCCTAAGGAGTAGTATAAGCAGTCCTTCTCTCCCTGACAGGTTAGACCCTGGGCCCTAAGGAGTAGTATAAGCAGTCCTTCTCTCCCTGACAGGTTAGGCCATGGGCCCTAAGGAGTAGTATAAGCAGTCCTTCTCTCCCTGACAGGTTAGACCCTGGGCCCTAAGGAGTAGTATAAGCAGTCCTTCCCTCCATCTCCCTGGCAGGTTAGGCCCTGGGCCCTAAGGAGTAGTATAAGCAGTCCTTCCCTCCATCTCCCTGGCAGGTTAGGCCCTGGGCCCTAAGGAGTAGTATAGGCAGTCCTTCTCTCCCTGGCAGGTTAGGCCCTGGGCCCTAAGGACTAGCATAGGCAGTCCTTCTCTCCCTGACAGGTTAGGCCCTGGGCCCTAAGGAGTAGTATAGGCAGTCCTTCTCTCCCTGGCAGGTTAGGCCCTGGGCCCTAAGGACTAGTATAGGCAGTCCTTCTCTCCCTGGCAGGTTAGGCCCTGGGCCCTAAGGACTAGTATAGGCAGTCCTTCTCTCCCTGACAGGTTAGGCCCTGGGCCCTAAGGACTAGTAGTACATGGAATCCATCCTTCCGCCAGTCTTGACAATGCTGCTTCACAGGCCCAGATCTTATCGATTAGGGGCTTCAGGTTGCCTTAGTATGCAGTGAGGCATACTAAGCTGATGTAAACTTTATATAGAAAAGTATGTGGACATGCTTTCAAATTAGTGGATTCGGCTATTTCAGCCACAACCGTTGCTGACAGGTTTATAAAATCGAGCACACAGCCATGCGATCTCCATAGACAAACATTGGCATTAGAATGGCCTTACTGAAGAGCTCAGTGACTTTCAATGTGGCGGCAGGCAGCCTAGTGGTTAGAGCGTTGGACTAGTAACAGAAAGGTTGCTAGATCGAATCCCCCGAGCTGACAAGGTAAAAACATGTCGTTCTGCCCCTGAACAAGGCAGTTTAACCCACTGTTCCCCTGAACAAGGCAGTTTAACCCACTGTTCCCCTGAACAAGGCAGTTTAACCCACTGTTCCCCTGAACAAGGCAGTTTAACCCACTGCTCCCCTGAACAAGGCAGTTTAACCCACTGTTCCCCTGAACAAGGCAGTTTAACCCACTGTTCCCCTGAACAAGGCAGTTTAACCCACTGTTCCCCTGAACAAGGCAGTTTAACCCACTGTTCCCCTGAACAAGGCAGTTTAACCCACTGTTCCCCTGAACAAGGCAGTTTAACCCACTGTTCCCCTGAACAAGGCAGTTTAACCCACTGTTCCCCTGAACAAGGCAGTTTAACCCACTGTTCCCCTGAACAAGGCAGTTTAACCCACTGTTCCCCTGAACAAGGCAGTTTAACCCACTGTTCCCCTGAACAAGGCAGTTTAACCCACTGTTCCCCTGAACAAGGCAGTTTAACCCACTGTTCCCCTGAACGAGGCAGTTTAACCCACTGTTCCCCTGAACAAGGCAGTTTAACCCACTGCTCCCCTGAACAAGGCAGTTTAACCCACTGCTCCCCTGAACAAGGCAGTTTAACCCACTGTTCCCCTGAACAAGGCAGTTTAACCCACTGTTCCCCTGAACAAGGCAGTTTAACCCACTGTTCCCCTGAACAAGGCAGTTTAACCCACTGTTCCCCTGAACAAGGCAGTTTAACCCACTGCTCCCCTGAACAAGGCAGTTTAACCCACTGCTCCCCTGAACAAGGCAGTTTAACCCACTGTTCCCCTGAACAAGGCAGTTTAACCCACTGTTCCCCTGAACAAGGCAGTTTAACCCACTGTTCCCCTGAACAAGGCAGTTTAACCCACTGCTCCCCTGAACAAGGCAGTTTAACCCACTGCTCCCCTGAACAAGGCAGTTTAACCCACTGCTCCCCTGAACAAGGCAGTTTAACCCACTGCTCCCCTGAACAAGGCAGTTTAACCCACTGCTCCCCTGAACAAGGCAGTTTAACCCACTGCTCCTAGGCCGTCATTGAAAATAAGAATTTGTTCTCAACTGACTTGCCTAGTTAAATAAAGGTTAAATAAAAAAATGTGTCACTGTCATAGGATGTCACCTTTCCATCAAGTCAGTTTTTCAAATTTCTGCCCTGCTAGAGCTGTCCCGGTCAATTGTAAGTGCTGTTATCGTGACGTGGAAATGTCTAGGAGCAACAACAGCTCAGCTGTGAAGTGGTTGGCCACATAAGCTCATAGAACGGGACTGCTGAAGTGTGCATCGCAAGACTCACTACTGAGTTCCAAACTTCCTCCGGAAGCAACGTCAGCACAAGAACTGTTTCTCAGGGGACTTCATGATATGGGTTTCCATGGCTGAGCAGTCACACACAAGCCTAAAGCTCACCACCATTGGACTATGGAGCAGTGGAAATGTGTTCTCTGGAGTGATGAATCACTTTTCACCATCTTGCAGTCCGACGGACAAATCTGGGTTTGGAGAACGCTACCTGCCCCAATGCATGGTGCCAACTGTAAAGTTTGGTGGCGGAAGAATAATGGTCTGTTTTTCATGGTTCAGGCCCCTTAGTTCCAGTGAAGGGAAATCTTAACACTACAGCATACAATGGCATTCTAAATGATTCTGTGCTTCCAACTTTTTGGCAAAAGCTTGAGGAAGGCCACTCCTGTTTCAGCATGACAATGGCCCAGTGCACAAAGCAAGGTCCATACAGAAATGGTTTGTTGAGATTGATGTGGAAGAAATTGACTGGGCTGCACAGAGCCCTGACCTCAACCTCATTGAACACCTTTGGGATGGATTGGAACGCCGACTGCGAGCCAGGCTTATTTGCCCAACATCAGTGCCCGACCTCACTAATGCTCTTATGGCTGAATGGAAGCAAGTCTCTGCAGCAATGTTCCAACATCCGCTGGGAAAGCCTTCCCAGAAGAGTGGAGGCTGTTATGGCAGCAAAAGTGTTGGGGGGGAACTTCTTAATTAATGCCCATGATTTTGGAATGAGATGTTCAACGAGCACGTGTCCACATACTTTTGGTCATGTGGTGTATAATCAATGACTCAAGGAGGCACATTACAGCCACACGCAGCCTGGGTTGGGGTTGGGGTTGCACAAACCATCAAATTATACAGTGTTGATAGATAGAAGTAACCCAATATTTATCTGACTGACAGAGTTTTATAAAAATAAAAAGACCGACCCATTGTGGAAAATACATGTGGTGATATTGATAGAACGGATGAGTTTATCCTGGAAGGCATATAGTGTAGAATATTATTTGGGGAGTATTGGTTTTCATATCAAAATGTTTGCTAAATCGTTACCCCAATATCTCTGAATGTTGTGTCTGGAATGTACAAAATACCAATAGCCAGTGCTTGAACTTGGTTGTGTGTCAGCTCACATGTACGGTGGCCTACGGTGTCCTTTTCAGGACTGCAAACGGAAGCTAAGTCAAGTGTCTCATTCGGAGATGCAGTATGTTGATTAAATCATTTGAATATCTGTCATCAGGTTGCTAAATCAACATATGTTCATCTACATAAAGATAATATGTAGACTAAGGTGCCATTTTTTGTTGCCTTTCTCTTAAGGTTTAAAACTGCAGTAGTATTTAATGGGAGAATGGAACCCGACACAGGAGGATCACTTCTTTAATCAGGATTAAACATTGATAAAACCTGCCCTCTACGTGACAGCCGGGGACCTACTTCAACGCCTGCCTGCCACGCACGGAAACCATGAATACATCTGTCTCCTCTGAAAATGACTGACTACACATTCTTTAGTATTAATTACAAGTGGGAAATGACTTTGTTCATCCATCAAACACGTGTCAAATGCAATACAGTGACACAATGCGAGAGGGCCCTAGTCATGTTCTGTTAACTACCTTATTGTCTTGACAGACATTGCATGTGAAAGCAGCTGCCTTTTGTTTGGCTGGGGGTTTTGTCACACTCCACAGAGCCAGCTACCTACCCCTGCTGAGACGAGGTTCAACCCAGATGTCTGAAATAGAGCACACGCAAATGATCATGTCAAGGTAGATTAATAGCTAAGATTAGGAAGAGTAATTTATCACTACCACTGTTCAAATGCATACAGTCAGCCACAATGAAAGGACAAGCGTTTAGAAATCGTCATGGAGATGCACCATGTGTAACCACCTGGCTAAGTCCCAAATGGCAGCCTATTCCCTATATAGTGCACTACCTTTGAAAGGGACCCATACAGAAGTAGTGCGCTAATATGGAATTGGGTGCCATTTGGGAAACACATCACCAGTCACTGATAAAAAAAAAAAAAACTGGTGCCAAAATAGATCCATCATATGTGAAAATAAATAGATAATGGCGGATGCAGAATGCGTACAGGATGAACCTGACTGATTATGTCATGGTGTGAATAGCAAGGGAATTCTGATGTAAAACCACCGGGGCATTTCTGAAGGGTTCAGGCAATTTCTGCGATTCAGACATGAGACTCTTATCCTACGTGAGATCTTATTCTATGTGAGACTCGTATCCTACGTGAGACTCGTATCCTACGTGAGACTCGTATCCTACGTGAGACTCGTATCCTACGTGAGACTCTTATCCTACGTGAGACTCGTATCCTACGTGAGACTCGTATCCTACGTGAGACTCGTATCCTACGTGAGACTCGTATCCTACGTGAGACTCGTATACTAACGTGAGACTCGTATCCTACGTGAGACTCGTATCCTACGTGAGACTCGTATCCTACATGAGACTCGTATCCTACGTGAGACTCTTATCCTACGTGAGACTCGTATCCTACGTGAGACTCGTATCCTACGTGAGACTCGTATCCTACGTGAGACTCGTATCCTACGTGAGACCCGTATCCTACGTGAGACTCTTATCCTACGTGAGACTCGTATCCTACGTGAGACCCTTATCCTCACCAGACATCACCGGCAACAACGTTGGGCACAAACCCACCGTCGCTGGACCAGACAGGACTGGCAAAAAGTGCTCTTCACCGACGAGTCGCGTTTTTGTCTCACCAGGGGTGATGGTCGAATTTGTGTTTATTGTCGAATGAATAAGCGTTACACCGAGGCCTGTACTCTGGAGCGGGATCAATTTGGAGGTGGAGGGTCCGTCATGGTCTGGGGCGGTGTGTCACAGCATCATCGGACTGAGCTTGTTGTCATTGCAGGCAAGCTCAACGCTGTACGTTACAGGGAAGACATCCTCCTCCCTCATGCTGTACCCTTCCTGCAGGCTCATCCTGACATGACCCTCCAGCATGACAATGCCACCAGCCATACTGCTCGTTCTGTGCGTGATTTCCTGCAAGACAGGAATGTCAGTGTTCTGCCATGGCCAGCAAAGAGCCCGGGTTTCAATCCCATTGAGCACGTCTGGGACCTTTTGGATTGGACGGTGAGGGCTAGGGTCATTCCCCCCAGAAATGTCAGTGAACTTGCAGGTGCCTTGGTGGAAGAGTGGGGTAACATCTCACAGCAAGAACTGGCAAATCTGGTGCAGTCCATGAGGAGGAGATACACTGCAGTACTTAATGCAGCTGGTGGCCACACCAGATACGGACTGTTACTTTTAATTTTGACCCCCTTTTTGTTCAGGGACACATTTTTCAATTTCTGTTAGTCACATGTCTGTAGAACTTGTTCAGTTTATGTCTCAGTTGTTGAATCTTGTTATGTTCATACAAATATTTACACATGTTAAATTTGCTGAAAATAAACACAGTTAACAGTGAGAAGACATTTCTTTTTTTGCTGAGTTTAGTATGCATTGGATTGTCAATGCATTGCTACGGAATGAATAGCTAGCGTTATACTGCCATTGGTTGACTAGGGCCCTTAGGCCTGGAATGAATAGCTAGCTTTATACTGCCATTGGTTGACTAGGGCCCTTAGGCCTGGAATGAATAGCTAGCTTTATACTGCCATTGGTTGACTAGGGCCCTTAGGCCTGGAATGAATAGCTAGCTTTATACTGCCATTGGATGACTAGGGCCCTTAGGCCTGGAATGAATAGCTAGCTTTATACTGCCATTGGTTGACTAGGGCCCTTAGGCCTGGAATGAATAGCTAGCTTTATACTGCCATTGGTTGACTAGGGCCCTTAGGCCTGGAATGAATAGCTAGCGTTATACTGCCAATTGGTTGACTAGGGCCCTTAGGCCTGGAATGAATAGCTAGCATTATACTGCCATTGGTTGACTAGGGCCCTTAGGCCTGGAATGAATAGCTAGCGTTATACTGCCAATTGGTTGACTAGGGCCCTTAGGCCTGGAATGAATAGCTAGCTTTATACTGCCATTGGTTGACTAGGGCCCTTAGGCATGGAGTGAATAACAAGTGTGAGAAGAAAACATTAAACCTCACATGAGCCACACAATGCATTCATGGAATGTTCACTTTGCCAATGGCCTCTTGTGAATCCTGTGTTTGATACAATTGACACAGATTATAGATTTGACCTGAAGGAAAATGCACAATTTGGTGTCTAGAAATGTCAGATCGTAGAACAGGAGAGTAGACCTAAGTGAGAATTTATAAATCCCCAAATTGTATTATCTTAGATGGGAGGAGAGCACACAGATCCTACCTTTTCAGAATGCACAACACCATGTCTTATTTTGCCTGGAGCAAGAACTTATATCTGTGAATTTGCATATACATGTATTTGCAGAGATCCAATCAAACATCAAGGAGCAGACACAATTCCGGAATTCAAAGCGGAATACCAACCAGTTCTCTCTATAACTAATACATAAAGCCCAGAGCCCTAGGAAGGAGAGAGGGAGGGGGAGAGCGTCATGCTCAATCTTCGTAACAGATAACATTAAAGCCTACAGAGAAGTTTTAAGCAGCTGTCTTATTGTGTCTCAGGTCATGGTACACATCCTGGTTACAATGGGATTGGAGTAAGTCAAGTCGAACTGATTCTGTCCCAACACACTACTCCACTGTGTGCCAGCTGCCTAGTCTGTAACAGAACCTCTATAGATACAGGCTAGCATCTTAACATGCATTCTAATATAACAGCACCTCTATGGATACAGGCTAGCATCTTAACATGCATTCTAATATAACAGCACCTCTATAGATACAGGCTAGCATCTTAACATGCATTCTAATATAACAGCACCTCTATAGATACAGGCTAGCATCTTAACATGCATTCTAATATAACAGCACCTCTATAGATACAGACTAGCATCTTAACATGCATTCTAATATAACAGCACCTCTGTAGATACAGGCTAGCATCTTAACATGCATTCTAATATAACAGCACCTCTGTAGATACAGGCTAGCATCTTAACATGCATTCTAATATAACAGCACCTCTGTAGATACAGGCTAGCATCTTAACATGCATTCTAATATAACAGCACCTCTATAGATACAGGCTAGCATCTTAACATGCATTCTAATATAACAGCACCTCAATAGATACAGGCTAGCATCTTAACATGCATTCTAATATAACAGCACCTCTATGGATACAGACTAACATCTTAACATGCATTCTAATATAACAGAACCTGTATGGATACAGGCTAGCATCTTAACATGCATTCTAATATAACTGCACCTCTATAGATACAGGCTAGCATCTTAACATGCATTCTAATATAACAGCACCTCTATGGATACAGGCTAGCATCTTAACATGCATTCTAATATAACAGCACCTCTATGGATACAGGCTAGCATCTTAACATGCATTCTAATATAACAGCACCTCTGTAGATACAGGCTAGCATCTTAACATGCATTCTAATATAACAGCACCTCTGTAGATACAGGCTATCATCTTAGCATGCATTCTAATTTACTAAAATGAACAAGAGCAATCATTCTGGGTAATGCATGTCATGTCTGTATTGTTTGGAGTATACCGAGGTGCTACTCAATCGAACCAAGATTAAGGTCAAATCTGAAAAATGTGACCATTTTGAGATGGAGTTAAAATGTAAATTATCCTCACATACTGTGGGTGTATTGCCTCAAACAGATATTTACAACTACTTAACTTTTGGGTGTAATAATTATTATCTAAAAACCATATCCAGCTGCCAGGGTTAATTTATATCTTGTTCCCCTTTCAAAGATGAGATTGTCCATGGTAAGGTACAGAGACTACAATACCACCTTATGCGGGCTCCTCAAATTCAAAAAGTCAGTCTGTACAGATTGTCCAAATATCTTCCCCAATACAGATGAACTTGGCAATAATTAAAGTGAAGTAGAAAATGAGAGAACGTACAAGAGGTGATTGAAGGAAGGAACCACGGAATGGGAGTTAGTGGAAATATTCATTCTGAAGCTTCGAAGTGCGTTATTAGGACACAATTTTAACAGGGCTCATAGTAGCTCTCATTAGATGGTGTATCAAACCAGAACAAAACTCACTTCTCTTATTAACTATGTGGAGGAAGTGGATCGGAAAATTAAAATGGCGAAAACGAGAAGAGGCTACAGAGGGCAGAACAGCCGATTCTGTGGTTTTGTCACCACCAGGCTCTTGCTCTGCTGTTGCTCTCCCACTAATAAGTCAGCTCAGCTTTTTGTACGCGTCGCAAATGGCACCCTATTCCCTTTATAGTGCACTACTTTTTGATGGACCCTGGTCAAAAGTAGTGTACTATATAGGGGGAAAGGGTGTAGTTTGGATTGCATACGTCAGAGTGCAGTTCGTTCACATGGTCTTTAATTCCCCATCATTGATTGGAATTTAAAGTCCTGAATATACCGGCAATGTTATATTCAGATTATCTCTTTGAAACTCAGTTGCTGACATTTTGTTTTTAAATGACCAAGTAGCACAGTCTTTCACTTTAAAGCAGTTTCTGTTCTACAAAATGTATTGTAGTATACATACTCAGAAGAAGAAGAAGATTGAAGAAGACTTTATTGTACACAGATGTTCAGCAGAAACTTTTCTTCCCCTTTATTGGAATGGAGTGGAATCTACCATTTCTGATATGGTTTGATCTAAGAATGTACAATGCGAGATGGTATGTTACGATCGACTGGTCTCTCACTGATAACAATCCCCGATTGACTGTGTTTTCTCCAACATGCTGTATACCGATACAACCCTACTAATCCAACATGTTCACCCCGAACATTAAATGATCTCAGAGTTGAAGCTTAGAGAGGACACACTGAATTCTAACATTATGTCTCTGAATAATTAGTACGCTATGCTTTGTTTGAAGCCACATTCCCTGTGGTAAACGTCCATCAATAAAAACAGCCTTTCATCTTGATATGCTGCAATGTTCCCTATAAAGTGCACTACTTCTGACCAGGGTCCATCAAAACGAGTGCACTAGATAAGGAATAGGGTGCCATTTGGGACGGCGAAACAGACAAGCTGATCTCATCTGTGCTTTTTTTCCTCCTTTTGTATTACTACATCTGAAGAAAACGTTCCTGTCAACAACAGAATAAGATTTACATCAACATCAGGCTCGTTTTCTTCGTGTCTGTCAGAAAACACTTGAGACGTGTCAAATATTTTGTTGTGCTTATAACGAGACATTGGCTGTCTGCATGTATAACGTTTTTAAAGATTTTAATATATGAGTAAGTCATCTGTTAGCAGTGGTGTAAAGTACTCAATTGTCAAACTGGAGTAAATGCAAAGATACCTTAATAATAGAAAATGACTCAAGTAAAAGTGAGTCAGCAAATATTACTTCAGTATAAGTCTAAAAGTATTTGGTTTTAAATATACTTTTAAGTATCAAAAGTAAATGTAATTGATAAAAAATATACTTAAGTATCAAAAGTGAAATTAAAAGTATAAATAATTACCAAATTCCTTATATTAAGCAAACCAGACGGCACCATTTTCTTGTTTTTGTATTATTTCCTAATAGCCAGGGGCACACTCCAGTACTCAGACATCATTACAGATAGCCAGAGGCACACTCCAATACTCAGACATCATTACAGATAGACAGGGGCACACTCCAGTACTCAGACATCATTACAGATAGCCAGGGGCACAATCCAGTACTCAGACATCATTACAGATAGCCAGGGGCACACTCCAGTACTCAGACATCATTACAGATAGCCAGGGGCACACTCCAGTACTCAGACATCATTACAGATAGCCAGGGGCACACTCCAGTACTCAGACATCATTACAGATAGCCAGGGGCACACTCCAGTACTCAGACATCATTACAGATAGCCAGGGGCACACTCCAGTACTCAGACATCATTTACAAATAAAGCATTTCTGCTTAGTGTGTCCACCAGATCAGAAACAGTAGGAATGACCAGGGATGTTCTCTGTTTAGTGTGTCCACCAGATCAGAGGCAGCAGAGATGACCAGGGATGTTCTCTGCTTAGTGTGTCCACCAGTTCAGAAACAGTAGGGATGACCAGGGATGTTCTCTGCTTAGTGTGTCCACCAGATCAGAAACAGTAGGGATGACCAGGGATGTTCTCTGTTTAGTGTGTCCACCAGTTCAGAAACAGTAGGGATGACCAGGGATGTTCTCTGCTTAGTGTGTCCTCCAGATCAGAAACAGTAGGGATGACCAGGGATGTTCTCTGCTTAGTGTGTCCACCAGATCAGAAACAGTAGAGATGACCAGGGATGTTCTCTGTTTAGTGAGTCCTCCAGATCAGAAACAGTAGAGATGACCAGGGATGTTCTCTGTTTAGTGTGTCCTCCAGATCAGAAACAGAGGGATAACCAGGGATGTTCTCTGTTTAGTGAGTCCTCCAGATCAGAGGCAGTAGGGATGACCAGGGATGTTCTCTGCTTAGTGTGTCCACCAGATCAGAAACAGTAGAGATGACCAGGGATGTTCTCTGTTTAGTGTGTCCTCCAGATCAGAAACAGAGGGATGACCAGGGATGTTCTCTGTTTAGTGTGTCCTCTAGATCAGAAACAGTAGAGATGACCAGGGATGTTCTCTGTTTAGTGTGTCCTCCAGATCAGAAACAGTAGGGATGACCAGGGATGTTCTCTTGAAAAGTGAGTGAATTGGACCATTTTAATGTGCTTTTGGGTGCAAGTATATTATTTTATTTACTATTGTAGTGAAGTAAAAGTTGTCAAAAATATAAATAGTAAAGTACAGATACCCCCAAAAAACTACTTAAGTAGTACTTTAAAGTATTTTTACTTAATTACTTTACACTACTGTCTGTTAGTATTTGAACTTCAGTCCAATTTGATTCTACTCTATCCAATGTTTCTCTTCTGTTTGAAAGATACAGAAGAAACAATTTGTCACGCAACTACGTGTGGTATTGTATGGTGTGATATCAAACTAAGATAAGTACAAATAAAAATACATCGATCGCCTCCAAATGTCTCTAATGTACAGAGCACGAGAACAAAACTGTGCAACTGGCGAGCAGAAATAACAGCACGGCTGAAAAGAAAAAAACAGTATTTGAATTCACTCAACGACTCCTGCTGTAATCACATATTGAAATGGAAATTACAGCCTAGTAGAAGTGCATGGCTGTGTTATGGATTACTTTGGGATTGATTGTATATTTCTCAGGCAATCCAACAACTTCAGCTTTGTTGCAATTGCTGTTACCATTAACATTACACTTTAGAGTATGGTAATTTCAGGGCCAGTTGTTGCATTGTATTGTCACTCTTGTAAGTGGAACCAGACACATTTCGATCCAGTTTGCAAGCTTTTTAGTTTGATATTACGCAACAATGTGGCTCAACCTGTACATTGGGGGTATAACGATTGGTCATAAATTCTAGTGATGGAGAAGAGAGAGAACAAAACCAGTGAACAATGAGTGTTGAAGTCACGCTACCTGTCCAACTGGAAGCTGAATGGAAGAGGATAACTAAAACAAACCTGTCCAACTGGAAGCTGGACGTAAGAGGATAACTAAAACAAACCTGTCCAACTGGAAGCTGGATGGAAGTGGATAACTAAAACAAACCTGTCCAACTGGAAGCTGGACGTAAGAGGATAACTAAAACAAACCTGTCCAACTGGAAGCTGGACGTAAGAGGATAACTAAAACGATATGTGTTGTTTTATAAAGGCCATTTTCCCAACATGTTGGAAACTAGGATAACATGAACAAACTTTTTTTCTTCATTCAATCATCTGATCAGAACTGCTTTATATTGTACTGGAATAGCTAATCCACCTCATCCACCACCGTTGTGAGGGCTCCACTTGGCTATAATGCATGCTGACCATTGTAGGCATTAGAAGTCCCATCACATGGAATCACAGGTGTTATGAGGAAAGTGATGTGAAATATTATGAAGAAATGTACCATTCTCTTTTAAAATTTCACACATAATGATATTGTTAATTGTTCAGCAAGACCACCCTGCACACATACACACACACACACACACACACACACACACACACACACACACACACACACACACACACACACACACACACACACACACACACACACACACACACACACACACACACACATATACACACACACACACACACACACACACACACACACACACACACACACACACACATACAAACACACACACACACACAATTACTCCATGTGTCTTTTCGGAATTTACCACAAGTATGCATCAATGTCAATGTGGACCGTATATATGGTGTTTCATTAGCTGGTGTTGCTTGATCTATATTGTAAAAAAAAAAAATCAGCACATTTTTGAACACACACTAACCTATAGATCTGACAATGGTCTTCACTTCTTCAGTCCGTTTCACCACAGGTGATCTAGCTAGAGATGGAAAAGGACCTTGGTTGGGTCACCTTGGTCCATTTTATAGTGTGAAAATGTCCTTTAAATGTGTTATCCACAGCAGAGATTGACCCAAATGTAAATGTACCACAGTCAAACATTCTCCTTCTTTTCTAAGTTCATTCATCTTACTATTTTGGGGTTTGCAGGTAGGGGTGTCGGTCAGGGTTGGGCTCAATTCAGAATTTTGGAATTTACTCCCATTCAACTCATGAGTTGAAACTCAAATTGAATTGGCCATACCCCACAGGATGTGAAATTTGCATTTGAGTGACAGGAAGTAGTATTTAATTCAGTGCAATTCAAAGAAATTGCACTCAGTCATAGAACATGAGAGTTTCATTGAATCTGGCAGGTCACAGTTCCAGATACCCAAATAATATGCTGTATCACATTTCTCACTCAGGGTTGGTCCTGCTCGGTCCCTGGATGGGAGACTAGATGCTGCTGGAAGTGATGTCGAAGAGCCAGTAGAAGGGCCAGAAGGACCAGGAGAAGGGCCAGAAGAGGGGCCAGAAGGGCCAGCAGAAGGCCCAGTAGAAGGACCAGAAGGGCAAGTAGAAGTTCCAGTAGAAGGGCCAGAAGAGGAGCCAGAAGGGCCAGCAGAAGGACCAGTAGAAGGACAAGTAGACGGGCCAGGTGGGCAAGTAGAAGTTCCAGTAGAAGGGCCAGAAGAGGGGCCAGTAGAAGGGCCAGTAGAGGGCCAGAAGGGGCAAAAGAAGGGCCAGTAGAAGGACCAGTAGAAGGGCCAGTAGGGGGGCCAGTAGAAGGGCCAGAAGGCTCAGTAGAAGTGCCAGAAGAAGGGCCAGTAGAGGGACCAGTAGAAGGGCCAGAAGGGCCAGAAGGCCCAGTAGAAGGGCCAGTAGAAGGGCCAGAAGGGCCAGAAGGGCTAGTAGAAGGGCCCAAAGAATGACCAATAGAAGGGCCAGAAGACGGGTCGGTAGAAGGGCCAGTAGAAGGGCCAGTAGAAGGACCAGTAGAAGGGCCAGTAGAAGGGTCAGTAGAAGGACCAGTAGAAGGGCCAGTAGAAGGGTCAGTAGAAGGGCCAGTAGAAGGGCCAGAAGGGCCAGCAGAAGGGCCGGAAGGACCAGTAGAAGGGCCAGTGGAAGGGCCAGAAGGGCCAGTAGAAGGGACAGAAGGGCCAGTAGAAGGCCAAAAGAATGACCAGTAGAAGGGCCAGAAGACGGGTCGGTAGAAGGACCAGTAGAAGGGCCAGTAGAAGGGCCAGTAGAAGGGCCAGTAGAAGAGCCAGTAGAAGGGCCGGTAGAAGGGCCAGAAGAGGGGCCAGTAGAAGGGCCAGTAGAAGGGCCAGTAGAAGGGCCAAAAGAATAACCAGTAAAAGGGCCAGAAGACGGGTCGGTAGAAGGGCCAGTAGAAGAGCCCGTGGAAGGGCCAGAAGAAGGGACAGTAGAGGGACCAGAAGACGGGCCAGTAGAAGGGCCAGTAGAAGGGCCAGTAGAAGGGCCAGTAGAAGGGCCAGTAGAAGGGCCAGACGAAGGACCAGTAGAAGGGACAGACGAAGGACCAGTAGAAGGGCCAGTAGAATGGCCAATAGAAGGGCCAGAAGGGCCAGCAGAAGGGCCAGAAGGACCAGTAGAAAAGCCAGAAGGGCCGGTAGAAGTTCCGGTAGAAGGGCCATAGGAAGGGCCAGCAAAAGGGCCAGAAGAAGAGCCAGTAGAATGCCCAGAAGGGTCAGTAGAAGGGCGAGAAGGGCCAGTGGAAGGACCAGAAGGGCCAGTAGAAGTTCTAGTAGAAGGGCCAGAAGAAGGGCCAGTAGAATGGCCAGTAGAAGGGCCAGAAGGCCCAGTGGAAGAGCCAGAAGAAGGGCCAGTAGGAGGGCCAGAAGGGCCAGTTGACGGACCAGAAGGGCCAGTAGAAGAGCCAGTAGAAAGGCCAACAAAATTGCCGGTAGAAGGGCAAGAAGAAGGGCCGGTAGAAGGGCCAGAAGGGCCAGTAGAAGGACCAGGAGGGCCAGTAGAAGGGCCAGTAGAAGGGCCAGTAGAAGGGCCACTAGAAGGGCCAGTATAAGGGCCAGAAGAGGGGCCAGTAGAAGGGCCAGTATAAGGGCCAGAAGAAGGGCCAGTAGAAGGGCCAGTATAAGGGCCAGAAGAAGGGCCAGTAGACGGGCCAGTAGAAGGGCCAGAAGGGCCAGAATGGACAGTAGAAGGGCCAGTGAAAAGGCCAGTAGAAGGGCCAGTAGAAGGGCCAGAAGGACCAGTAGAAGGGCCAGAATGGCCAGTAGAAGGGCCAGAAGGGCCAGTAGAAGGGCCAGAAGGGCCGGTAAAAGGGACAGAATGGCCAGTAGAATGGCCAATACAAGGGCCAGTAGAAGAGCCAGAAGAAGGGCCAGTAGAAGGGCCAGAAGGGCCAGTAGAAAGGCCAAAAGGGCCGGTGGAAGGGCCAGAAGGGCCAGTAGAAGTTCCAGTAGAAGGGCCAGAAGGGCCAGAATGCCCAGTAGGAGAGCCATAAGAAAGGCCAGTAGAAGGGCCAGTAGAAAGACCAGAAGGGCCAGCAGAAGGGCCAGAAGAGGGGCCGGTAGAAGGGCCAGTAGAAGGGCCCGAAGAAGGGCCAGTAGAAGGACCAGTAGAAGGAAGAGCCAGCAGAAGAGCCAGAAGGGCCAGTAGAAGGACCAGAAGGGCCAGTAGAAGGGCCAATAGAATGGCCAGAAGGGCCAGTAGAGGGGCCAGAAGGACCAGTAGAAGGGCCAATAGAAGGCCAAGTAGAAGGCCAGAAGAAGGGTACGAGGTGCCAGAAGGACCGGTAGAAGGGCCCGAAGGGCCAGAAGGGCCGGATGGGCCAGTAGAAGGGCCAGTAGAAGGGCCGGAAAGGCCAGTAGTCACTCTTTCCTCCGTTCTAAAGAAATATAATATATCATAATTCCCCAGGGCAGTGATTGGGACATTACCCTGTGTAGGGTGTAGGGTTTCTAGGGAGTTTTTCTTAGCTAGCGCGCTTCTACGCCTGCATTGCTTGCTGTTTGGGGTTTTAGGCTGGGTTTCTGTACAGCACTTTGAGATATCCACTGATGTAAGAAGGGCTATATAAATAAATTTGATTTGATTTGTCATTTGGATGGGACATTAGATGACTGTCCTGACTCTGTGGTCACTAAAGAGAACCTGCCACTTATTGTAAGGGTGTTAACCCTGGTGTCCTGGCTAAATCTCCAATCTGTCCCTCATACATTCATGGACACCTAATCATCCCCAGCTTCCAATTTGGTCATTCACTCCCCTGTAACTATTCCCCATGTTATTGCTGTAAATGAGAATATGTTCTCAGTCAATTTACCTGGCAAAATAAGGATACATTTTTTAAACTATATTTGTCACGTGCGCCGAATACAACAGGTTTAGACCTTACAGTGAAATGCTTAACTTACAAGCCCATAACCAACAATGGCGTTTTAAGAAAAATACCTAAAAAAATAAAATACATTTAATAACAAATAATTAAAGAGCAGCAGTACAATAACAAAAGGCTATATACAGGGGGTACCGGTACAGCGTCAATGTGCGGGGCACCGGTTTGTTAAAGTGACTGTGCATAGATAATAACAGAGAGGGGGGGGGGGGGGGGGCAGTGCAAATAGTCTGGGTAGATATTTAATTAGATGTTCGGGAGTGTTATGGCTTGGGGGTAGAAGCTGTTTGGAATCCTCTTGGACCAAGACTTGGCGCTCCGGTACCGCTTGCCGTGAGGTGCTAAAAGTAGAACATTATGCATCTCAATTACCAGGTCAACACACTGGTCAATTGAATGTTACTTTTACGATATTGTCTGATTTCATCAATATATCTAGGTGCCGTTTGCTGGCTGTGTCGCAGCTGGCCACGACCGGGAGACCAATTAAGCTGCGCACAATTGGCCCAGAGTCGTCCAGGTTAGTGGAGGGTTTGGCCAGCCGGGATGTTCTTGTCCCATCGCGCTCTAGCGACTCCTGTGGCAAGCTGGGCGCATGCATGCTGACAAGGTAGCCAGGTGTATGGTGTTTCCTCCTACATATTTTTGCGGCTGGCTTCCGGTTTAAGAGAGCATTGTGTCAAGAAGCAGTACTGGTGGGGTCGGCTCTCGACCTTGGAGTGACACCAACTGATCTTAACTGCGTAAATGCCTGTTTTGTATTTTTCTGTTAGATTGAATGTTTATTTTTTTGCTAACAGCATAGATACGCTAGGCTACTAAACTTTACCGTTGGTCACCAACCCAAAGCTGTTCGTGTGTGTGTGTGTGTGTGTGTGTGTGTGTGTGTGTGTGTGTGTGTGTGTGTGTGTGTGTGTGTGTGTGTGTGTGTGTGTGTGTGTGTGTGTGTGTGTGTGTGTGTGTGTGTGTGTGTGTGTGTGTGTGTGTGTGTGTGTGTGCGCGTGCGTGGACGTGTTTAACTGTCAGCAAAGTGTATCACGTAAGCTTTCTAAATGTGGTATCCATATTGGCTTAAGCTCAGGCAGACGTCGGCAATCAAACGACACCGGAGGAATGTTGGAATGATTGTTAGCTTTAAAGGATTTAAGTCAACTCTGAAACAGTGCTTATTGCTCTGTTATCCACTTTTGCGTTAATGAAAAGCATGTCCTGAATCTGTCAAGGGAGATTAGGTGAATATGATTATTATTGTCCTTTTGTTAATGTAGATTTCTATCCATGGGGATAACAGTCAACTCATCTGTATTTCCTTCCCCTGCCAAGTCGGTGAAAAGGAGTTGAAATGAAGTTCCATCATCAGAATTATAGTGTCGAGAAGAACTCCACGTCTGACCGTACCAAAGCAAGAAGAAGTATCACAAATGTGCTTTCACAAAGATGTCTCTTATCTTTGTAGGATGTTGTATAAATTTACATATCATAAAACATAGATTTATTGTTATCCCCTTTGACTGGTCCCTCGGGTGTGGAAGTAGTTAAAAATCCTCTTTACAGAATATATTTACTGAAAATGAACTTAAACACATATAATCATACTCTCATTGCCATTTAAATAATGGTAATTTTTCAGAGAATATTATATGATCTTCATAAAGGTATAAAACAAGGATGTGCTTTATCACTGTATCTATTTATTATGGTGCTAAAAACACATTATAATCAGCGGTAAACCTGTCATTCAGGACAGGCAGAGCCCCACCTGTTTTGAGCCCATTCTCTTTGCCCACTAAGATTTACACGCTAAAAATCGCCACTGATAATAACACCTTCACCTCGGACAAAAGGTCCCCCCACAACCAGAACCTCAGATTTTGACCTGATGTTGCATCTATTTGAATGCTTGATCTATTTGTAGATTGATTTGCAAATTCCATCTATTTGTAGATTGATGAAAATCAGAGGGTATTTGTAACATGTGCTTGTTTATTCTAGTACATTGTACAGTGATAGATCTTATTGAGCTGAAAGATGAACCCGTAGACAAATGCTCATCAGATATAAAAGAGAAAGAACTACTTGTAAAAGAAGTGGAACAATCAACAGGATCAAAGTCATCCAAAAAGGATTGATTTCAAACATTCAGCTGAAGGATTGTCAGTTAATTCATTATTTAATCACCGGTGTTCATTGAAATTAGTCTCAAGGATCTGGGCCAGGTGGAGGGATTTGATAAATAACCCGATAAAACGTTTACACAAATTGTTCATTAGGCACCAGTGTATGAAAAGGGAAGAGGAGCCAATGTTGAATTTTTTTTTTTATCACATTCTCTCTCTGTTTCTCTCTTTCTTTCTTTCTTTCTTTCTTTCTTTCTTTCTTACTTACTTCCAGACTGTTGTCAATCGGTCAGTAATTTAACAACGTCTCAGAGAGTCGTGGTTTAGGGATGGGCAGACATATTTGGTGGTGTTGCGCAGTCTAGCCATAGCTAGACTATCATGCTTTTATTAATTAGTCTTTTCACCTGAGGAATTATCAAATTATCAACCACAAATATAATGGCTCGATTAATCTCTTCCCACCATCTGGTGTGAGAGAAGTGCCCCTCTGGTCCTGATAACCTTCCCTGGTGCTGTGTTGGGGTAATAGGCTGTTCAAAGCCCTGCTCTACTGCGGACAGATGAGCAAGGGGTGGGGCTGCAGCAGCTGTGGCTTAGTCTGTCACCTGCTGCCTGTCAGATGATGCACCTTAGTTCAGAGTTCAGGCTATCCAGGCCTGCTGTCCAGACAGGATAGGGAGGACTGTGCCTGGCAGCCCGGTGTACAAGCCTGGATGAGAGGAGCGTCATTAACTAACTAAGGGGCCCTTGAGAGACAACATCAGAGAGTGGTTTGTAAGAATGAGATGTCACAATGCAGTGGGTGTGGATTAGACTTCAATCACAGTGGGTGTAGATTATAATTCTATCACAGTGGGTGTAGATTATACTTCTATCACAGTGGGTGTAGATTATACTTCTATCACAGTGGGTGTAGATTATAATTCTATCACAGTGGGTGTAGATTATAATTCTATCACAGTGGGTGTAGATTATACTTCTATCACAGCGGGTGTAGATTATGCTTCTATCACAGTGGGTGTAGATTATACTTCTACCATAGTGGGTGTAGATTATACTTCTACCACAGTGGGTGTAGATTATACTTAAATACATATATCACAGTGGGTGTAGATTATAATTCTATCACAGTGGGTGTAGATTATACTTCTATACTTCTATCACAGTGAGTGTAGATTATAATTCTATCACAGTGGGTGTAGATTATACTTCTATCACAGTGAGTGTAGATTAAACTTCTATACTTCTATCACAGTGGGTGTAGATTATAATTCTATCACAGTGGGTGTAGATTATACTTCTATACTTCTATCACAGTGAGTGTAGATTATACTTCTATCACAGTGAGTGTAGATTAAACTTCTATACTTCTATCACAGTGGGTGTAGATTATAATTCTATCACAGTGGGTGTAGATTATACTTCTATCACAGTGAGTGTAGATTATACTTCTATACTTCTATCACAGTGGGTGTAGATTATACTTCTATCACAGTGGGTGTAGATTATACTTCTATACTTCTATCACAGTGGGTGTAGATTATACTTCTATACTTCTATCACAGTGGTCATAGATTATACTTCTATCACAGTGGTCATAGATTATACTTCCATTACAAATTGGAGAATATCATACTTCCATACTTACAGTCTATCACAGTGGGTGTAGATTATAATTCTAAAACAGTGGGTGTAGATTATAAATCTAACATAGTGAGTGTAGATTATACTTCTACCACAGTGGGTGTAGATTATACTTCTATCACAGTGGGTGTAGATTATACTTCTATCACAGTGGGTGTAGATTATACTTCTATCACAGTGGGTGTAGATTATACTTCTATCACAGTGGGTGTAGATTATACTTCTATCACAGTGGGAGTAGATACTACTTCTATCACAGTGGGTGTAGATTATAATTCTATCACAGTGAGTGTAGATTATACTTCTATCACAGTGGGTGTAGATTATAATTCTATCACATTGGGTGTAGATTATACTTCTATCACAGTGGGTGTAGATTATACTTCTATACTTATTTCACAGTGGGTGTAGATTATACTTCTATCACAGTGAGTGTAGATTATACTTCTATCACAGTGGGTGTAGATTATACTTCTATACTTCTATCACAGTGGGTGTAGATTATACTTCTATCACAGTGGGTGTAGATTATACTTCTATCACAGTGAGTGTAGATTATACTTCTATCACAGTGGGTGTAGATTATACTTCTATCACAGTGGGTGTAGATTATACTTCTATCACAGTGAGTGTAGATTATAATTCTATCACATTGGGTGTAGATTATACTTCTATCACAGTGGGTGTAGATTATACTTCTATACTTATTTCACAGTGGGTGTAGATTATACTTCTATCACAGTGAGTGTAGATTATACTTCTCTCACAGTGGGTGTAGATTATACTTCTATCACAGCGGGTGTAGATTATACTTCTATCACAGTGGGTGTAGATTATACTTCTATCACAGTGGGTGTAGATTATACTTCTATCACAGTGGGTGTAGATTATACTTCTATCACAGTGGGTGTAGATTATACTTCTATACTTCTATCACAGTGGGTGTAGATTATACTTCTATCACAGTGGGTGTAGATTATACTTCTATCACAGTGAGTGTAGATTATACTTCTATACTTCTATCACAGTGGGTGTAGATTATACTTCTATCACAGTGGGTGTAGATTATACTTCTATCACAGTGGGTGTAGATTATACTTCTATCACAGTGGGTGTAGATTATACTTCTATCACAGTGGGTGTAGATTATACTTCTATACTTCTATCACAGTGGGTGTAGATTATACTTCTATCACAGTGAGTGTAGATTATACTTCTATACTTCTATCACAGTGGGTGTAGATTATACTTCTATCACAGTGGGTGTAGATTATACTTCTATCACAGTGGGTGTAGATTATACTTCTATCACAGCGGGTGTAGATTATACTTCTATCACAGTGAGTGTAGATTATACTTCTATCACAGTGGGTGTAGATTATACTTCTATCACAGTGGGTGTAGATTATACTTCTATCACAGTGAGTGTAGATTATACTTCTATCACAGTGGGTGTAGATTATACTTCTATCACAGTGGGTGTAGATTATACTTCTATCACAGTGGGTGTAGATTATACTTCTATACTTCTATCACAGTGAGTGTAGATTATACTTCTATACTTCTATCACAGTTAGTGTAGATTATACTTCTATCACAGTGGGTGTAGATTATACTTCTACCACAGTGGGTGTAGATTATACTTCTACCACAGTGGGTGTAGATTATACTTCTATCACAGTGGGTGTAGATTATACTTCTATCACAGTGGGTGTAGATTATACGTCTATCACAGTGGGTGTAGATTATACTTCTATCACAGTGGGTGTAGATTATACTTCTATCACAGTGGGTGTAGATTATACTTCTATCACAGTGGGTGTAGATTATACTTCTACCACATTGGGTGTAGATTATACTTCTATCACAGTGGGTGTAGATTATACTTCTATCACAGTGGGTGTAGATTATACTTCTACCACATTGGGTGTAGATTATACTTAAATACATATATCACAGTAGGTGTAGATTATACTTCTATCACAGTGGGTGTAGATTATACTTCTATCACAGTGGGTGTAGATTATACTTAAATACATATATCACAGTAGGTGTAGATTATACTTCTATCACAGTGGGTGTAGATTATACTTCTATACTTCTATCACAGTGGGTGTAGATTATACTTCTATCACAGTGGGTGTAGATTATAATTCTATCACAGTGGGTGTAGATTATACTTCTATCACAGTGGGTGTAGATTATACTTCAATCACAGTAGGTGTAGATTATACTTCTATCACAGTAGGTGTAGATTATACTTCTATCACAGTGGGTGTAGATTATACTTCTATCACAGTGGGTGTAGATTATACTTCTACCATAGTGGGTGTAGATTATACTTCTACCACAGTGGGTGTAGATTATACTTAAATACATATATCACAGTGGGTGTAGATTATACTTCTATCACAGTGGGTGTAGATCATACTTCTATCACAGTGGGTGTAGATTATACTTCTATCACAGTGGGTGTAGATTATACTTCTACCACAGTGGGTGTAGATTATACTTCTACCACAGTGGGTGTAGATTATACTTCTATCACAGTGGATGTGGATTATCTTTCCATCACAGTGGGTGTAGATATACTTCTATCACAGTAGGTGTAGAATATACTTCGTACTGCACAGTGCAGTCTGAACAATACATGCAATACATACTTTACTCAGACATTGTTCTCTAACAAGTAGGATTCACAAGGGGAACCTTCTTTCATTCCATCCATGTTAAAACTCACTTTAAAACTCACTTAAAACTCACTTAACTTCTCTAGGGTTGGGGACAGCATTAGGAAATTTTGGATGAAATGCATGCCCAAATTAAACTGCCTGCTTCTCGGGCCCAGAAGATATGATATGTATATAACTGGTATATGTGGATAGAAAACACTCTAAAGTTTCCAAAACTGTTAAAATAGTGTCTGTGAGTATAACAGAACTGATTTGGCAGGCGAAAACCTGAGAAAAATCCATTCAGGAAGTATTTTTGGGGCGTTTTTGTAGTTTTCTATTCAGTGCCATTGCAGTATCCATTGACTTAGGACTCAATTTGCAGTTTCTATGCCTTCCACTAGATGTCAACAGTCGTTAGAAATTGTTTTAGGCGTGTATTCTGAAAAATGAGGAAGTAAGAGCAGTCTGAATGAGTGGTCCCTAAGGTGTCACAGAGCTTTTTCATGCGCACGACCGAGATAGTGCCTTTCTTGTTTACCTTTTAAATTGACTACGTTATTGTCCGGTTGAAATATTATTGATTATTTAGGCTAAAAACAACCTGAGGATTGAATATAAACATCGTTTGACATGGTTCTATGAACTTTACGGATACAATTTGGATTTTTTGGTCTGCCTGGTTTGACTGCATTTGAGCCTGTGGATTACTGAAGAAAACGCGCAAACAAAACAGAGGTTTTTGGATATAAAGATACTTTATCGAACAAAAGGAACATTTATTGAGTAAATGAATGTCTGCTGAGTGCCACCATATGAAGATCATCAAAGGTAAGGGATTCATTTTATCTCTATTTCTGACTTGTGTAACTGTTCTACTTGGTTGGTTACTGTTTGTAATGATTTGTCTAGTGGGCTATGTTTTCAAATAATCGTAAGGTATGCTTTCGCCGTAAAGCATTTTTTACATCTGACACCGTGGTTGGATTCACAAGAAGTTAATCTTTAAACCTATGTAAAATATGTTTTGTTTTCTGAATTTTTATAATGAGTATTTTTGTATTTGAATTTGGCGCCCAGCAGTTTCACTGGCTGTTGAAGAGGTGGGACGCTAACGTCTCACATACCCAAGAGAGGTTAACCAGGGTACAACGTGTCTTATTTCTTATAACTTCCCGTCTGTGAATAGAGCACACTGTTTGAATTCAGTCCAGAACATGTCAGTCTAAATTAAAATTGTACAGGGGTTGTGTTTCATTACCTGAGCTTGGGGCAATGTATGGGCCATTAAGCCGCTACCTGTATGGGCCATTAAGTCACTACCTGTGCTAGTATCAATAGACGATGTAGAGGTGAACATCTGGAGGTTAGGAGACAGAGCATGAAATGAAACGCCTCTGGCTCCCTCCTCTTCCTTGTGTCCAAAAGGCCATGGTAATGAAATACTATAAATAGCAACGAGGATGTTACCGGGATCTGCAGCAAATTCACTTCCTAACGTAGTCGTACAGAATCAGAAAGGTCTCTAGTTGCAATCCCAAATGGCGCCCTGTTTGTTATATAGTGCACTACATTTGAGCAAATCCCTATGGGCCCTGGTCAGAAGTAGTGCACTGCATAGGGAATAGGGTGCCATTTTGTGACTTAAAGAGAGAATGTAGAGGGACTTCTCTCTACATGGCCTTTCAGTGTCTCCATAAGATACAGTATTATATATGTTCAACCGGGCCGGAGGGGTGAATAGAATTATTAAAATAAATTGTAAAAATTGTGGCTGGTAAATTAGTTATACTCCATGTCTGTATTATATTGTGTGGAGTAACTCATGATTTGGGGGCTCCCGATTTTTTCTTCACTGTCACGCCCTGGCCTTAGTATTCTTTGTTTTCTTGATTATTTTAGTTAGGTCAGGGTGTGACATGGGGAATGTTTATGTTTTGTTAGTTTTGGGTGTTTATATGGTAAAGGGGTTATGGGGTGTAGTATATGGGTTTGTGTTGAGTGTAGATGTCTAGCGTTGTCTATGTATGTTTAGTTGTCTAGGAGAGTCTATGGTGAGTAATTCTGTCACGATCGTGTGGCGGATTGACGGACCAAAACGCAGCAGTTGGAAAATAAGCCATCTTCTTTTATTTAACAACACGAAGATGAACACGACACAAAACTCTATACAAACTAACAAAACAACAAAACGACCGTGAAGCTACAAACGTTGTGCACATACATACAGGCTACAAACGTTCTACATAAACAGTTACTCACAACCAAATGAGAGCCTATGGCTACCCTAAATAAGGCTCCCAATCAGAGACAACCGAAATCAGCTGTCTCTAATTGGGAACTCATTCAGGTAACCATAGACTCTCCTAGACAACTAAACATACATAGACAACGCTAGACATCTACACTCAACACAAACCCATATACTACACCCCATAACCCCTTTACCATATAAACACCCAAAACTAACAAAACATAAACATTCCCCATGTCACACCCTGACCTAACTAAAATAATCAAGAAAACAAAGAATACTAAGGCCAGGGCGTGACATTCACAAAATTATGCTGTCTTCTAGTATTAAGTATCATTATGATACAGTACTTCTATTCACTGCCTGGATTCTGTAAACGTATTTGTTTAAATTATTTACGTGTTCATCTATGTTTAAAAATCCCTCTCGTCTGGATTCCACCGACCCAGCTCATAGCTAGCCTTAGGCTGAGTTTGTTAATCAATATAGGATTTTAAGGGCAGTCAAAACTTTATATTTTAGGGAAGTGAGATTACAGATATGAAAACTGAAACCACTTGAGGCAAAACAATGATGAATTAATACATTTCATTTTAATATGGTGGCTCTTCAATAGTGACTGCCTGGTTTCTGTACTTATAAAATAATAATTACATTGTTTAATATCTCTCTCAGAATAGAGACAAGAGCGAAGAACTTCATAAACCTGTGCTTCATTTCTGTTATCATACTCAAACAGTATTTTTAATCTCCCTGGAGATTTGTGTGATACAACTTGTATTCTGGATGATGTGAAGTAATCAACCACCCTTCCCCGGCCTCTAGCTGTTACATCGTTCTCCACAGCATTGAGGATTCTGGAAGAAAAACAGAGCCTCAAAACGTGTGCCATTCCAAAGAACCGCATTGTTGCGAGATGCAGATGAATCGATGCGCCGACGACTGAAATCAGCGCAAACTAGGGGGAAATAATTTATCGTGCAGCTTTTGAAGTACAAAGCGTGTCCCTGCGTGGCGTTAACATGGCTCACACTGGCTGTGATCTCCTCCCTTTGCTGTATAGCATTTCTGACGTGTGTTTATATTGTTGGAGAGCATGGTCTGACTCCAAACTGAACAGGAAATGAGTCCCACATGGCACCCTATTCCCTATATAGTGCACTACTTTGGACCTGAGCCCTATGGGCCCCACCCAAGGGGCCCTAGTCAAAAAATAGTGCACAATATAGGGAATAGGGTCCCATTTGGTGGTCAGCCCATGTCTAGCCCACTATGATATTGGATCCAGGTGCGATGCCATGGTGATGCTTAGTTATGCAGAGGAATTTATTGGCTGCACTGCAGCAGGAAGATTACCACTGCTTAATAACATGCCATACAGGAAACTTAGAGGCAACATCTTTCGTAGCACTGAGCATTGACTGGATAGATCCTGCTGACTGGGCAGACGACCACTCCTGAACATGCTTTCACTGTAAAGCAATGTGAAGGATATACTGTACACAGTCATACAGGGTTTCTCAGCTTGAACACAATGACAGTCGGCATTTACTATAGTGTGTCCCAAAATGCCTACATTTCTCAGGTGTTTCTTCTTCTTGGTCGCATATCCAAAGGCATATTGTTTTCCGAACATTTGGACAATATGGTTGAGGATTGATCTGACCTGTCCGTTGGTTTCAGCCAAGCTACCACCTTTTCAAGGAGAGACATTTCTATAATCACTGTCTGTCTAGCTGGAGCTTCGTGAATGAAGAATATTATCACCCTACTAGCTACATCTTTCATAATGCATATGCTTCTTAAATGATGTAAAGTTTATGTAAGCCAAAACGGGAAGGAGATGTGAAGCTGAGAGCCTCAAGGCTGAATTTGAAGGGAAAGCGCTTCCGCAAGCTGAAAACTATGAGATATGCAGGAAGTAGCATAGCTGGTGCTCACCTGTAAAACATGGAATGAGATCAAATTCATTTTTGAAGTTGTTTTACCAGATTCAGAGAATTCAAAACAGAAGCAGAAAGGATAAATATAAGGACGGTTCAGGTTTTCTCCGACGTTGGCAGGCCTCCTGCCACCCACTGTCTGCAATGTGGGTTTTGTCTGTGTGATGTCGTTAGTCAGAGGTATAGGAAGTAAGAAACAAAACGCTCAGAAATACTGATTCAGTAAATCCTGTGTGCTGCTGTTCAGATCCTGTCTCTCTACAATAGGTACTTTTACACAAATAGCCTGAAGCAAGAACACTGTAACTTGAGCTTGATTCAGTTTTGCGTCACCACACCCCATCCTTGTAGTCAAGAATAAGAATATGCTATTCATCTTTTTAAATACATTCCTTCATGCATTTGATTGTGTCTGATGTGAGAACTTTCTTCTGAGAGAATTGGATCTGTTGCTGAGATTGCTTTTGACATTTTAAACGTCATTAGTAACATGCCTTATGTTCCTTCTTTAATTTTGTATTGCAGGGGTGCATACATTTCCACTTTGTTAAAGTTCCAATATATTCTTCAATAGCAAATAGCAAAGGTCTTATTTGAACTACCTACAGTGCTGTTGACTTTCAGAGACCTTGACATTTTCCACATTGTGTTAGGTTACAGCCTTATTCTAAAATGTATTCAAAAGGTTTTTTTTCCCTCATCAATCTACACACAATACCCCACAATGACATCACAATACCTCACAATGACATCACAATACCCCACAATGACATCACAATACCCCACAATGACATCACAATACCCCATAATGACATCACAATACCCCATAATGACAAAGCAAAAACAGTTTTAAAAAAATGGCACATGGAATATTACATTTACATAAATATTCAGATCCTTTGCTCAGTACTTTGTTGAAGTGTCTTTGGCAGGGATTACAGTCTCGAATCTTATTGTGTATGACGCTACAAGCTTGGCACACCTGTATTTGGGGAGTTACTACCATTCTTCTCTGCATTTCCTCTCAAGATCTGTCAGGTTGGATGAGGAGCGTTACTGGACAGATATTTTCAGGTCTCTCCAGAGATGTTAGATCGGGTTCAAGTCCGGGCTCTGGATGGGCCACTCAAGGACATTCAGAGACTTGTCCTGAAGCCACTACTACATTGTCTTGGCTGTGTGCTTAGGGTGGTTGTCCTGTTGGAAGGTGAACCTTCGCCCCAGTCTGAGGTCCTGAGCGCTCTGGAGCAGTTTTTCATCAAGGATCTCTCTGTTCTTTGCTTCATTCATATTTCCCTCGATCCTAACTAGTCTCCCAGTCCCTGCCGCTTGAAAACATCCCCACAGCATGATGCTGCCACCACCATGCTTCACCGTAGGGATGGTACCAGGTTTCCTCCAGAAACACTTGGCATTCAGGCCAAAGAGTTCGATCTTGGTTTCATCAGAACAGAGAATCTTGTTTCTCATGGTCTGAGAGTCTTTAGGTGCCATTTCGCGAACTCATAGCGGGCTGTCATGTGCCTTTTACTGAGGAGTGGCTTCAGTCTGGCCACGCTACCATAAAGGCCTGATTGGTGGAGTTCTGCAGTCCTTCTGGAAGGTTCTACCATCTCCACAGAGCTTGAGCTCTTTCAGACTGACCATCAGATTCTTGGTCACCTCCCTGACCAAGGCCCATCTCTCCCGATTGCTCAGTTTGGCTGGGCGGCCAGCTCTAGGAAGAGTCTTGGTGGTTCCAAACTTCTTCCATTTAAGAATGATGGAAGCCACTGTGTTCTTGGGGACCTTCAATGCAGCAAAAATATTTTGGTACCCTTCCCCAGATCTGTGCCTCGACACAATCCTATCTCGGAGCTCTACGGACAATTCCTTCGACCTCGTGCCTTAGTTTTTGCTCTGACATGCTCTGTCAACTGTGGGACCTTATGTAGACAGGTGTGTGCCTTTCCAAATCATTCCCAATCAATTTAATTTATCATAGGTGGACTCCAATCAAGTTGTAGAAACATCTCAAGGATGATAAATGGAAACAGGATGCAGCTGAGCTCAATTTCCTGTCTCATAGCAAAGTGTCTGAATACTTATGTAAATTAGATATTTCTGTTTTTAGGTTTTAATACATTTGCAAAAATGTCTAAAAAACGTTTTCATTTTATCATTATGGGCTATTGTGTGTAGATTGCTGAGGAAACTGTTTTATTTAATCAATTTTAGAATAACCCTCTAACATAACAAAATGTGGAAAAAGTCAAGGGGTCTGAATACTTTCCAAAGGTACTGTATAGTAACTACTCAATTATGGTATGGACGACAAATCTATATGGCATAGTCCTGTATAACTCTTCTTCTCTCAGGCTGTTAAACATGAGACCTAACCTTCCATTGAGAGAAAGTAATGGCCCCCAGCTTTAATTGTCATGGCTCGTTCATCTTCACTAACAAAAGCAGTAGAGGACCGTCCCAAATGGCGCCCTATTCGCTATATAGTGCACTACTGTTGACCAGGACCCACAAGGTGCCCAGGTCATAGTGCTCAAATGTAGTGCACTATAAAGAAAAGAGGGTACCATTTGGGGAATCATTTGTCAGTAATGGGTCTAGAAAGAAAGCCAACCACTCAGACAAAGGAAGTGATTAAGTTCTGCTTGGCATTTCTGTAACAAATTTGTTGCAGAGGTGGGCCACATACAGTGTGAAGAGGTAGGTGGACTATTTGAGACGCAATTGGAAAATCGAGCTAACAATGGTCTTTCTTAGTCAACCCTTGAGGGGGAAAAAAACTATGTTGGCGTATTTGTCCTTGGAAGGAATAGAAACTGTATTGCTATTCATACAAAGAGATGTGTTATTTCTACTGTATCAGGGAGGGTATTGAACGATAAGATACATTCTCTGGAAGAGGAAGTTGGCGAACAAACTTATAGGGAACAGATTGGAGCTTTGTAAATCATTGCAGAGTATACCCCACACTACCATTCAGCTAACATTACTAGTATATTTGCTTCAAACTTTTTTTTGTCAAGTAGAGGGAGTAGACAACATCAAACAGCAAACCACCATGTAGCCACCAATGACAGAATGTCCCTCAGGAAAGTTGAGGCCCATTAAAATGATAGATTGCACTGCGTCATGGTTTATGCAAAGGGACGTTTTACACCCACAAAGCAGTCTAATTGCATTCATTCCTGTGAGAAGTCCACAAATGTTGAATTTAGCTTCTCAGGCGTATTGGCAGCAAGCTGCTTGACAGCGACTGGCTGGAAGCTTCAAGGGAAAAGGAAGGGAAATGTAAATCTTGACAAACAGAAACCCAGTGTCCATATTATCATCTATCGCCCTGACAGGCCTCTTCCCGTGCATTAATTCAAACCCTGCCTGCTTGGATGGTTGCGTGGTAAAACTATAGGAGGATTCATTGTGATCTGACATCCATCATGCAGATCAAATCAAATCAAATTGTATTTGTTACATGCTTCGTAAACAACAGGTGTAGACTAATTGTGACATGCTTACTTTAAGGGCCCCTCCCCAACAAAACAGACAGGGAAATTTAAAAAATATATATATAATAAAAACACAAGGAATAAATACACAATGTGTAACATTAACTTGGCTATATACACGGCGTACCCGTACCGAGTCGATGTGCAGGGGTACCAGGTAATTGAGGTAGATATGTACACATACGGTAGGTAGGGATAAAGTGACTAGGCAACAGGATAGATAATAAACAGTAGCAGCAGTATATTGTAGGTAGGGATAAAGTGACTAGGCAACAGGATAGATAATAAACAGTAGCAGCAGTATACTGTAGGTAGGGGTAAAGGATAGGTAATAGACAGTAACAACAGTATACTGTAGGTAGGGGTAAAGTGACTAGGCAACAGGATAGATAATAGACAGTAACAGCAGTATACTGTAGGTAGGGATAAAGTGACTAGGCAACAGGATAGATAATAAACAGTAGCAGCAGTATACTGTAGGTAGGGATAAAGTGACTAGGCAACAGGATAGATAATAAACAGTAGCAGCAGCTTATGTGATGAGTCAAAAACAGTTAGTGTAAAAATGGTGAATGCAGATAGTCCGGGTAATTATTGGTTAACTATTTAACAAATTATTTAGCAGTCTTACGGCTTGTGGGTAGAAGCTGTCCCGTGTGTTCCAAACTTGGTGTATCGCTAACGCTTACCATGCAGTAGCAGAGAGAGCAGTCTGACTTGGCTGGCTGGAGTATTTGTCCAATTTTTAGAGCCTTCCTATGACACCGCCTGTTAATAAAGAGGTCTTGGAATGGCAGGGAGCTCGGCCCCAGTGATGTACTTGGCCGTACGCATTACCCTCTGTAGCGCCTTGCGGTCAGTTGCCAAGCAGTTGCCATACCAGGCGGTGATGCAGATGATCTCAATGGTGCAGCTGTAGATCTCAATGGTGCAGCTGTAGATCTCACTGGTGCAGCTGTAGATCTCAATGGTGCAGCTGTAGATCTCAATGGTGCAGCTGTAGATCTCACTGGTGCAGCTGTAGATCTCACTGGTGCAGCTGTAGATCTCAATGGTGCAGCTGTAGATCTCAATGGTGCAGCTGTAGATCTCAATGGTGCAGCTGTAGATCTCACTGGTGCAGCTGTAGATCTCACTGGCGCAGCTGTAGATCTCAATGGCGCAGCTGTAGATCTCACTGGTGCAGCTGTAGATCTCACTGGTGCAGCTGTAGATCTCAATGGTGCAGCTGTAGATCTCACTGGTGCAGCTGTAGATCTCACTGGTGCAGCTGTAGATCTCAATGGTGCAGCTGTAGATCTCACTGGTGCAGCTGTAGATCTCACTGGTGCAGCTGTAGATCTCACTGGTGCAGCTGTAGATCTCACTGGTGCAGCTGTAGATCTCACTGGTGCAGCTGTAGATCTCACTGGTGCAGCTGTAGATCTCAATGGTGCAGCTGTAGAGCTTTTAAAGAATCTGAGAGGCCCATATACCAAATCGTTTCAGCCTCCTTAGGGGGTTGTCGTGTCTTCATCACAACTGTGTTGGTGTGTGTGTGGGCCATGATCATTTCTTAGTGATGTGGACACGGAGGGAACTTGAAGCTCTCGATCCTCTCTACTAAAGCCCTATTGATGTGGATGGGGGTATGCTTGGCCGTCCGTTTCCTGTAAGTAAACGATCAGCTGCTTTGTCTTGCTGAAGATGAGGGAGAAGATGTTCTCCTAGCGCTGCACTACACCACACTTCCAGGTCACTGACCTCTTCCTTATAGACTGTGTTATCGTCGTCGGTGATCAGTCTTAACACCGTCGTGTTGTCAGCAAACTTAAGGATGGTGTTGGAGTCATGTACGCCTGCAGTCTAATTGTAGATACCATGTGGTAGCTAGCTACCATGTGGGAATGTTTGACAATCAGCCTTGACAGACTATGGCATTGTCAAGATCCAACCACTAGACTGTATGATATGGAGAAGTGGACAGGAGAAGAAGAAGAGAACACTTTATGATGTCATCACTATATGGAGATGAAGTTAACACTTTATGATGTCATCACTATATGGAGAAGAAGAGAACACTTTATGATGTCATCACTATATGGAAAAGAAGTGAACACTTTATGATGTCATCACTATATGGAGAAGAAGAGAACACTTTATGATGTCATCACTATATGGAAAAGAAGTGAACACTTTATGATGTCATCACTATATGGAGAAGAAGTGAACACTTTATGATGTCATCACTATATGGAGAAGAAGTGAACACTTTATGATGTTATCACTATATGGAGAAGAAGTGAACACTTTATGATGTCATCACTATATGGAGAAGAAGTGAACACTTTATGATGTCATCACTTTATGGAGAAGAAGATAAAATGATATAACATCAACACTATACTGTATGTTATGCATGGGAAATAACATTTCAATGTCCGAAGTTACAGTACAGTATGTCTATATGAGATAGATAGGCGTATATGTTTTTGTAAAGTCGTACATGCTGATATGTGACCGACCGGCTCGATTCGGTCTTATGTAAAACACAACATTTGAAATTGTGTTTTTTACATTGGATAAAAGTAGAGACTCAGACCTAGAAAATTGTATCTCATACACTACAGTTGAGGAACAATGGGGAAATAATTCTGCTTTGAAAGTTGATGAACTTTTAAGCCCACATTTGAGAAAATGGCCCTTGAATGTTTTGGTACCTACTGGATAGCTCATCTTTGTCTACACCAATTCAGAATTGTTCACACCCTTTTAAGCCTTAGCCCCACCCATCTCTTTAAGGATTCACATGAGAGGCCATGTGCTAAACAGAGTGAGTAGTGTAGTGTACTAAACAACCAAAGATTTATAGACTAAAGGCTGGTTTATACTACGTCTATCGAAAATGTCTGTAGACAGTTGTCTCAGTGACATCATGAACATTGTCGTCCGACATTAAACTTGTCGTCGTTGTTATAAAAAAGCATAAACACAAAAACTATAGGCTTCAGGACATCAGCAGCCTGGTGGTTCAAAATAGCATAACTGGTGTATTTTAACCTGTTGGGGATGGGGGCGCTGTTTAGACTATTTATGCTAATGTGGCTAATTTTTTAAACGGCTTCCCACAAAATCCTTGATCGTACAATATGCATATTATTATTATTATTGGATAGAAAACAGTCTATAGTTTCTATAGGAGTTGAAATTTTGTCTCTAAGTGGAACAGAGCCCATTCTACAGCAATTTCCCTGACATGGAGTCAGATTTGAGAAATGTTGGGCACTTTTCTGAAGTCAGTTAAAAGGGCACTGTCGTTGCTATGACTATACGGACACTTCTTACGTCTTCCCCTGGATGCCTTTACGTGATGACGATTCCAACGGGCTCGATTGCTCGTTCACAGGCCCTACAAATGAAAAAAACCTTTAGCTAGCAAGTCTTTTCTTGCTGCGTAACGCGCGTGGAAGACACCGACCCTCTCCTGTTCCAAGCGTTAGTTTAGCCTGTTATATTTCTCCGGTCATCTTTTCACTCGTTATAGGAGTTACAAACATCACAAAGTAGTTAATTTAAAGCGTTTTATAGCAATTTATATCCGTTTAGTGCGATTTTGGGGCATTTATTTTTGCAACGATGTGAAAAGTTGGGCACGCTTTTCAGTTCATCCCGAACGTAGTTGACATTTCCACATGGCAAGAGGACAGCTTTCCACCAAAAGACGATTTCTCCCAAGAAAGGATCCTTTGCCCAAGATACTGATGGAAGAACAGCTCAAGGTAGGACATTTTTATTATGATAAATCGTGTTTCTGTCGAAACATTTTAGTGGCTTAGGACGCCATGTTTTTTGACGTAGCTTCGCTTGGCGCAAACTGTATTGAAAAGTAAGGATAAATTAAAAAATGTAATAACGCAATTGTATTAAGAATTAAATTGTCTATCAATCCCTGTCCACCCTATATTTTTTAGTCACGTTTATGAGTATTTATGTATAAGAGTAGATCACTGTCTAAGTGGCGCAAGGACAAATTCTGACCAGCCGAGTTACATTTCACATTGTCTAACCATGATTTTGGTGGCTAAATATAAACATTTTCGATCAAACTGTATATGCATGTTGTAATGTGATGTTACAGGAGTGTCATCGGAAGAATTCTGAGAAGGTTAGTGAAAAAATTAATATCTTTTGGCGATGTTGACTTTTATCGCTCACTTTGGCTAGAATCAATGCTGGGCTGCTAATTGCTATGTGCTAAGCTAATATAACGATTTATTGTGTTTTCGCTGTAAGACACTTAGAAAATCTGAAATATTGTCTGTATTCACAGGATCTGTGTCTTTCGATTCGTGTATGCTGTGTATTTTTACGAAATGTTTGATGATTAGTAGTTAGGTAAACACGTTGCTCATTGTAATTATTCTAGTCCATTTGTGATGGTGGGTGCAATTGTAAACTATGCCATATACCTGAAATATGCACTTTTTTCTAACAAAACCTATCCCATACCATAAATATGTTATCAGACTGTCATCTAATGAGTTTTTTTGTTGGTTAGGGGCTATAAATATCTTAGTTTAGCCGAATTGGTGATGGCTACTGGTGTTGGTGGACAAATAAAAGATGGTGGATTATGCTAATGTGTTTTTAGGTAATAGATGTACATCTTTACATATTGTGTCTTCCCTGTAAAACATTTTAAAAATCGGAAATGTTGACTGGATTCATAAGATCTGTGTCTTTCATTAGCTGTATTGGACTTTAATGTGTGAAAGTTAAATATTTAAAAAAAATATTTTTTTTGAATTTCGCGGCACTGGTTTTTCAGTGGGGGGGGGGGGGGTGTGCCGCTAGCGCCACGCTGATCCTAGACAGGTTAACACCAATAAATTCATCCGTTTAAAAATGAATTTAGTATACAGTTGAAATCGGAGGTTTACATACACTTAGGTTGGAGTCATTAACACTAGTTTTTCAAACACTCCACAAATTTCTTGTTAACAAACTATAGATTTGCCAAGTCGGTTAAGTCATTTTTCCAACAGTTGTTAACCTGTTGAGGCTGGGGGCGCTGTTGTCATTATTTATGCTAATCGTGTAATTTTTGAAACGGCTTCCCACAAAATTCTTGATCGTACAATATGCATATTATTATTATTATTGGATAGAAAACAGTCTATAGTTTCTATAGGAGTTGAAATGTTGTCTCTAAGTGGAACAGAACCCATTCTACAGCAATTTCCCTGACATGGAGTCAGATTTCAGAAATGTTGGCCCCTGATCTGGAGTCAGTTAAAAGGCCACTGTTATTGCTATGAGTATACGGACACTGCTTACGTCTTCCCCTGGATGCCTTTACGTGATGACGATTTGAATGGGGTCGATTGCGCGTTCACAGGCACTATAAATTAAAAAACCCTGTAGCTAGTAAGTATTTTCTTGGTGCGTCATGCGCGTGGAGGACACCGACCCGCACCTGTTCCAAGCATTAGTGTTGGGAGTAATCTTTCTCCGGTCATGTTAAGACTCGTTATAGGAGTTAAAAACATCATAAGGTAGTTAATTTAAAGCGTTTTATAGCAATTTATATCCATTTAGTGCGATTTTGGGACATTTATTTCTGAAACGCTGTGAATCGCTGGGCACGCTTCCAGTTCATCCCGAACGCAGTTGGCATTTCCACATGGCAAGAGGACAGCTTTCCACCAAAAGACGATTAGACCCAAGAAAGGATCCTTTGCCCAAGATACTGATGGAAGAACAGCTCAAAGTAGGACATTTTTATTATGATAAATCGTGTTTCTGTCGAAAAATGTTAGTGGCTTAGGTCGCCATGTTTTTTGACGTAGCTTCGCTTGGCGCAAACTGTATTGAAAAGTAAGGATAATTTAAAAAATGTAAATCCGCGATTGTATTAAGAATTAAATTGTCTATCAATCGCTGTCCACCATATATTTTTTAGTCACGTTTATGAGTATTTATGTATAAGAGTAGATCACTGTCTAATATGGCGCACCAACATTTTCTCACCAGCTGGGCTACTTTTGTCATTGTGTAACCATGATTTTGGTGGCTAAATATGCACATTTTCGAACAAACTGTATATGCATGTTGTAATGTGATGTTACAGGGGTGTCATCTGAAGAATTCTGAGAAGGTTAGTGAAAAAATAATATATTTTGGCGATGTTTACGTTATCGCTCACTTTGGCTAGAATTAATGCTGGGGTAATGTTTGCACATGTGCTATGCTAATATAACGATTTATTGTGTTTTCGCTGTAAGACACTTAGAAAATCTGAAATATTGTCTGTATTCACAGGATCTGTGTCTTTCGATTAGTGTATGCTGTGTATTTTTACGAAATGTTTGATGATTAGTAAGTAGGTAAACACGTTGCTCTATGTAGTTATTCTAGTCCATTTGTGACGGTGGGTGCAATTGTAACCTATGCCATCTACCTGAAATATGCACATTTTTCTAACAAAACCTATCCCATACCATAAATATGTTATCAGACTGTCATCTGATGAGTTTTTTTCTTGGTTAGGGGCTATAAATATCTTAGTTTAGCCGAATTAGTGATAGCTACTGTTGTTGGTGGACAAATAAAAGATGGTGGATTATGCTAATGTGTTTTTAGCTAATAGATTTACATCTTTACATATTGTGTCTTCCCTGTAAAACATTTTAAAAATCGGACATGTTGGCTGGATTCACAAGATCTGTGTCTTTCATTAGCTGTATTGGACTTTAATGTGTGAAAGTTAAATATTTAAAAAAAATATTTTTTTTGAATTTCGCGGCACTGGTTTTTCAGTGGGGGGGGGGGGGGTGTGCCGCTAGCGCCACGCTGATCCTAGACAGGTTAACACCAATAAATTCATCCGTTTAAAAATGAATTTAGTATACAGTTGAAATCGGAGGTTTACATACACTTAGGTTGGAGTCATTAACACTAGTTTTTCAAACACTCCACAAATTTCTTGTTAACAAACTATAGATTTGCCAAGTCGGTTAAGTCATTTTTCCAACAGTTGTTAACCTGTTGAGGCTGGGGGCGCTGTTGTCATTATTTATGCTAATCGTGTAATTTTTGAAACGGCTTCCCACAAAATTCTTGATCGTACAATATGCATATTATTATTATTATTGGATAGAAAACAGTCTATAGTTTCTATAGGAGTTGAAATGTTGTCTCTAAGTGGAACAGAACCCATTCTACAGCAATTTCCCTGACATGGAGTCAGATTTCAGAAATGTTGGCCCCTGATCTGGAGTCAGTTAAAAGGCCACTGTTATTGCTATGAGTATACGGACACTGCTTACGTCTTCCCCTGGATGCCTTTACGTGATGACGATTTGAATGGGGTCGATTGCGCGTTCACAGGCACTATAAATTAAAAAACCCTGTAGCTAGTAAGTATTTTCTTGGTGCGTCATGCGCGTGGAGGACACCGACCCGCACCTGTTCCAAGCATTAGTGTTGGGAGTAATCTTTCTCCGGTCATGTTAAGACTCGTTATAGGAGTTAAAAACATCATAAGGTAGTTAATTTAAAGCGTTTTATAGCAATTTATATCCATTTAGTGCGATTTTGGGACATTTATTTCTGAAACGCTGTGAATCGCTGGGCACGCTTCCAGTTCATCCCGAACGCAGTTGGCATTTCCACATGGCAAGAGGACAGCTTTCCACCAAAAGACGATTAGACCCAAGAAAGGATCCTTTGCCCAAGATACTGATGGAAGAACAGCTCAAAGTAGGACATTTTTATTATGATAAATCGTGTTTCTGTCGAAAAATGTTAGTGGCTTAGGTCGCCATGTTTTTTGACGTAGCTTCGCTTGGCGCAAACTGTATTGAAAAGTAAGGATAATTTAAAAAATGTAAATCCGCGATTGTATTAAGAATTAAATTGTCTATCAATCGCTGTCCACCATATATTTTTTAGTCACGTTTATGAGTATTTATGTATAAGAGTAGATCACTGTCTAATATGGCGCACCAACATTTTCTCACCAGCTGGGCTACTTTTGTCATTGTGTAACCATGATTTTGGTGGCTAAATATGCACATTTTCGAACAAACTGTATATGCATGTTGTAATGTGATGTTACAGGGGTGTCATCTGAAGAATTCTGAGAAGGTTAGTGAAAAAATAATATATTTTGGCGATGTTTACGTTATCGCTCACTTTGGCTAGAATTAATGCTGGGGTAATGTTTGCACATGTGCTATGCTAATATAACGATTTATTGTGTTTTCGCTGTAAGACACTTAGAAAATCTGAAATATTGTCTGTATTCACAGGATCTGTGTCTTTCGATTAGTGTATGCTGTGTATTTTTACGAAATGTTTGATGATTAGTAAGTAGGTAAACACGTTGCTCTATGTAGTTATTCTAGTCCATTTGTGACGGTGGGTGCAATTGTAACCTATGCCATCTACCTGAAATATGCACATTTTTCTAACAAAACCTATCCCATACCATAAATATGTTATCAGACTGTCATCTGATGAGTTTTTTTCTTGGTTAGGGGCTATAAATATCTTAGTTTAGCCGAATTAGTGATAGCTACTGTTGTTGGTGGACAAATAAAAGATGGTGGATTATGCTAATGTGTTTTTAGCTAATAGATTTACATCTTTACATATTGTGTCTTCCCTGTAAAACATTTTAAAAATCGGACATGTTGGCTGGATTCACAAGATCTGTGTCTTTCATTAGCTGTATTGGACTTTAATGTGTGAAAGTTAAATATTTAAAAAAAAAAAAAAAAATTAATTTCGCGGCTCTGCCTTTTCAGTGGGGGTGGGGGGGGAGTGCCGCTAGCTGCACCCTCATCCTAGACAGGTCAACAGACAGATTATTTCACTTATAATTCACTGTATCACAATTCCAGTGGGTCAGAAGTTTACATACACTAAGTTGACTGTGCCTTTAAGGGAAAAATCTATCCGAACCTTCATGGCCCTATGTGAAAAAGTAATTGCCCCTTTAACCTAATAACTGGTTGTGCCACCCTCAGCAGCAACAACTGCAATCAAGCGTTTGTGATAACTGGCAATGAGTCTTTCACATTGCTGTGGAGGAATTTTGGCCCACTCTTCTTTGCAGAATTGTTTTAATTCAGCCACATTGGAGGGTTTTTCGAGCATGAAATGCGTTTTTAAGGTCACGCCAAAGCATCTCAATCGGATTCAAGTCCGGACTTTGACTAGGCCACTCCAAAACCTTAATTTTGTTTTTTTTAAGCCATTCGGAGGTGGGCTTGCTGGTGTGTTTTGGATCATTGTCCTGCTGCAGAACACAAGTGCGCTTCAGCTTGAGGTCACGAACTGATGGCCGGACATTCTCCTTCAGGATGTTTTGGTAGAGAGCAGAATTCATGGTTCCATCAATCACAGCAAGTCGTCCAGGTCCTGAAGCAGCAAAGCAGCCCCAGACCATCACACTACCATCACCATCCCTACCACCACCATCACAACCAACACCACCATCACTACCACCACCACCACCACCATCACTACCACCACCACCACTACCACCACTACCACCATCACTACCACCATCACTACCACTACCACCATCACTACCACCACCATCACTACCACCACCATCACCACCATCACTACCATCACTACCACCACCATCACCACCACCACCATCACTACCACCACCATCACTACCACCACCATCACCACCATCACTACCAACACTACCACCACCATCACTACCACCACCATCACTACCATCACGACCATCACTACCACCACCAGCACCACTACCACCACCATCACATCACTACCACCACCAGCACCACTACCACCACCATCACCATCACTACCACCACCAGCACCACTACCACCACCATCACCATCACCATCACTACCACCACCAGCACCACTACCACCACCATATTTAACTGTTGGTATGATGTTCTTTTTCTGAAATGCTGTGTTACTTTTATGCCAGATGTAACGGGAAGCACACCTCCCAAAAAGGTCAACCTTTGTCTCGTCAGTCCACAGAATATTTTCCCAAAAGTCTTGGGGATCATCAAGATGTGTTTTGCCAAAAGTGAGACGAGCCTTTATGTTATTTTTGGTCAGCAGTGGTTTTCTCTTTGGAACTCTGCCACGGATGCCATTTTTGCCCAGTCTCTTTCTTATGTTTGAGTCATGAACACTGACCTTAACTGAGGCAAGTGAGACCTGCAGTTCTTTAGATGTTGTTGTGGGTTCTTTTGTGACCTCTGATGAGTCGTCGCTGCGCTCTTGGGGTGATTTTGGTGGACCGGCCACTCCTGGGAAGGTTCACCACTGTTCCAAATTTTCTCCATTTGTGGATAATGTCTCTCACCGTGGTTCGCTGGAGTCCCAAAGCTTTAGAAATGGTTTTGTAACCCTTTCCAGACTGATAGATGTCAATTACTTTGTTTCTCATCTGTTCCTGAATTTCTTTGGATCGCGGCATGATGTCTTGCTTTTTGAGATCTTTTGTCCTACTTCACTTCGTCAGACAGGTTCTATTTAAGTGATTTCTTGATTCAACAGGTCTGGCAGTAATCAGGCCTGGGTGTGGATAGTGAAATTGAACTCAGCTATCCAAAAAATGTGATTAACCACAGTAAATTCATGATTTAACAAGGGGGGGGGGGGGCAATTACTTTGTCACATAGGGCCATGAAGGCTCGGATAGCTTTTTTCACTTAATAAATAAAATGATCACTTAAAAACTGCATTTTGTGTTTACTTGGTTTATCTTTGTGTAGTATTAAAATTTGTTTGATGATCTGAAATATTTAAGTGTGACAAATGTGCAAAAAAATAAGAAATCAGGAAGGGCAAATACTTTTTCACAGCACTGTATATCCACAGTAAAATGAGTCCTATATTGACAGTAGAGGTCGACCGATTACGATTTTTCAACGCCGATACCGATTATTGGAGGACCAAAAAAAGCCGATACCGATTAATCGGCTGATTTTTATATAAATACTTGTAATAACGACAATTACAACAATACTGAATAAACGTGTATTTTAACTTAATATAATACATCAATAAAATCTATTTAGTCTCAAATAAGTAATTAAACATGTTCAATTTGGTTTAAATAATGCAAAAACAAAGTGTTGGAGAAGAAAGTAAAAGTGCAATATGTGCCATGTAAAAAAGCTAACATTTAAGTTCCTTGCTCAGAACATATGAAAGCTGGTGGTTCCTTTAAACATGAGTCTTCAATATTCCCAGGTAAGAAGTTTTAGATTGTAGTTATTATAGGACTATTTCTCTCTATACCATTTGTATTTCATAAACCTTTGACTATTGGATGTTCTATTAGGTACTTTAGTATGTCCAGCCTAATCTTGGGAGTTGATAGGCTTGAAGTCATAAACAGCTCAATGCTTGAAGCACAGCGAAGAGCTGCTGGCAAATGCAGGAAAGTGCTGTATGAATGAATGCTTATGAGCCTGCTGCTGCCTACCACCGCTCAGTCAGACTGCTCTATCAAAGTATAGACTTAATTATAATATAATAACACACAGAAATACGACCCTTAGGTCATTAATATGGTCAAATCCGGTAACTATAATTTCGAAAACAAAACGTTTATTCTTTCAGTGAAATACGGAACCCTTCTGTATTTTATCTAATGGGTGGCATCCCTAAGTCTAAATATTGCTGTTACATTACACAATCTTCAATATTATGTCATAATTATGTACAATTCTGGCAAATTAATTACGGTCTTTGTTAGGATGAAATGGTCTTCACACAGTTTGCAACGAGCCAGGCGGCCCAAACTGCTGCATATACCCTGACTCTGCTTGCAGAGTTCCCTAGTTAAAAGAAATTCATGTTAGAAGTTAATATGAACTAAATATGCAGGTTTAAAAATATATACTTGTGTATTGATTTTAGGAAAGGGATTGATGTTTATGGTTAGGTACACATTGATGCAACAACAGGGCTTTTTTCGCGAATGCGCTTGTTAAATCAACCGTTTGGCTAAGTAGGCTGTGATTCAATGATAAATCAACAGGCACCGCATCGATTATATGCAATGCAGTACAAGCTAGATAAACTAGTAATATCATCAACCATGTGTAGTTAACTAGTGATTATGTTTAAGATTGATTGTTTTTTATGAGATAAGTTTAATGCTAGCTAGCACTCTACCTTGGCTCCTTGCTGCACTCGCATAACAGGTAGTCAGCCTGCCACGCAGTCTCCTCGTGGAGTGCAATCTAATCGTCCATAATCGGTGTCCAAAAATGCTGATTACCGATTGTTATGAAAACTTGAAATCGGCCCTAATTAATCGGCCATTCCGATTAATTGGTCGACCTCTAATCGACATAACCTGAAAGGGCGCTCAGCAAGGAAGAAGCCACTGCTCCAAAACCACCATAAAATAGCCAGACAACTGCACATGGGGACAAAGATCGTACTTTTTGTAGAAATATCCTCTGGTCTGATGAAACAAAAATAGAACTGTTTGGCCATAATGACCATCATTATGTTTGGAGGAAAAAGGGGGAGGCTTGCAAGCCAAAGAACACCATCCCAACCATGAAGCACAGGGGTGGCAGCATCATGTTGTGGGGGTGTTTTGCTGCAGGAACAACTGGTGCACTTCACAAAATAGATGGCATCATGAGGAATTAAAATTCTGTGGATAAATTGAAGCAACATCTCAAGACATCAGTCAGGAAGTTAAAGCTTGGTCGCAAATGGGTCTTCCAAATGAACAATGGAACCCTAGCATACTTCCAAAGTTGTGGCAAAATGGCTTAAGGACAACAAAGTCAAGGTATTGGAGTGGCCATCACAAAGCCCTGACTACAATCCTATAGAAAATGTGTGGGCAGAACTGAAAAGTGTGTGCGAGCAAGGAGGCCTACAAACCTGACTCAGTTACCACAGCTCTGTCAGAAGGAATGGGCCAAAATTCACCCAACTTATTGTGGGAAGCTTGTGAAAGGCTACCCGAAACGTTTGACCCAAGTTAAACAATTTAAAGGCAATGCTACCAAATACTAATTGAGTGTATGCAAACTTCTGACCCACTGGGAACGTGATGATAGAAATAAAAGCGGAAAAAAATCCTTCTCTCTTCTATTATTCTAACATTTCACATTCTTAAAAAAAAGTGGTCATCCTAACTGACCGAAGACAGGGAATTTTCACTAGGATTAAATGTCAAGAATTGTGAAAAAGTGAGTTTAAATGTATTTGGCTATGGTGTATGTAAACTTCCGACTTCAACTGTATGTCAATCTAGCAAACCAGGTAACTAAAAGCTTCTTTCTAAACAATGTGTGGTTTGTTGTAGCTAGCTAGCTAACGTTAAGTTAGAGTACTAGCCAGTTAAAATAATGACCATGTCATATAGCTGACAACGTCTTAACTTTAGCTAATTTGTATTCATTATAAACAGGAAAATAAACTCACAACAAGTTCATTATTCACAAGTTAATGGCGAGCTAATTACAGAAAAAAGCTTATGGTTTTGAGTGTGACAAAATAATAGCAGGGCATTCCACCTGAGAATTTTAGAACTTGTACATTGTCTCGTTGGCCTAATGTTATATTCTAATTAGACTTTGGTGCAGGTCATGTTGTTCTTCACATTCTGGTAAACACACACTATATCAATTAAAGTCCAAGTTTATTTTTGTCACATGTACAAGATACAGAAGGTGTAAACGGTACAGTGAAATTGTTACTTGCATAGTGAAGTCTTTTGTTTATACATGTAAACTAGCTAGCTAAACAATTAACAATAATTACAACTCATAACTTTGCTAACATGCATGAATCTGCAGGTAGCTAAAGCTAACCAACTAGGTTCAATGTTAGTTAGCTAGCTAGCTGAGGTACTAATTATATTACTACAAAGATCATACATGTAATGTTAGCTAGTGAGCCAGCCAATTAACGTTAGCTAGCTATCTAACAGTATGCTTTAACCTTTTAAATGTAATGGAAAAATGTAGATTTATGCCTAAATAGGCATACCCAAAAGTAGTTGCTATTCATGTGTAATTACATGGTTCTGACATGGTATATTTGGAGAGAAGACATCTGGGAGATTATGTGGAAATTATCAGAAGATATATAGGAGTTACATAGTTCAGAATACACAAGATCAAGTGCACACAAAATAACCATTTTTAATTAGTTTTATTTTGAAAGTCATCTTTTATTGACAAGCTATAAGTGAGTTATTGATGACTAGAGCTGGAAACATATCAGATGGCTTCCACAACATGTGAACAATATCAGGAAAAAATGTGATTGATAGACCTGACAACTAGAAATGGGCAGATGCTCTAGTAAGTGGTGTCAGTTGTGGTCACGGGACGTTTCCAAGTGTCCCTAAACCTCTCCAACGTGGCATATGTCTGTAAATTAGATCATTCCAGTGCTATTGCATATTTGCAATTCCTAAATGCTATGTGTTCAGTATAAAACAACATTTCTACCAAATGAACCTCACTCAAACATTGTGGTGGTGTTATGGGGTATACAGGGTACATTCAAGTGTCCTTTCAACCTCTCCAAAGTGTCCGCATGTGTTAATTGTAGTGCTTTTGCACACTGGATATGCCTAAAAGTTATTGTTGACTATAAAAACGACATTTCTACAACACCAACTTCTCAAACACAGGTGAGATCCAAGTGTTTTTTCAACCTCTCCAAAGTGCCTGAATGTTTAGCCTAGGCATATCCAACGTATTGGTCCCACATACAAATGATCAGTATAAAAAAAATCTTATTAAAACACAAACTTGGTTGCACACCTATGTCTATCATTAAAAAAAGATTGTCTTTTGTCTTTTGGCATGTGTGTTGGATTGTGGTGCTCACCTTGAGTGGGGGGGTTTTGTGAGGTTGCTTTGGGCCTCCAATTCAGCCATTTCCAACACCAGCTGCTCTCGGAAGTCTAACTGGGAGAGAGGGGTTTTTCCTTTTGCTTTGGCCATCTGCTTGTGGAGAATGAAAGCATTTACTGCAGCCATGTCCACAAAGTGGTAAAGAAAAGTCTTATACCACTTCCTGGTCTTGTGGAAGACCTGGTAGTAGCCTATCAGAGCATCAGATAGGTTGACACCCTCCGTGCTGGCATTGTAGTCCTTCACAGAAATGGGGACATTCTTCCTCACCCATGCCACATTGGCATTTTTCACCCTCCTTGGGACATGGTCGTTATTGAATGCCTTACGCTGTGTGGTGAACATGGTTACTTCCCTAGTGTCCTTCCATTTCACAAAAAGCCACTTGTTAGTCCTGATCCAACGTATGGTCCCCATCTCCGCTGTCTTTGTCATGTCGTTTATCTTGGTCTTGGGGAAACCGCTTATGTTAAGACGAATGGTGAAAAAAGCCCCTATTTACTTTTTCAAGAGGTCAATGAAAAGCATTGGACTAGTATAAAAACTGTCCGCAAAGAGCTTGTACTCATTGCCAAGTAAGGTGAAGTCCATCAGTTGCATGACAGGGTCATTACTAAGGCCCATCCCAGTGGGTGTGATCATCTTGCCTTCATAGATGAAAAAGTTCCACGTGTAGGCAGAGGCTGAATCGGCTAGCACAAAAATCTTGTAGCCCCATTTGGTCCGCTTGTTTTTCATATATTGCTTCAAGTCAAATTGAGCCTTTGAGGCAACCATGCGTTCATCTATAGATAGATTTTGAGCAGGCTGGAAGTAAGTTTTGCTTGCCTCCACCACGTCATGATAAAGGGGCTTGACTCTTGCAAGACGATCATACCCTGCAGACCTCTTTTTCTGGGTATTCTCCTGATCCGTTTGTGGGTCACTCGTGAAGAATACGGTTGATGGCCAAGAATCAGTGATGGAGGTGGGGAACTCGAACCGATAGAGTGGGGACTCGCTCCAGTTGTCAACTTGATACATTTACCAGTCCAATGTAAATCATCAAGGACATGTAGTTGAGCATTTCACCCATGGTGACAGGTTTCCAGGACATCTTCCTTCCCACCTGCTGCTTATTGTCCCTATACTTGTTGGTATTACTAATTAGTGTTTCCAGTACAGAGGTGGTAAAGTAGAGCTGAAACAGCTGTAAGGGGGTGTATGTTTAATCACTAATCAATTGTGGGCCTTCTGGTCATTTGGGTTTAAATCTAAATCATTCTGGCTCCTCATCATCTTCAAGGACCATACGCAACCCGTCCTCAGTTTCATCTCCCTTTGTTACATTTACATTTACATTTAAGTCATTTAGCAGACGCTCTTATCCAGAGCGACTTACAAATTGGTGCATTCACCTTATGACATCCAGTGGAACAGCCACTTTACAATAGTGCATCTAGATCATTTTAAGGGGGGGGGGGGGGGGCAGAAGGATTGCTTTATCCTAGGTATTCCTTGAAGAGGTGGGGTTTCAGGTGTCTCCGGAAGGTGGTGATTGACTCCGCTGTCCTGGCGTCGTGAGGGAGTTTGTTCCACCATTGGGGTGCCAGAGCAGCGAACAGTTTTGACTGGGCTGAGCGGGAACTGTACTTCCTCAGTGGTAGGGAGGCGAGCAGGCCAGAGGTGGATGAACGCAGTGCCCTTGTTTGGGTGTAGGGCCTGATCAGAGCCTGAAGGTACTGAGGTGCCGTTCCCCTCACAGCTCCGTAGGCAAGCACCATGGTCTTGTAGCGGATGCGAGCTTCAACTGGAAGCCAGTGGAGAGAGCGGAGGAGCGGGGTGACGTGAGAGAACTTGGGAAGGTTGAACACCAGACGGGCTGCGGCGTTCTGGATGAGTTGTAGGGGTTTAATGGCACAGGCAGGGAGCCCAGCCAACAGCGAGTTGCAGTAATCCAGACGGGAGATGACAAGTGCCTGGATTAGGACCTGCGCCGCTTCCTGTGTGAGGCAGGGTCGTACTCTGCGGATGTTGTAGAGCATGAACCTACAGGAACGGGCCACCGCCTTGATGTTGGTGGAGAACGACAGGGTGTTGTCCAGGATCACGCCAAGGTTCTTAGCGCTCTGGGAGGAGGACACAATGGAGTTGTCAACCGTGATGGCGAGATCATGGAACGGACAGTCCTTCCCCGGGAGGAAGAGCAGCTCCGTCTTGCCGAGGTTCAGCTTGAGGTGGTGATCCGTCATCCACACTGATATGTCTGCCAGACATGCAGAGATGCGATTCGCCACCTGGTCATCAGAAGGGGGAAGGGAGAAGATTAATTGTGTGTCGTCTGCATAGCAATGATAGGAGAGACCATGTGAGGTTATGACAGAGCCAAGTGACTTGGTGTATAGCGAGAATAGGAGAGGGCCTAGAACAGAGCCCTGGGGGACACCAGTGGTGAGAGCGCGTGGTGAGGAGACAGATTCTCGCCACGCCACCTGGTAGGAGCGACCTGTCAGGTAGGACGCAATCCAAGCGTGGGCCGCGCCGGAGATGCCCAACTCGGAGAGGGTGGAGAGGAGGATCTGATGGTTCACAGTATCGAAGGCAGCCGATAGGTCTAGAAGGATGAGAGCAGAGGAGAGAGAGTTAGCTTTAGCAGTGCGGAGCGCCTCCGTGATACAGAGAAGAGCAGTCTCAGTTGAGTGACTAGTCTTGAAACCTGACTGATTTGGATCAAGAAGGTCATTCTGAGAGAGATAGCAGGAGAGCTGGCCAAGGACGGCACGTTCAAGAGTTTTGGAGAGAAAAGAAAGAAGGGATACTGGTCTGTAGTTGTTGACATCGGAGGGATCGAGTGTAGGTTTTTTCAGAAGGGGTGCAACTCTCGCTCTCTTGAGAGTGCTGCTTCCGCTGCCTCTCCCACTTCTCTGGTGAGGCCTAGATCATTATGTATTTAACCCGTATTTAACTAGGCAAGTCATTTAAGAACTAATTCTTATTTACAATGACGGCCTACCCCAGCAAAACCCTAACCCGGATGACACTGGGCCAATTGTGCGCCGCTCTATGGGACTCCCAATTGAGGCCGGTTGTGATACAGCCTGGAATCGAACCAGGGTCTGTAGTGACGCCTCTAGCACTGCGATGCCTCAGACCACTGCGCCACTCTGGAGCCCATGGTTGAAGAGGAGTGGGGTCAGGGACTGGAGTGGGGGTGGTTGAATAGGAGTGGGGTCAGGGTCTGGAGTGGGGGTGGTTGAAGAGGAGTGGGGTCAGGGCCTGGAGTGGGGGTGGTTGAAGAGGAGTGGGGTCAGGGACTGGAGTGGGGGTGGGGGTGGGGGTGGTTGAAGAGGTGTGGGGTCAGGGACTGGAGTGGGGGTGGGGGTGGGGTGGTTGAAGAGGTGTGGGGTCAGGGACTGGAGTGGGGGTGGTTGAAGAGGAGTGGGGTCAGGTACTGGAGTGGGGGTGGTTGAAGAGGAGTGGGGTCAGGGTCTGGAGTGGGGGTGGTTGAAGAGGAGTGGGGTCAGGTACTGGAGTGGGGGTGGTTGAAGAGGAGTGGGGTCAGGTACTGGAGTGGGGGTGGTTGAAGAGGAGTGGGGTCAGGTACTGGAGTGGGGGTGGTTGAAGAGGAGTGGGGTCAGGGTCTGGAGTGGGGGTGGTTGAAGAGGAGTGGGGTCAGGGTCTGGAGTGGGGGTGGTTGAAGAGGAGTGGGGTCAGGGACTGGAGTTGGGGTGGTTGAAGAGGAGTGGGGTCAGGGACTGGAGTGGGGGTGGGGGTGGTTGAAGAGGAGTGGGGTCAGGGACTGGAGTGGGGGTGGGGGTGGTTGAAGAGGAGTGGGGTCAGGGACTGGAGTGGGGGTGGGGGTGGTTGAAGAGGAGTGGGGTCAGGGACTGGAGTGGGGGTGGTTGAAGAGGAGTGGGGTCAGGGACTGGAGTTGGGGTGGTTGAAGAGGAGTGGGGTCAGGGACTGGAGTGGGGGTGGGGGTGGGGGTGGTTGAAGAGGAGTGGGGTCAGGGACTGGAGTGGGGGTGTGGGTGGGGGAGGTTGAAGAGGAGTGGGGTCAGGGACTGGAGTGGGGGTGGGGGTGGGGGTGGTTGAAGAGGAGTGGGGTCAGGGACTGGAGTGGGGGTGGGGGTGGGGTGGTTGAAGAGGAGTGGGGTCAGGGACTGGAGTTGCGGTGGTTGAAGAGGAGTAGGGCCACGACCTTGACCGGCAGGGGTGCTTGCTGGGGAGGGGTGGCTCCTAAACGTCATCATCCAAATACTCTGCTTCCTCCTGTGGTGAATAAAATAAAGGAATATATTGTTGTAAGACACATAGAATTACAGCTGACTAATCTGACAAAAACAACATTACTGTAAAGTAAAAACACCAAGGTTAAACTTTATCTGTACAGTGACTCACATAGAAGGTGTGAAAAACAGACACAATGCAAACAGTAACACAGACTAAAGCAGAGGTGAGTGGCACAAATAAACAATGACCATGAGACTTTACTGGCCTCTCCAATAGCCATGAGAGTGTAGTGGCCTCTCCAATGGCCATGAGAGTTAGTGGCCTCTCCAATGGCCATGAGAGTTAGTGGCCTCTCCAATGGCCATGAGAGTTAGTGGCCTCTCCAATGGCCATGAGAGTTAGTGGCCTCTCCAATGGCCATGAGAGTTAGTGGCCTCTCCAATGGCCATGAGAGTTAGTGGCCTCTCCAATGGCCATGAGAGTTAGTAGCCTCTCCAATGGCCATGAGAGTTAGTGGCCTCTCCAATGGCCATGAGAGTTAGTGGCCTCTCCAATGGCCATGAGAGTTAGTGGCCTCTCCAATGACCATGAGAGTGTAGTGGCCTCTCCAATGGCCATGAGAGTGTAGTGGCCTCTCCAATGGCCATGAGAGTTAGTGGCCTCTCCAAAAGCCATGAGAGTTAGTGGCCTCTCCAATAGCCATGAGAGTTAGTGGCCTCTCCAATGACCATGAGAGTGTAGTGGCCTCTCCAATGACCATGAGAGTGTAGTGGCCTCTCCAATGACCATGAGAGTGTAGTGGCCTCTCCAATAGCCATGAGAGTTAGTGGCCTCTCCAATGGCCATGAGAGTGTAGTGGCCTCTCCAATAGCCATGAGAGTTAGTGGCCTCTCCAATAGCCATGAGAGTTAGTGGCCTCTCCAATAGCCATGAGAGTTAGTGGCCTCTCCAATGGCCATGAGAGTTAGTGGCCTCTCCAATGGCCATGAGAGTTAGTGGCCTCTCCAATGGCCATGAGAGTTTACTGGCCTCTCCAATGGCCATGAGAGTTAGTGGCCTCTCCAATAGCCATGAGAGTTAGTGGCCTCTCCAATGGCCATGAGAGTGTAGTGGCCTCTCCAATGACCATGAGAGTTAGTGGCCTCTCCAATGACCATGAGAGTTAGTGGCCTCTCCAATGACCATGAGAGTTTACTGGCCTCTCCAATGACCATGAGAGTGTAGTGGCCTCTCCAATGACCATGAGAGTTTAGTGGCCTCTCCAATGGCCATGAGAGTGTAGTGGCCTCTCCAATGACCATGAGAGTTAGTGGCCTCTCCAATGACCATGAGAGTTTACTGGCCTCTCCAATGACCATGAGAGTGTAGTGGCCTCTCCAATGGCCATGAGAGTGTAGTGGCCTCTCCAATGACCATGAGAGTTTACTGGCCTCTCCAATGACCATGAGAGTTTAGTGGCCTCTCCAATGGCCATGAGAGTGTAGTGGCCTCTCCAATGACCATGAGAGTGTAGTGGCCTCTCCAATGACCATGAGAGTTTACTGGCCTCTCCAATGACCATGAGAGTTTAGTGGCCTCTCCAATGACCATGAGAGTGTAGTGGCCTCTCCAATGACCATGAGAGTGTAGTGGCCTCTCCAATGACCATGAGAGTTTAGTGGCCTCTCCAATGACCATGAGAGTTTAGTGGCCTCTCCAATGACCATGAGAGTTTAGTGGCCTCTCCAATGACCATGAGAGTTTACTGGCCTCTCCAATGACCATGAGAGTGTAGTGGCCTCTCCAATGACCATGAGAGTTTAGTGGCCTCTCCAATGACCATGAGAGTGTAGTGGCCTCTCCAAAGTAAAAAGGATGAAACTTAGAACAGTAAACAGTGAACTAATATGAAACAGACAATAACTACTTTGGAATTATATAACATTGACATGACTTGTTACATAGGCCTATGTAAACTAAATCCAAAGCACAAAAAGCAGACAACTTGTAAAAAAAAATACATATAGTAAATTAGCTACATAAAGTCATGAAAATAATTTACTTACAGATCTAAACGTGGATCCAATCCTTCTAGAAAGCAATCGTAGTTGGTCGGTTCGAAATCCTCGTTGTCCAAATAGCTCCCCCCTTATGTCGATATGCTTATTCGTAGCTGCCTTCTTTTTAGGTTCCTGTTAGATGTTCTTACTTATTGACATAGTTGGTTTTTTCCTCACAAGCCATTTTTTATGCTAACGCAATTAAATTAAAGCGATGAAGTCTGTTTACAATGTAATGTAGCATGCTCGGTGCGTCTCGTCTCTGAACCAGGTAGAAATAGATTGCATTACGCATAAAAGGTTTTAGGCCTTGCTTTGTCCCACCCAGGTCAACTGCATATTCCTGGGCTGCATATCTCATTGACTACAATACTGTCAAGGTGCCATAGTAGCCTATCCCCTGTGTAATGTATACCTACAGCGCATAAGCAGGCAACATCATATTTTTGATGAGGAAAGATAGTCACTCGGTGGACATTTGATGTTGCCATTAAAAGTCATACATCATCAGATAACATTAGCAATAGACTGGATTTGTTCCTACCAACATAAGGATTCATTTTATACCCCCCATCTAGCTATAGCTCAAACACAGACAAAATTGAAGCTTGCCTTGAAAGATGTTTTTTGGTTTGGTGAAAACGTTGTGTAAAATAAACATTTTGACTCTCGGGGCTGGTGGTCAATTTATTTATTTTATTTTACCTTTTTTTAACCAGGTAGGCTAGTTGAGAACACGTTCTCATTTACAGCTGTGACCTGGCCAAGATAAAGCAGAGCAGTTCGACACATACAACACAGAGTTACACATGGAATAAACAAACATACCATCAATAATACAGTAGAAAATATATATACAGCATGTACAAATTAGGTAGGATAAGAGAGGTAAGGCAATAAATAGGCCATGGTGGCAAAGTAATTACAATATAGCAATATAATATGCAAGTTGAGATACTGGGGTGCAAAGGAGCAAGATTTAAAAAATATATATATATACAGTATGGGGTTGAGGAAGATTGGATGGGCTATTTACAGTGGTCTGTGAGCTGCTCTGACAGCTGGTGCTTAAAGCTAGTGAGGGAGGTAAGAGTCTCCAGCTTCAGAGATTTTTGCAGTTCGTTCCAGTCATTGGCAGCAGAGAACTGGAAGGAGAGGCGGCCAAAGGAAGAATTGGCTTTGGGGGTGACCAGTAAGATATACCTGCTGGAGCACGTGCTACAAGTGGGTTCTGCTATGGTGACCAGTGAGCTGAGATAAGGCGGGGCTTTACCTAGCAGAGACTTGTAGATGACCTGGAGCCAGTGGGTTTGGCGACGAGTATGAAGCGAGGGCCAGCCAACGAGATCATGCAGGTCGCAGTGGTGGGTAGTATATGGAGCTTTGATGACAAAACGGATGGCACTGTGATAGACTGCATCCAATTTGTTGAGTAGAGTGGAGGAGGCTATTTTGTAAATGACATCGCCGAAGTCGAGGATTGGTAGGATGGTCAGTTTTACGAGGGAATGTTTGGCAGCATGAGTGAAGGATGCTTTGTTGCGAAATAGGAAGCCGAACCTAGATTTAATTTTGGATTGGAGATGTTTAATGTAAGTCTGGAAGGAGAGTTAACAGTCTAACCAGACACCTAGGTATTTGTAGTTGTCCACATATTCACCAGAGTAGTGATGCTGGACAGGCGGGCAGGTGCGGACAGCGATCGGTTGAAGAGCATGCATTTAGTTTTACTTGCATTTAAGAGCAGTTGGAGGCCACGGAAGGAGAGTTGTATGTCATTGAAGCTCATCTGGAGGGTAGTTAAAACAGTGTCCAACGAAGGGCCAGAGGTATACAGAATCGTGTCATCTGCGTAGAGGTGGATCAGAGACTCACCAGCAGTCGAGAGCAACATCATTGATGTATACAGAGAAGAGAGTCGGCCCAAGAATTGAACCCTGTGGCACCCCCACAGAGACTGCCAGAGGTCTGGACAACAGGCCCTCCGATTTGACACACTGAACCCATTCGGAGAAGTAGTTGGTGAACCAAGCGAGGCAATCATTTGAGAAACCAAGGCTGTTGAGTTTGCCAATAAGATTGTTGTGATTGACAGAGTCGAAGCCTTATCCAGGTCGATGAATACAGCTGCACAATAATGTCTCTTATCGATGGCGGTTATGATATCGTTTAGGACCTTGAGTGTGGCTGAGGTGCACCCATGACCAGCTCTGAAACCAGATTGCATAGCGGAAAAGGTAAGGTGAGATTCGAAATGGTCGGTAATCTGTTTGTTCTCTTGGCTTTCGAAGACCTTAGAAAGGCAGGGTAGAATAGATATAGGTCTGTAGCAGTTTGGGTCTAGAGTGTCTCCACCTTTGAAGAGGGGCAGTCCATGGGACTCTCCAATCCATGGGAATCTCAGACGATACGAAAGAGAGGTTGAAATAATTTCGGCAGATAATTTTAGAAAGAGAGGGTCCAGATTGTCTAGCTCGGCTGATTTGTAGGGGTACAGATTTTACAGCTCTTCTGGATTTGGGTGAAGGAGAAATGAGGGAGGCTTGGGCGGGTTGCTGTGGAGGGTGTCGGGGAGTTGACCGGGGTAAGGGTAGCCAGGTAGAAAGCATGGCCAAAGCATGGCCATGCTTATTGAAATTCTCAATTTTTGTGGATTTATCGGTAGTGTCAGACTTAAAGGCACCGATCAATAGCCAAGATACTCAGCTTTCCGCAGACACCTGCTTTTACACATAGGGGCTACCGTTCTCATACCAGATTGAATAACATTTTTAAACAATCTAATAGGGTACCTAAATATGTTGACTTAATGCAAATAATTTTCTGAGATACTAATAATATTACTACACAGATTAAACACGTAACTTTAGATAGTGAGCCAGCCAGCTAACGTTAGCTAGCTATCTAACAGTGTGCTTTAACTTGCAATGAACACAACTTTATGACAAAATTAGACATTTATGATATCTGAAAAAGTAGCTAGCTAGACTCTCTTACCCGTATACATGGATGGACGCTTCTCCCTCTCTGTCACGGTTGCCATGGTTCCCTTAGTTTGAATATTTAATCCGGAGACAGGTGTTCTATACAACAGCCTTCTGTGTGTTCTCTTTTCCACTCTCTCCGCATATTTGCAATCAAACGGCAGAATTTTCTCCATCTTCTTAGCTAATACTCTGCTACCACCGGGCATTCCGCTGATTTCAAAACTCTGTCAACTTCTTCCGTGACAACAACACTGTTGATCGCCGTTTCAGAAGACTATAATTCTATAAACTATGGTTCAATTAAAATGTTTTTACCTAAATCAGGGAATTCCTCATCGTCTGATGAATTTTCAGTCAGAGTCAGCATGGCACAGTCGTCCTTTAGAAAGTGGAGAGCATTAAATAATTAGCAACACTTTTGCAGTTCTTTGTGATTTCAAAACAGCCGCATTACCTAAACATACTGACCAGCTCATGTTAAAGACAGAAGCTACATGGCAGACCAATCCAAACTCATCTCTATGCATGTCCAGCCCACCCATTATCTCAGCCAATCATGGCTAGTGGGAAAGTTCCTGACTTTTTCTGTGGCTAAACCAACTGGGATTTATTTGTATTTACAGATGCCTAGCAAGTTTGTTATTAAGGCACATGAAAGTTCACATGTTCCCGAAGGGATTTCTTCCCAAAAATGCATTTCGACAAAAAAATTATATTTACGTTCATATGGCTCTCCTGTGAAGTTGTGACGCGCGACATATGGCTAGATTCCTAAAAACGAGTCACATATGATACAATATATTTAGCAAAATATATGAAGTATTAACCCTTAAACTATCAACATATTTCGCATACATGGATTACCAACTTGGGTAATTTTGACCCCAAGAAGAAACTATTGGAAAAAAGCAACAATCATAGCAAAAATGAACTTAATTCTGATCCAAACATAATTAGACATGTAAATCATGTTACCTGAAATGAAAAATAACCAAAACAGACAGATTTTACAAACAATACAGTTCATTTGCATATTCTGTAAAATTCAAATATAAATGTTTCCCTTATATAATTTGCAGCTTTCTTCCAAGGTACATTCTAAATAAGTCATAAAATATGATTTACTGTCATTTGGTTGTAGTACCACTACATTTTTAGAAGTTTCAAGTCAATACACATTTTGTGATATGTAAATTGTAAAAAAGAGAAACATTTGAAATAAACGTAATTTTATTGACGAAAACGAATTAATCGATTGATCTTGAGAGACAATGACCAAAAATATGGCTTAGTTTTCTTTATTTGCTTCCTCCAAAGCCAGCATTATCATTGCTGCTCGTGAAACAATGGAAGTTGTAGGGCCTGTGGCATGATGCTTCAAAAAGCATAACTAAATACGAACTTCAAACCAAATGTCATAGCAACCCAAATACCATAACAAATTGCACATACCGTTTTTCAACCACTCCACAAATTTCTTGTTAACAAACTATAGTTTTGCCAAGTCTGTTAGGACATCTACTTTGTGCATGACACAAGTCATTTTTACAACAATTGTTTACAGATTATTTCACTTATAATTCACTGTATCACAATTCCAGTTGGTCAGATGTTTACATACACTAAGTTGACTGTGCCTTTAACAGCTAGGAAAATTCCAGAAAATTATGTCATGGCTTTGGAAGCTTGTGATAGGCTAATTAACAGAATTTGAGTCAATTGGAGGTGTACCTGTAGATGTATTTCAAGGCCTACCTTCAAACTCAGTGCTGAAGGTACCAAGATTAGTCTGTTCAAACAATAGCACGCCAGTATAAACACCATGGGACCACACAGCCGTCAGACCGATCAGGAAGAAGATGCATTCTGTATCCTAGAGGTGAAGGTGCTTTGGTGTGAAAAGTGCAAATCAATCCCAAAACAACAGCAAAGGACCTTGTGAAGATGCTGGAGGAAACAGGTACAAAAGTATCTATATCCACAGTAAAACATGTCCTATATCGACATAACCTGAAAGGCCGCTCAGCAAGGAAGAAGCCACTGCTCCAAATCCGCCATTGAAAGCCAGAAAACGGTTTGCAACTGCACATGGGGACAAAGATTGTACTTTTTGGAGAAATGTCCTCTGGTCTGATGAAACAGAAATAGAACTGTTTGGCCATAATGACCATCATTATGTTTGGAGGAAAAAGGGGGAGGCTTGCAAGCCGAAGAACACCATCCCAACCATGAAGCACAGGGGTGGCAGCATCATGTTGTGGGGATGCTTTGCTGCAGGAGGGACTGGTGCACTTCACACAATAGATGGCATCATGAGGAGGAAAATTATGTGGATATATTGAAGCAACATCTCAAGACATCAGTCAGGAAGTTAAAGCTTGGTAGCAAATGGGTCTTCAAATGGACAATGATCCAAAGCATACTTTCAAAGTCAAGTTATTGGAGTAGCCATCACAAAGCCCTGACCTCAATCCCATAGAAAATGTGTGGGCAGAACTGAAAAGTGTGTGCGAGCAAGGAGGCCTGCAAACCTGACTCAGTTACACCAGCTCTGTCAGGAGGAATGGGCCAAAATGTACCCAACTTATTGTGGGAAGCTTGTGGAAGGCTACCCGAAACATTTGACCCAAGTTAAACAATTTAAAGGCAATACACTCAATTCGTTTTTGGTAGTATGTAAACATCTGACCCACTGGGAATGTGATGAAAGAAAAAAAAGCTGAAATAAATCATTTTCTCTACCATTATTCTGACATTTCACATTCTTAAAATAAAGTGGTTATCCTAACTGACCAAAGGCAGGGAATTTTTACTTGGATTAAACGTAAAAAAACTGAGTTTAAATGTATTTGGCTCAGGTGTATGTAAACATTCTGACTTAAATTGTATATAATATTGGAGGATATTATAGGAATTTCTGGTATATATACACAATACCAGTCAAAAGTTTGGACACACCTACTCATTCAAGGGTTTTTCTTTATTTTTACATTGTAGAATAATAGTGAAGACATCAACACCGTGAAATAACACATATGGAATCATGTAGTAACCAAAAAAGGGTGAAACAAATCAAAATGTACTTTAGATTCTTCAAAGTACCCACCGTGTTCCTTGATTACAGCTTAGCACACTCTCTTGGTAGTGTCACGCCCTGACCTGAGATATCTCTGTTTTCTTTAGATTTTGGTTAGGTCAGAGTGTGACTAGGGTAGGTACGTTAGTTTTTGTATTGTCTAGGGTTTTTTGTATATCTAGGGTTTTTGTAGGTCTAGGTGATTTGTATGACTATGGTTTAGATTCGCCCTAGAATGGTTCCCAATCAGAGGCAGCTATTTATCGTTGTCTCTGATTGGGGATCATATTTAGGTAGCCATTTTCCCTTTGTTGTTTGTGGGTTCTTGATCTATGTTTAGTTGCCTGTTCTGCACTAGCCATATTAGCTTCACAGTTCGTTTTGTTCTTTTGTTTGTTTTGTTCCGTGTTCATTCTTTAAATAAAGAAGAATGTACGCTTACCACGCTGCACTGGTCTCCTCCATACAACGGCCGTGACAGGTAGGCTCCCCTCTACCCTCTGGTGAAGTATGTAACTTAATATTATGGTCTCCAGTTAAACCTGGATTTAAATAAATAAATACAAATTTAGATTCGCCCTAGAATAACCACTTTTTGAGGAATACACACCACTAAAGCTCAGTTTAAATGTACAGCGTATATATGAGTTTGATATTGCAGTTCTATCAAGTATGTATACCAATAGGCAGACTTTGTATATAATTGGCGTGTTTGTATATGCACAAAAAATAAGGTAATTTTGGTTTTGTAATACATTAATACGATACGTGGTATAAAAAGTATAATCTTAAGCGAGTACATGGGGAGATATATCCCTGCAGGTTGTCTGTCAAAATCACTAACACAGTTATCCATACACCCTCTGGTGGTATGGAGAACTTGTTATCATGACTCCAGAGAAACCTTCATTCAAATAAAGGTCCTATCTATCAAATTACTGTAGGCGGAATTAGGTGTTTGTGGCTGGGGTCCAAATTACCCCAGTCACAAAAAGACTTCATTATTTTTTCCTTTCCCCCTATTGTTACAGAAACACTAAACAATGATTCAGAATTACTAAAGAACAAGCTGATTGATGAAGTCATTAAAAATGTGTTGAATTTAATAAACCACCTTTTGGCTTTGATCGAAAATTTGCGTCTGGGGTCAATAGGCCAGTGCATTTTGAAAGTATTCAGACCCTCTTGACTTTTTCCACATTTAACGTTACAGACTTATTCTAAAATGGATTAACTCGTTTTTAACCTTCATCAATCTATACACAACACCACATAAAGACAAAACAAAATCAGGTTTTTAAGATTTTTTTAACAAATTTATTTAAAAAATGAACAACTGAAATATGACATTTAAAATTAGTATTGTGTCCAGTGGAAGCAGATTGTGATAGCTATAGAGATGGAGAACATTTAGGAGTTTGATTGCAAATATGCGGAAGGAATCGAAAAGAGAACACATAGAAGGCTATTGCATGAAACCCCTGTCGCCGGATTACATCTTCAAACTAAGAAGGAGAGAATGAGAAGCATTCATCCATGTAACCTAACAAAATGTGGGAAAAGTCAAGAGGTCTTACTGCTTTCCGAATGCACTGTAGAGTTTGTACCAAAATTGCACCCTAATTCCCTATATGATGCACTACTTTGGACCAGGGCCCATAGAGCTCCAGTTAAAGTAGTGAACTATATAGGTGATAATACACCATAATGTCTACACTACAGGCTACAGTGTAGTGTGTAAGACATTAACCAGATGAGATATGCATACGATATCCTCTCACTGGGATAATGATAGTAGAATGCACTCGGGCCAATCTATCGCCAGCTCATTTTATTGTGAGAGACATCGCTCCTATTTAGACAGGGAGATCATTTTTCTTTTCAAAGATAATGAGATGACAATGTATTCAACCAACCTTAGAGAGAAGAGACGGGGGGGGGGGAGACATTCTACAGCACTTATCCACAGTCTTTGATCAGAGATCCAGCTGTCTCACTGGGCGTCTGCGGACCGTGAAACCTGTATCCCAAATGGCACCCTATTCCCTTAATAGTGCACTACTTTTGACCGGGGCCCATAGTCCATAGAGCTCTAGTCTAATGTAGTGCACTACATAGGGAATAAGGTGCCATTGTGGGACACAGCGTGTCTGTTTTATCACCACTGTTGTCATGGATATCGTTTTACTGTGTATTTATCAACCACTCAATTTGTCTAGTTCTAACTGGTTGATTTTAGGTTAAAGAAAACAGGCCTAGACGTGTTGTGTAGCTATTTCTACTGTCCCTTTGGCTGGCTAACCCACCTACCCTTGACCTCGTGTATTGCGGGGTGTGTTTGAGAGTTTATTCAAATCCAGAGGAGGATACTAGACTGCAATCCCAGTTTACCAATGTATAATTTTAGTGTTTTAACGTTTTGTTTGAACGTTTATGGCTGCTTTCATGAACTATCTATTTCCTTTTTTTGGAGGGTGCATTAATTTATTCTGACCGATATCCAGTATGAATTATTCTGACCGATATCCAGTATGATTTATTCTGACTGATATCCAGTATGATTTCATGATTTATTCTGACCGATATCCAGTATGATTTCATGATTTATTCTGACCGATATCCAGTATGATTTCATGATTTATTCTGACCGATATCCAGTATGATTTATTTTGACCGATATCCAGTACGATTTATTCTGACTGATATCCAGTATGATTTATTCTGACTGATATCCAGTATGATTTCATGATTTATTCTGACCGATATCCAGTATGATTTCATGATTTATTCTGACCGATATCCAGTATGATTTATTCTGACTGATATCAAGTATGATTTATTCTGACTGATATCCAGTATGATTTCATGATTTATTCTGACCGATATCCAGTATGATTTATTCTGACCGATATCCAGTATGATTTATTCTGACCGATATCCAGTATGATTTATTCTGACCGATATCCAGTATGATTTCATGATTTATTCTGACCGATATCCAGTATGATTTCATGATTTATTCTGACCGATATCCAGTATGATTTCATGATTTATTCTGACTGATATCCAGTATGATTTCATGATTTATTCTGACCGATATCCAGTATGATTTCATGATTTATTCTGACCGATATCCAGTATGATTTCATGATTTATTCTGACTGATATCCAGTATGATTTCATGATTTATTCTGACCGATATCCAGTATGATTTTTTCTGACCGATATCCAGTATGATTTGATGCTTTGCTAATATGTATTTTAAGGCAGCACATTACAGACAGAAAAGCTCTGCGTGGCATCTAGGTCTCCTCCAGTCCTCATCATCAGATGGGATTTTCTTCAAGCTCTTAATCATGAATATGAAGATCTCCATCACATCACAGAGACCCATGAATATAGATGAATTCCCCTTCTGCTCCATCTGTTGTGATGCCAACAGGACCACCATATCTGTCCTGGAAGCCTGTGTTAAATGACCTCAGTAAAAGCTATACAGTGTCATATTTGTTTAGGATCTCTTCCATACCAGAAGTGCTAGATCCTTCCAGACCAAATTTAACTTGGCTTTGAGTTATAATTCTTATAACTCAGTAAGAGGCTCATTAAAAACTATTTTTTTTTTAAACATAGCATCCAATTTCCTAATATTTCATCATAGTAACTCAATAATTATGCACGGTTATTAGCTGAAATATTTGTCCTGGGTTCACTTAATTCAGGTTGACGTTTCTTGCTAACAGTAGTGGTAGACTGGGATCTTTGATTTCCCCAGTCTGTACTGGTCATACATCAGCAAGTCCTACACAATACAACAGTGCCCTCTGCTGGTCATTTAACATATAACACCAACATCTGGAGCGCATTTGGAGAGCACTTATTCAAGTCAATATTACAGAGAACTCTTGCATGTCTTTACAGACAACAAAAAAACATTACAAAATAAGTACCATCTCCCAAACCAGAAACAGTTTATTTCAAAGAGGAAGCAGATAAATGGACGTCTTCCTGCCTGTGTAGAAGGGTTAGTCTGAGTGCATGGAGTGTTCAAAGGGACAGAGTACCTTCAAAGCCTCTTTCAGGCAGATTATGTTGTCGAAAAAACCTTGCATACATAAATGGCTGTTATCAGAGGTCTTTTTCAAGCTCACAAAAAAAGTGACAAATACACAGACAATGTAGTCACACACATAAAGGACAATTATTTCATTGTTCATGTATTCTCATTCCTATTATGATAGATGGATATTTTGGGTTGAAGTAACAGCCAGTGATAACCAGTGGTATCCTGTAATCCAGCCAGTGATAACTAGTGATATCCTGTTATCCAGCCTGTGATAACCAGTGATATCCTGTAATCCAGCCAGTGATAACCAGTGATATCCTGTTATCCAGCCTGTGATAACCAGTGATATCCTGTTATCCAGCCAGTGATAACCAGTGATATCCTGTTATCCAGCCTGTGATAACCAGTGTTATCCTGTTATCCAGCCTGTGATAACCAGTGTTATCCTGTTATCCAGCCTGTGATAACCAGTGTTATCCTGTTATCCAGCCTGTGATAACCAGTGTTATCCTGTTATCCAGCCTGTGATAACCAGTGTTATCCTGTTATCCAGCCTGTGATAACCAGTGTTATCCTGTTATCCAGCCTGTGATAACCAGTGTTATCCTGTTATCCAGCCTGTGATAACCAGTGTTATCCTGTTATCCAGCCTGTGATAACCAGTGTTATCCTGTTATCCAGCCAGTGATAACCAGTGTTATCCTGTTATCCAGCCTGTGATAACCAGTGTTATCCTGTTCTAGGTTGGTTTTCATCTGAACATACAGTGCATTCGGAAAGTATTCAGACCCCTTGACTTTTTACACATTTTGTTACGCTACAGCCTTATTCTAAAATAGATTTTTTTTAAATTCCTTATCAATCTATACACAATACCCCATAATGACAAAGCAAAAACAGTTTAGAAAATTTAACTCATTTATCAAAATAAAAAACTTAAATATTACATTTGCATAAGTATTCAGACTCTACTCAGTACTTTGTTGAAGCACCGATTAAAGCCTTGAGTCTTGGGTATGATGCTACAAGCTTGGCAAACCTGTATTTGGAGAGCTTTTCGCATTCTTCTCTGCAGATCTTCTCAAGCTTTGTCAGGTTGGATGGGGAGCATTGCTGCACAGATATTTTCAGGTCCCTCCAGAGATGTTCCATCGAGTTCAAGTCCGTGCTCTGGCTGGGCCACTCAAGGACATTCAGAGACTTGTCCCGAAGCCACTCCTGTGTTGTCTTGGCTGTGTGCTTAAGCCCAACGTCGGTACACTTATGACAACAGCCAGCTCAAGTGCAGGGCGCGAAATTCAAAATATATATATTTTTTAAATATTTAACTTTCACACATTAACAAGTCCAATACAGCATGTGAAAGGTACACATCTTGTGAATCCAGCCAACATGTCCGATTTTTAAAATGTTTTACAGGGAAGACACAATAAGTAAATCTATTAGCTAACCACGTTAGCAAAAGACACCACTTTTTTTACTCCAACAGTTTTTTACTCCATCAGTAGATATCACAAATTCGACCAAATAAAGTTATAAATAGCCACTAACCAAGAAACAACTTCATCAGATAACAGTCTGATAACATATTTATTGTATAGCATATGTTTTGTTAGAAAAATGTGCATATATCAGGTATAAATCATAGTTTACAATGCAGCTACAGTCAGAAATTGCACCGAAAGCAGCCATAAAACTTACAGACACCAACGTCAAATACCTAATTACTCATCATAACACATTTCTGAAAAATACATAGTGTACAGCAAATGAAAGACAGGCATCTTGTGATTCCAGCCAATATTTCCGATTTATTAAGTGTTTTACAGCGAAAAAAAAATGTAGCGTTATATTAGCTTAGCACAATAGCCAGAAACACTTGGGCGCCGGCGACTACGACAGATATATGAAATAACATCATAAAACGGGTCTTACTTTTGCTGATCTTTCATCAGAATGTTGGACAAGGTGTCCTTTGTCCAGAACAGTCGTTGTTTGGATTCAGAACGGACACTTTCCCTCTTCATTTAGCAAGCGCGCTAGCCGGGTGGCACAACACTCTCCATGTCAACAAACGGAAGAGAACGGAACACGGCAAAACTCCCGAAAAATGTTCAATAATCTGATGGAAACCATATTGAACAAACATACTTTACGATGATATGGTGACATGTATCAAATAAAATCAAAGCCAGAGATTGTAGTCGCCTATAACGGCAGCTAAACAAAAGGCAATCCCACTGTCCAGCTCGCGCTCTTCAGAGTACCGAAAATGGTTGACACGTCATTCCAAGATGATGTGTTCCATCTCAGACCAAGATAATCACCTCATTTCTTCTCTCACAGCCTCTTGACACCCAGAGGAAGGTGTATGGCGTGCATGTATACTAATAGGTCTTGGGCCCATTTATAGGCAGGAAGAAGAACAGAGCATCGATTTCAGACTTTCCACTTCCTGGTCAGGAAATGTGCTGCAGAATGAGTTCTGTTTCACTCAGAGAAATAATTCAAACGGTTTTAGAAACTAGAGAGTGTTTTCTATCCAATAGTAATAATAATATGCATATTGTACGAGCAAGAATTGAGTACGAGGCCGTTTGAAATGGGCACATTTTATCTGGCTACTCAATACTGCCCCTTGCAGCCCAAACAGGTTAAGGTCGTTGTCCTGTTGGAAGGTGAACCGCCGCCTGAGCGCTCTGGAGCAGTTTTTCATCAAGGATCTCTGTACTTTCCTCCGTTCATCTTTCCCTCCATCCTGACTAGTCTCCCAGTCCCTGCTGCTGAAAAACATCCCCACAGCATGATGCTGCCACCACCATGCTTCACCATAGGAATGGTGCCAGGTTTCCTCCAGATGTGACACTTGGAATTCAGGCCAAAAAGAGTTCAATCTTGGTTTCATCAGACCAGAAAACCTTGTTTCTCACGGTCTGAGAGTCCTTTAGGTGCTTTTTTTTGGCAAACTCCAAGCTGGCTGTCATGTGCCTTTTACTGAGGAAGTGGCTTCCATCTGGCCACTCTACCCTAAAAGCCTAAATGGCGCAGTGCTGCAGAGATGGTTGATCACAGTACACAGAGCCTGCTACAGATGTAGCACTTTCATTTGAGCCTGTTTGCTACAGCAGAAAAATAAATGAATACATTTTAATTAGAGGACACTTTTGTAGAGGTTGACACATGTGACTCATTTTAGGAAACTAGGCGTATGTCACACGTCACTACTTCACAGGAGAGCCATTTGAACTTAAACTTTTTAATTATTTCATCAAAATGATTTTATCAAACGTGTATGCCATCTGTAAATATGAATACAATTGTTAATTACAGCCTAGATGGTTTAGCCACGGAAAAAGTCACAAACCTTCCCGCTAGCCATGATTGGCTGAGATAATGAGTGTGCTGGACATGCAGAGAGATGAGTTCGGAATTGTTTGCCATGTAGCACGCTTCTGTCTATAACATGAGTTGCTCAGTATGTGTAGGTAATCGTTTCTAACGTGGCTTTTTGAAATATACTGACATTTTCAACATGTCCCTGATTGAGTCTGTAATACCAACATGTTTCAAGCAGACCACCATAGTCCCTGTGCCCAAGAACACAAAGGCAACCTGCCTAAATGACCACAGACCCGTGGCACTCACGTCTGTAGCCATGAAGTGCTTTGAAAGGCTGGTCATGGCTCACATCAACACCATTATCCCAGAAACCTTTGACCCACTCCAATTTGCATACCGCCCAAACAGATCCACAGATGATGCAATCTCTATTGCACTCCACACTGCCCTTTCCCACCTGGACAAAAGGAACACTTATGTGAGAATGCTATTCATTAACTACAGGTCAGCGTTCAACACCATAGTACCCTCAAAGCTCATCACTAAGCTAAGGATCCTGGGACTAAACACCTCCTTCTGCAACTGGATCCTGGACTTCCTGACGGGCCGCCCCCAGGTGGTGAGGGTAGGTAACAACACATCTGCCAAGCTGATCCTCAACACTGGAGCTCCCCAGTGGTGCGTGATCAGTCCCCTCTTGTATTCCCTCTTCACCCACGACTGCATGGCCAGGCACAACTCCAACACCATCATTAAGTTTGCGAACGACACAACAGTGGTCGGCCTGATCACCGACAACGGCGAGACAGCCTATAGGGAGGAGGTCAGAGACCTGGCTGGGTGGTGACAGAATAACAACCTATCCCTCAACGTAACCAAGACTAATGAGAGGATTGTGGACTACAGGAAAATGAGGACTGAGCACGCCCCCATTCTCATCGACGAGGCTGTAGTGGAACAGGTTGAGAGCTTCAAGTTCCTTGGTGTCCACATCAACAACAAACTAGAATGGTCCAAACACACCAAGACAGTCGTGAAGAGGGCACGACAAAGCCTATTCCCCCTCAGGAAACTAAAAAGATTTGGCATGGGTCCTGAGATCCTCAAAAGGTTCTACAGCTGCAACATTGAGAGCATCCTGACTGGTTGCATCACTGCCTGGTACGGTAATTGCTCGGCCTCCGACCGCAAGGCACTATAGAGGGTAGTGTGTACAGCCCAGTACATCACTGAGACTAAGCTGCCTGCCATCCAGGACCACTACACCAGGCGGTGTCAGAGGAAGGCCCTAAAAATTGTCTAAGACCACAGCCACCCCAGTCATAGAATGTTCTCTCTACTACCACATGGCAAGCGGTACCGGAGTGCCAAGTCTAGGACAAAAAGGCTTCGCAACAGTTTTTACCCCAAAGCCATAAGTCTCCTGAACAGGTAATGAAATGGCTACCCGGACTATTTGCATTGTCTCACGTCACCCCCCAACCCCTCTTTTAGGCTGCTGATACTCTCTGTTTATCATATGTATAGTGACTTTAACCACATCTACATGTACATACTACCTCAATCAGCCCGACTAACCGGTGTCTGTATGTAGCCTCACTAATTTTATAGCCTCGCTACTGTATATAGCCTGTCTTTTTACTGTTGTTTTATTTCTTTACCTACCTATTTTTCACCTAATACCTTTTTTGCACTTTTGGTTAGAGCCTGTAAGTAAGCACGTGACAAATAAACTTTGATTTGATTTGAATGGGTGAGGACAAAGAAGAGCTCTCCCGTAGGTGTACCAAAACATTCAAGGGCCATTTTGTCAAAAGTGAGGTTACAAGTTTATCGACTTTCAAAGCAGAATTATTTTCCCATTGTTCCGCAGCTGTAGTGTATGATCTACCTTTATCCAATGAAAAAAGTTTTTTTCAAATGTTACTACACAAGACCGAATCAAGCCAATCGGTCACATTTTTCATAAGGGAAAATCAAGGCTGAAATTTCGAAGTGGAAATTACAAACATCAAACTCCTTTTTAAACCTTAAATACATTACACGTTTTACATGTCCTGCATTGAAAGTTCTCCTGCAGCAGGGCGATCACATTAAGATCCTACCAGAAATTTAAAAAAAACAGATTTTGCCCATTAAATTTGTTTCCTTGTAGAAAGTATGGGACATAAAACTGAAAGACAACCAACTGAAGGCAGGTGTGATTCAACTCACTGCTTGTGCCCCATTTCCACTCTCCACTTCCACTTTTTTCAAACACAAAAAAAAATAAGAAAATGTACTACTTTAAAATGGAGATGACGCTGCCCAAATGGAGATGACGCTCCCTCAATGACGCTGCCCATGCTGTCACAGACGCCATAATGGCACAGATACAAAGTTGAAACCTCTTTCCTTGTCCATTGAGATGCTTCTATACATTTTTAGATGTTCACAACTGATTAGGGTTCCCTGGGAAACATGGTTCTTACCGTGTCACATACGCCTCGTTTACACCTTGTGCTAACATGTAGGTTTCCTTATCTGATCAGTATGATCTAATCCCTATCTGATCAAGGTTTGTTGCGTGCACACATGGTTAAAATGTGTCTCTTATCCAGCCACAGTGTCCGCATTGTGAACAGATTTCCTTGTATGCTAATTATTTCACAGATTTACTTTTCAAAATAATACTTATGTCATCAATATGTCTTAAAATAAATAAATAAGTCAATGGTGCTACCTGTCAATGATTTTAGAGGGCGGTATAATTATGATTTAAATGGTTGGACTGTCTCGATCCGTTTGCACTTGTGGTCAGGAAGATACGTCTTTTAAAACGTTTACACCTGTCTAAAAATGTGGGCACCATCAGAATGTGGACAACAGCAAGTTTAAAGGACGCATGTAAGTACCAGTTATAAAGGGGGCTAAAAAGACACGAAAAGAGACGATGAAGTCATTTTATTTCTAGATCTGCATTTGTGTCAAATCATGATTTAAAAAAAAATAATAATAATTTGCCCAAAAGACAAAAGAGACAACAGTAGCAAACATGAAGTCAAATAAAAATGTGTCTATCTTTGATCATTTCCCCGGGAAAGGGCTGAAAATATCCCATATTCATATATGTAGCCTTAAAAATAAGGTAAATGAAAATCAATGACCTGCTAATATCCGATAACATTAATACAGTATATTAGCCATTTCTGAGACTCACTTTGATAATTAATTTGATGATGTAGCAGTACAAGGATATAACTCTTCTATAGAAGAGACAGGAATGCTTATGGGGGAGGTGTTGCTGTATATATTCAGAGACATATCCCTGTAATGCTTAGAGAAGATTTTATGTTGGGTGTTACTTAAGTGCTGTGGTTCACTTGGCACATATAAAGACTTTTATTTTGGGGTGTTGCCTTAGGCCACCAAGTGCTAACAGTCAGTATCTAAATCATATGTGTGAAATGCTTGATAGTGTATGTGATGATAAGAGAGAGGTCTACTTTCTTGGGGACCTGAATGTTGACTGATACTCATCAAGGTGTCAGGCTCAATAGGAAGCTCCTCACTGTAACCAGTGCCTGTAATCTGGTTCAAGTTTTAATCAACCTGCCAGGGTGTTTACAAACACTACAGGAACAAGATCATCCACATGTATTCATCACATTTTTACTAATGCTGTAGAGCTTTGTTCTAAAGCTGTTTCCGTACCCATTGGATGCAGTGATCACAATATAGTGGCTATATCCAGGAAAGCCAAAGTTCCAACAGCTGGGCCTTAAATAGTGTATAAGAGATCATACAAAAGATTTTGCTGTGACTCTTATGTAGATGGTGTTAAAAAATATTTGTTGGTATGATGTGATTAATGAGGAGCATCCAGGCGCTGCACTTGATGAATTTATGAAATTGCTTCTTCAAATGATTGATAAACAAGCACCTGTTAAGAAACTGACTGTTAGAACTGTTAAGGCTCCATGGATTGATGAGGAAATGAAAAACTGTATGGTTGAAGGATTGGCTAATAAGTCTAGCTGCACATCTGACTGGCTGACTTACTGCAAATTGAGAAATGATGTGACTAAACTCAACAATAAGAAGAAGAAACTGTATTATAAAGCCAAGAACAATAATATAAAGAATGATGGGAAAAAACATTGTAGTACTTGAAATGAAATGATGGGCAGAAAGACAAATTCAACTCCATCTTTCATCAGATCAGATGGCTTATTCATCACAAAACCATTTGATGTTGCCAATTATATATTTTTTTACATTTTTGTATTTTACCTCCTTTTTCGTGATATCCAATTGCGATCTTGTCTCATCACTGCAACTCCCCAATGGGCTTGGGAGAGGCGAAGGTCGAGTCATAAGTCCTCCCAAACGTTACCCGTCAAACCATGCTTCTGAAGACCCGCCCGCTTAACCCAGAAGCCAGCCGCCCTCTATGGGACTCCCGGTCACGGTCGGTTGTGACACAGCCTGGGTACACTGCGATGCAGTGCCTTAGACCGCTGCATATTTTTATTTTAAATTCATTGGGAAAGTGGGCAAACTTAGGCAGGAAATGCTAAAAACAGACAGTGAGCCATCGTACTCATGCATAAAAATAAAAAAAATGAAAGAAAAGCATTGAATTTTGTAAAGTTAGTGAGGGAGAGGTGGGAAAATTATTGTTATCGATCAATAATGACAAACCTCCTGGCATTGACAACTTAAATGGAAAGCTACTGAGAATGGTAGCTGACTCTATAGCCACTCCTATCTGTCATATCTTTAATCTGAGCCTAGAGGAAGGTGGTTATCCTCAGGCCTGGAGGGAAGCCAAAGTCATTCCGCTACCCAAGAGTGGTAAAGTGGCCTTTACTGGTTCTAACAGCAGACCTATCAGCTTACTACCAGCTCTTATCAAACTGTTGGGGAAAAATGGTGCTTGATGAAATACAATGCTATTTCTCTGTAAACAAATGAACAGCAGACTTTCAGCATGCTTATAGAGAGGAGCCCTCAATATGTACTGCACCGACACAAATGACTGATGATTAGTTGAAGGAAATTGATAATAAGAAGATTGTGGGAGCTGTACTGTTAGATTTCAGTGCAGCCTTTGACATTATTGACCATAACCTGTCATTCAGAAAATGTATGCATTATGGCTTTTCAATCTCTGTCATATTGTGGATTTTTATTTAATTATATTTAACTAGGCAAGTCAGTTAAGAACTAATTCTTATTTAAAATGACGGCCTACTCCGGCCAAACCCAGACGACGCTGGGTCAATTGTGCGCCGCCCTATGGGACTCGCAATCACAGCCGGATGTGATTGAGCCTGGCTGGATTCAAAGCAGGGACTGTAATAACACCTCTTGCACTGAGATGCAGGACCTTAGACAGCTGCGCCACTCAGGATTCAGAGCTATCTATCTCATAGAACTCCGAGGGTTTTTATTTAATGGAAGCTTCTCTAATGTCAAACATGTAAAGTGTGGTGTACCGGGGTAGGGGCAGCTCTCTAGGCCCTCTACTCGTTTTTTATTTTTACCAATGACCTGCCACTGGTATTAAACAAAGCCTGTGTGTCCATGTATGCGGATGTTTCAACCATATACACATCAGCAACTACAGCTAATGAAGTCACTGAAACCCTTAACAAAGAGTTGCAGTCTGTTTTGGAATGGGTGGCCAGTAATAACTGGTCCTGAACATCTCTAAAACTAAGGGCATTGCATTTGGTACAATTTATTCCTTAAGTTTGTCACGGCCCCTCTGCATTGCAGGGGCGGTTCCTCCTGCAGGCAGAGGAGGGTTGTTAGTGATTGGAGCCACCTGTGCTCAGGGTATTTAAGCTGCTTCACTAACCACTTTTCTCTCTCTCTGCTCCTCCAGGTATAATCCTGTTTTGTTTGTTCCTTTGTGGTTTTACATAGTTTTCACTCAGTCATGTTCACACACACAGATTCATGCACCCATGCACTTTACATACACCTTACATTATGATACTTCCACACCTCATTCCTTTTTCTTAGTTTAAAGTTAATAGTTTGGTTTATAATAAAGAACCTTTTTGATTGGCCTATACCTGTTGTTCGTGTCCCCTTATTTTTGCCACAGGCTATGAGCCGGCTTGTGGCAAGTTCTAGATCTCAGCTGAATCTGATAATGAATGGTATGGCTGTTGAACAAGTTGATGAGACTAAATTACATGGTGTTACCTTAGATTGTAAACTGTCCTGGTCAAAACATAGAGATGCAATGGTTGTAAAGATGGTGAGGGGTCTGTCCATAATAATGATTTGCTCTGCTTTTATGTCATCCCACTCCAAAAAGCAAGTCCTGCAGGCTCTAGTTTAGTCTAATCTTGATTATTGTCCAGTGCTGCTAGGAAAGACCTAGTTAAGCTGCAGCCGGCCCAGAACAGAGCGGCACGTCTTGTTCTTCATTGTAATCAGAGGGCTGATATTAATACTATGCATGCCAGTCTCTCTTGGCTAAGAGTTGAGGAGAGACTGACTGCATCACTTCTTCTCTTTATAAAGAAACATTACGGTGTTGGAAATCCCAAATTGTTTGCATAGTCAACTTACACACAGCTCTGACACACACACTTACCCCACCAGACATGCCACCAGGGGTCTTTTCACAGTCCCCCAAAATCCAGAACAAATTCAAGAAAGCGTACAGAATTATACAGAGCCAGTATTGTGTGGAACTCCGTTGCTCAAATGAACCTCAAACTTTTTTTTTTTTTTTAAACTGACAAAGCAACTCCTCACAACGCTTCTCCCCTATTTAACCTAGATAGTGTGTGTGTATGTATTGATATGGAGCTTCTCCCCTATTTAACCTAGATAGTGTGTGTGTATGTATTGATATGGAGGCCACATGTGCCATTTTTAAATTGATGTAGTGCCGTCCTTGAGCTGTTCTTGTCTATTAATGTTCTGCGTAATGTCATGTTTCATGTGTTGCGTGGAGCCCAGGAAGAGTAGCTGCAGCTCTCGCAACAGCTCATGGGGATCCATAATGAAACACCAAATAAAATATAAATATTGTTTAATTACAAATAAATATTAACTAGCATGCCAAAATATAAAAAGAAACCCTGGAGATGACAGTAATGCAGTGGTTTAGACATGATACGATTTTATAAAGATGACTGCAATTTTAGCAAACCTACTAACATCTTTGTAGTAATGCGAAATATCAATATGATATATTTGTATATTCACAATTCTGTAAACGTATTTTAAAAACATGTACAAATCATTTCTAAGACTGGGTAATGACTTTGGTGTAATTCAGCTATAGCTTCCAAGAAAGCAAAAAAAAACTTTTTGAAAACTTTTTGTTAGATTTCTTTCCTTTCTAAAATAACTATGTCCAGTTCACAGTTGCTGTGCAACGTGAGTAACTTTCTCCAATTGTTCTGGTACAGCGTACCCGGTATTGTACTTTGCAAACTCTTCATCTTCAGTATTATTCACAGTGGTCCTTCTTCAAAACGTTTAGTAGAGTATAAATCCAGTTTAGCAACAGAGATGTAGTAAAAATAGAAAAAGGACATTTCATTTTCCCGGGGGCTAAAAGAGAGATATACATAGGAGTATAAATCGAAAAAATATCATGTGATGAGACAAATATAGAATGTTGCTGTATAAATGTAAAAGTATCAGTTAATAAATGTAATTTCTTTCTTTGTATCATATAGAGAACATTATTTTCTGAACATTATTTTCTGAACATTATTTTCTGAACATTATTTTCTGAACATTATTTTCTGAACATTATTTTCTGAACATTATTTTCTGAACATTATTTTCTGAACATTATTTTCTGAACATTATTTTCTGAACATTATTTTCTGAACATTATTTTCTGATAGAGCATTTTAACAGAGTAACCAGACCAAGGAGAGTGTGGCAGAGTTTTCTTATTTTTTTAACCATTACTAACCACTTACTTGATCCGTAGATATGGTAAAGTACGTTCTTATTTTTTATTTATTTTTTATTTTACCGTTATTTTACCAGGTAAGTTGACTGAGAACACGTTCTCATTTGCAGCAACGACCTGGGGAATAGTTACAGGGGAGAGGAGGGGGATGAATGAGCCAATTGTAAACTGGGGATTATTAGGTGACCATGATGGTTTGAGGGCCAGATTGGGAATTTAGCCAGGACACCGGGGTTAACACCCCTACTCTTACGATAAGTGCCATGGGATCTTTAATGACCTCAGAGAGTCAGGACACCCGTTTAACGTCCCATCCGAAAGACGGCACCCTACACAGGGCAGTGTCCCCAATCAAGATAAAATACTTTCAAGTGGACAATGAAAATCACTGTTGTAGAGTTGTAGAGTTGTAGTGTTTGTAGTTGTAGTCCTCAAGGTATTCTCACAACTACAACACAGGCTCCAGCCCTTCCAATGTTGAGATTGACCTCCTGTTGGAGACATACAGTAAAGGGTAATGAAAGGTCATTCAGTCTGTCTTAAAAAGCTATTACAGTATGGAAATAAAAGGTTGTGCCTGGCTATTGGAATTCTGGGTCGAAAAGCATTCTATGAAGATCTAAGGAATGATTCAAGTTACCTCAGTCCATTCATTGTTCTGTGCATCATAGGACTCAACACTGTTCAGGTAGGATGTTCCGTCGTATCCTCCGACAGCGTATAGCCTGTCTCCTAGCAGACAGATACCTACAGCATCTCTGGGGACACTCAGAGAGGACACCGTGGTCCATGTGTCTGTTTTGGGATCATACCTGTAGTGATATAGAGGAAATACAAGGATAAATGGACATACCTGAAGAAGTGTAGTGAGCACTGGGATATTTAAGAGATACAGAGCAAAGATTAATCTTGTCCATGGATGAATTCAACAATATATTTTGAGTGAGACAAAATATTTTGTTGTATTTTTTTTATTTATTGACTTTTGAAATTATATTTTCTGTTTAATTGTTTTTGACACTAATGGTATTCTGTTCATTGATAGGGTCACATGCAGTGTGTATCAGCTACAGTTTGATGTTTACAGAACAGCCAGCAGATGGAGGCAGAAGCCAGATAATCACACGGCTAAAACCAGCTCCGATGGAAAGAATGACGTGTCTTGAGTTTGACCTGTACATGCAAACAGACAGAGACAATGGTTGTGTTCCAGAGGATCAACATGCAGAGAAGACAGAGACAATGGTTGTGTTCCAGAGGATCAACATGCAAACAGACAGAGACAATGGTTGTGTTTCAGAGGATCAACATGCAAACAGACAGAGACAATGGTTGTGTTCCAGAGGATCAACATGCAGACAGACAGAGACAATGGCTGTGTTCCAGAGGATCAACATGCAGACAGACAGAGACAATGGCTGTGTTCCAGAGGATCAAACCTGTAACGTGCCTTGGGTAAATTGTGACTGATCTACAAATAATAATGAGTAGTTCTTTATGACGCAAGGTTTTTTTGTAGATCTGTCAGTCGTTAATCGCCTGCGATGTGGAACAATCCCGATGTCTGCATTTGACACTGCAGCCAACTTTAAAGGCGAGTTGAGACTGACTGATCTACAAATCACCTTGCATCATAAATAACTACTCACTATTCATTTGTAGATCAATCAGTCAGTCACAATTTACCCATGATACATCACGGTTTTGATGCTCTCGAACACGGCCTATGCCTCACCTCAAGGGACATAACTAGGCACACACCCAACTCTGTTTCCATACGCATAGCCTGAAATGTCCTAACTCTGAAATGTCCCAACTCTGTTTCCATACACATAGCCTGAAATGTCCCAACTCTGTTTCCATACGCATAGCCTGAAATGTCCCAACTCTGTTTCCATACACATAGCCTGAAATGTCCCAACTCTGTTTCCATACACATAGCCTGAAATGTCCCAACTCTGTTTCCATACGCATAGCCTGAAATGTCCCAACTCTGTTTCCATACACACAGCCTGAAATGTCCCAACTCTGTTTCCAAACGCACAGCCTGAAATGTCCCAAATCTGTTTCCATACGCACAGCCTGAAATGTCCCAACTCTGTTTCCATTCGCATAGCCTGAAATGTCCCAACTCTGTTTCCATACACATAGCTATACTTCACCCTTATAATATCTATAACAAGACACAATGTTGAGTTTTTTTACTCTAGTTCACTACTGAGATAGGCCACATCCCAATTCTAGTTCACTACTGAGATAGGCCACATCCCAATTCTAGTTCACTACTGAGATAGGCTGCATCCCAATTCTAGTTCACTACTGAGATAGGCCACATCCCAATTCTAGTTCACTACTGAGATAGGCCACATCCCAATTCTAGTTCACTACTGAGATAGGCCACATCCCAATTCTAGTTCACTACTGAGATAGGCCACATCCCAATTCTAGTTCACTACTGAGATAGGCCACATCCCAATTCTAGTTCACTACTGAGATAGGCCACATCCCAATTCTAGTTCACTACTGAGATAGGCCGCATCCCAATTCTAGTTCACTGCTGAGATAGTCTGCATCCCAATTCTCTGCACTTCTCCCAAAAGTGTGCACTTACATCTCTGTCATGGATTCAAATGCATTGGATTGGTGTAAGCCTGGACTAGAGGGAGTTTTCACTTTGTTCAATGCATTTTAGGAAGTGATGCAACTCCCAAGAGTCGAAACGCAGCCATATTGTAGACCAGAGCTATGATTGGTTGTTTACCTGTCTACACAGTCTGATAGTCTGGGACAGTGGTTGTTTACCTCTACACAGTCTGATAGTCTGGGACAGTGGTTGTTTACCTCTCTACACAGTCTGATAGTCTGGGACAGTGGTTGTTTACCTCTCTACACAGTCTGATAGTCTGGGACAGTGGTTGTTTACCTGTCTACACAGTCTGATAGTCTGGGACAGTGGTTGTTTACCTCTACACAGTCTGAGAGTCTGGGACAGTGGTTGTTTACCTCTCTACACAGTCTGAGAGTCTGGAGCAGTGTTTGTTTACCTCTCTACACAGTCTGATAGTCTGGGACAGTGGTTGTTTACCTGTCTACACAGTCTGAGAGTCTGGGACAGTGGTTGTTTACCTGTCTACACAGTCTGATAGTCTGGGACAGTGGTTGTTTACCTCTCTACACAGTCTGATAGTCTGGGACAGTGGTTGTTTACCTGTCTACACAGTCTGAGAGTCTGGGACAGTGGTTGTTTACCTGTCTACACAGTCTGATAGTCTGGGACAGTGGTTGTTTACCTCTCTACACAGTCTGATAGTCTGGGACAGTGGTTGTTTACCTCTACACAGTCTGATAGTCTGGGACAGTGGTTGTTTACCCCTCTACACAGTCTGATAGTCTGGGACAGTGGTTGTTTACCCCTCTACACAGTCTGATAGTCTGGGACAGTGGTTGTTTACCTCTACACAGTCTGATAGTCTGGGACAGTGGTTGTTTACCTGTCTACACAGTCTGATAGTCTGGGACAGTGGTTGTTTACCTGTCTACATAGTCTGATAGTCTGGGACAGTGGTTGTTTACCTCTCTACACAGTCTGATAGTCTGGAACAGTGGTTGTTTACCCCTCTACACAGTCTGATAGTCTGGGACAGTGGTTGTTTACCCCTCTACACAGTCTGATAGTCTGGAACAGTGGTTGTTTACCCCTCTACACAGTCTGATAGTCTGGGACAGTGGTTGTTTACCTCTCTACACAGTCTGATAGTCTGGGACAGTGGTTATTTACCCCTCTACACAGTCTGATAGTCTGGAGCAGTGGTTGTTTACCTGTCTACACAGTCTGATAGTCTGGGACAGTGGTTGTTTACCTGTCTACATAGTCTGATAGTCTGGGACAGTGGTTGTTTACCTCTACACAGTCTGATAGTCTGGGACAGTGTTCGTTTACCCCTCTACACAGTCTGATAGTCTGGAACAGTGGTTATTTACCCCTCTACACAGTCTGATAGTCTGGGACAGTGGTTGTTTACCTGTCTACACAGTCTGATAGTCTGGGACAGTGGTTGTTTACCTGTCTACACAGTCTGATAGTCTGGGACAGTGGTTGTTTACCTGTCTACACAGTCTGAGAGTCTGGGACAGTGGTTGTTTACCTGTCTACACAGTCTGAGAGTCTGGGACAGTGGTTGTTTACCTCTCTACACAGTCTGAGAGTCTGGAACAGTGGTTGTTTACCTGTCTACACAGTCTGATAGTCTGGGACAGTAGTTGTTTACCTCTACACAGTCTGATAGTCTGGGACAGTGGTTGTTTACCTCTACACAGTCTGATAGTCTGGGACAGTGGTTGTTTACCTGTCTACACAGTCTGATAGTCTGGAGCAGTGTTTGTTTACCTCTCTACACAGTCTGATAGTCTGGGACAGTGGTTGTTTACCTCTACACAGTCTGAGAGTCTGGGACAGTGGTTGTTTACCTGTCTACACAGTCTGAGAGTCTGGGACAGTGGTTGTTTACCTCTCTACACAGTCTGATAGTCTGGGACAGTGGTTGTTTACCCCTCTACACAGTCTGATAGTCTGGGACAGTGTTTGTTTACCTGTCTACACAGTCTGATAGTCTGGGACAGTGGTTGTTTACCTCTCTACACAGTCTGATAGTCTGGGACAGTGGTTGTTTACCTCTCTACACAGTCTGATAGTCTGGGACAGTGGTTGTTTACCTCTCTACACAGTCTGATAGTCTGGGACAGTGGTTGTTTACCTCTACACAGTCTGAGAGTCTGGGACAGTGGTTGTTTACCTCTCTACACAGTCTGATAGTCTGGGACAGTGGTTGTTTACCTGTCTACACAGTCTGAGAGTCTGGAGCAGTGGTTGTTTACCTGTCTACACAGTCTGAGATTCTGGAGTAGTGGTTGTTTACCTCTCTACACAGTCTGATAGTCTGGGACAGTGGTTGTTTACCTGTCTACACAGTCTGAGAGTCTGGGACAGTGGTTGTTTACCTGTCTACACAGTCTGAGAGTCTGGGACAGTGGTTGTTTACCTGTCTACACAGTCTGATAGTCTGGGACAGTGGTTGTTTACCTCTCTACACAGTCTGAGAGTCTGGGACAGTGGTTGTTTACCTCTCTACACAGTCTGATAGTCTGGGACAGTGTTTGTTTACCTCTCTACACAGTCTGATAGTCTGGGACAGTGGTTGTCTACCTGTCTACACAGTCTGATAGTCTGGGACAGTGGTTGTTTACCTCTACACAGTCTGATAGTCTGGGACAGTGGTTGTTTACCTCTCTACACAGTCTGATAGTCTGGGACAGTGGTTGTTTACCTGTCTAGACAGTCTGATAGTCTGGGACAGTGGTTGTTTACCTCTCTACACAGTCTGATAGTCTGGGACAGTGGTTGTTTACCTCTCTACACAGTCTGATAGTCTGGGACAGTGGTTGTTTACCTGTCTACACAGTCTGATAGTCTGGGACAGTGGTTGTTTACCTGTCTACACAGTCTGATAGTCTGGGACAGTGGTTGTTTACCTCTCTACACAGTCTGAGAGTCTGGAGCAGTGGTTGTTTACCTCTCTACACAGTCTGATAGTCTGGGACAGTGTTTGTTTACCTGTCTACACAGTCTGATAGTCTGGGACAGTGGTTGTTTACCTGTCTACACAGTCTGATAGTCTGGGACAGTGGTTGTTTACCTCTCTACACAGTCTGAGAGTCTGGAGCAGTGTTTGTTTACCTGTCTACACAGTCTGATAGTCTGGGACAGTGGTTGTTTACCTCTCTACACAGTCTGAGAGTCTGGAGCAGTGGTTGGACGCCAGGGCATCATGACCACCCACAGCATAGAGGAAGCTGTTGTATGTGGCCACACCCACCCCTCCTCTCCTCTTCGCCATGGGGGCACACATACTCCACTTGTTGGTGTGTGGATCAAAGCATTCCATTGACCGCAGACACGAGCTCCCATCCCGACCACCAACTGCAAACAATCTGTAAGGACAATAAAAGCGTTACAAATTGGATTTTGGATGTTGCTCTGATATGACATCTTCTTTTAAGGGAGGGAGAATCTCAGGCTTCCTTAGCAGAGAGGAAAGGAGAGTTGAGGATATATCTTCCATGGCAAAGAGAGAAGGAGGGTTGTAGAAACATCTTCCATGGCAGAGAGGGAAGAAGGGTTGAGGAACCATCTTCCATGGCAGAGAGGGAAGGAGGGTTGAGGAAACATCTTCCATGGCAGAGAGGGAAGGAGAGTTGAGGAAACATCTTCCATGGCAGAGAGGGAAGGAGGGTTGAGGAAACATCTTCCATGGCAGAGAGGGAAGGAGGGTTGAGGAAACATCTTCCATGGCAGAGAGGGAAGAAGGGTTGAGGAACCATCTTCCATGGCAAAGAGGGAAGGAGGGTTGAGGAAACATCTTCCATGGCAGAGAGGGAAGAAGGGTTGAGGAACCATCTTCCATGGCAGAGAGGGAAGGAGGGTTGAGGAAACATCTTCCATGGCAGAGAGGGAAGGAGGGTTGAGGAACCATCTTCCATGGCAGAGAGGGAAGAAGGGTTGAGGAACCATCTTCCATGGCAGAGAGGGAAGGAGGGTTGAGGAAACATCTTCCATGGCAGAGAGGGAAGGAGGGTTGAGGAAACATCTTCCATGGCAGAGAGGGACGGAGGGTTGAGGAAACATCTTCCATGGCAGAGAGGGACGGAGGGTTGAGGAAACATCTTCCATGGCAGAGAGGGACGGAGGGTTGAGGAAACATCTTCCATGGCAGAGAGGGAAGGAGGGTTGAGGAACCATCTTCCTCCCTTGTTGTCTACTTGACCCAGATTCAGGAAGACGATCTAAAAGGGTTTTATAGAGTGAAAACACACTGCAGAACAGTCCATTGTTGTGTGGCGTTATGTAACTTAGAGCTGTGGTAGTCTAGGCCCAGGCTTACGCACAAAGAAAAGCATTCTTGTTTCGATGCGTAGGTCAGGCATTCGCCAAAATGTGTTACATAACAAGAAGCAGAACTATTTGTGTCCTGTTGTGCTGGTTACTGGCTTCCAGTGTGTCAGAAATTCTTCTTTCATTTCGTGCCTTATGTCTTAAATAAGCTTGTGTTTTAGTAATGACTGTTCCTGCATGCTGTCATAATTTTTTAGTACGGCCACTTACTTTCCGTTGAGTGCGGTGACTCCCATAGTGCTGCGTGGCGTGGACATGCTGGCCACGTAGTTCCACTGTTTAGCCTGGGGGTCCCACCTCTCCACTGTATTCAGGTAACTCCATCCATCATGGCCACCGACTGCATACATGGGGCCCTCCAAAACTGTTATACCTGAAGAGTTAGACAGAGGAGGGAACCATCAACCTGTGTGTGTGTGTGTGTGTGTGTGTGTGTGTGTGTGTGTGTGTGTGTGTGTGTGTGTGTGTGTGTGTGTGTGTGTGTGTGTGTGTGTGTGTGTGTGTGTGTGTGTGTGTGTGTGTGTGTGTGTGTGCGTGGCTCAACCATGATGCTCATTTGAGAACAGCCAAAGTGCTGTTAGATGAGTCACCGTTGTGTTGAACTGACTGAACGTTGGCTATTCTATTCTCCAAACAGACCTGGTTTCAAATACTATTTGAAATCATTTAAAATACGTTATTTCCGATTGATTAAGCTTGCTTGGCTTAATAATGGAACCAATAGAATAATCCCAAAACTACAAACTCTGCACGCCCAGAACCAGGCAGGCTAGGGCAAACTTAGTATTTGAAAGATTTGAAATAGTACTTGAACCCAGGCTCTGTTCTCCAAACAGGATGGATATAAAACACTGTTAATCCTGCTATTGCTGGGGGTCACAGAGGAAAGTGTTTTTCCAACAACAATGAATAGGAAGTTACTGTACAACACAATAGATAGATTTATCCAGTGCCTTCGGAAAGTATTCAGACCTTTGGACTTTTAGAAACATTTTGTTATGTTACAGCCATATTTTAAAATGGATTAAATACTTATTTTTTTTCGTCAATATATGCACAATACCCCATAATGACAAAGTGAAAATAGGTTTTTAGAAATTTTAGCAAATGTACAACAAAAAAAGAAATACCATATTTACATAAGTTTTCAGACTCTTTGCTATGAGTCGAAATTGAGCTCAGGTGTATCCTGTTTCCATTGGTCAAACTTGAGATGTTTCTACAACTTGATTGGAGTTCACCTGTGGAAAATTCCATTCATTTTACATGATGTGGAAAGGCCCACAGTTGACAGGTTTGTCTGTGACGACCGGTCTCTATAGCCAGACTGTCCTCTCTGGGCAGCCAGGTTTGTCTGTGACGACCGGTCACTATAGCCAGACTGTCCTCTCTGGGCAGCCAGGTTTGTCTGTGACGACCGGTCTCTATAGCCAGACTGTCCTCTCTGGGCAGCCAGGTTTGTCTGTGACGACCGGTCTCTATAGCCAGACTGTCCTCTCTGGGCAGCCAGGTTTGTCTGTGACGACCGGTCTCTATAGCCAGACTGTGCTCACTGAGTCTGTACCTAGTCAGTGTTTTCCTAAGTTTTCTATCAGTCACAGTGGTCAGATAGTCTGCCACCATGTACTGTCTGTTTAGAGCCAAATAGCATTGAAGTTTACTTAGATTTTTTGTGGTGTCTTTTCAATAGGTGATATATTTTTGTTTTTGCTTTGTGATGATTTGGTTGGGCCAGATTTTCTGAGTGCTGTCCTGAGGCTCTATGTGGTTGGTTTGAGTTAGTGAACTGAGCCTCAGAGGGGACTCTTCTCTTGTTTCATCTCTTGACATTGTAGAGCTGTGTGATGGAACATTTTGGGTCACTTGTTTTTAGATGGTTGTAAAATGTGATGGCTCTTTTTTCTATTTGAATGAGGAGGGGGTATCAGCCCAATTCTGCTCTACATGGGTTATTTTGAGTTTTTCTTTGCACTTGCAATACAGTTTCGCAAAACTCTGCATGCAGTATTTTGATTGGATGTTTGTCCCATTTGGTAAATTCACTGTTAGAGAGTGGAGCCCATACTTCGCTGTTAGAGAGTGGACCCCATACTTCCCTGCCATATAGAGCAATTGGTTCTATAACTGATTGGAAAATGTTTAGCCAGATTCTAATTGGAATTTTGATTTTGATGTTCCCTTTAATGGCATAAAATGCTCTTCTTGCTTTGTCTCTGAGCTCATTCACAGCCATGTGAAAGCTACCTCTGTTGCTGATATTTAGTCCTAGATATGTGTAGTTTTTGGTGTGTTCTAATAGAACTGTGTCCAAATAGAATTTATATTTGCCATCCTGATTTCTGGACCTTTTTTGGAATATCATTCTATTCATTTTTTAAAGATTAACGGTCAGAGCCCAGGTCTGACAGAACCTGTGATTAATGGTCAGAGCCCAGGTCTGACAGAACCTGTTATTAACAGTCAGAGCCCAGGTCTGACAGAACCTGTTATTAACAGTCAGAGCCCAGGTCTGACAGAACCTGTTATTAACATTCAGAGCCCAGGTCTGACTGAACCTGTTATTAACATTCAGAGCCCAGGTCTGACAGAACCTGTTATTAACAGTCAGAGCCCAGGTCTGACAGAACCTGTTATTAACATTCAGAGCCCAGGTCTGACAGAACCTGTTATTAACAGTCAGAGCCCAGGTCTGACAGAACCTGTTATTAACAGTCAGAGCCCAGGTCTGACAGAACCTGTTATTAACATTCAGAGCCCAGGTCTGACAGAACCTGTTATTAACAGTCAGAGCCCAGGTCTGACAGAACCTGTTATTAACAGTCAGAGCCCAGGTCTGACAGAACCTGTTATTAACATTCAGAGCCCAGGTCTGACAGAACCTGTTATTAACAGTCAGAGCCCAGGTCTGACAGAACCTGTTATTAACATTCAGAGCCCAGGTCTGACTGAACCTGTTATTAACAGTCAGAGCCCAGGTCTGACAGAACCTGTTATTAACATTCAGAGCCCAGGTCTGACAGAACCTGTTATTAACAGTCAGAGCCCAGGTCTGACAGAACCTGTTATTAACATTCAGAGCCCAGGTCTGACAGAACCTGTTATTAACAGTCAGAGCCCAGGTCTGACTGAACCTGTTATTAACAGTCAGAGCCCATGGCTGACTGAACCTGTGCTGTGCTGATGATCTAAGTGCTTCCGTAACCCCTCCTTAGTGGGAGACAGCAGCACCAGGTCATCTGTCTACAGCAGACCCTCCTTAGTGGGAGACAGCAGCACCAGGTCATCTGTCTACAGCAGACCCTCCTTAGTGGGAGACAGCAGCACCAGGTCGTCTGTCTACAGCAGACCCTCCTTAGTGGGAGACAGCAGCACCAGGTCATCTGTCTACAGCAGACCCTCCTTAGTGGGAGACAGCAGCACCAGGTCATCTGCATACAGCAGACCCTCCTTAGTGGGAGACAGCAGCACCAGGTCAATTTTGTACAGCAGACACTTGATTTCAGTGTTGTATAGGGTGATACCAGGTGCTGCCGATTTGTCTAATGTTTTTGCCAATTGATTAATGTAGATGTTAAATAGTGTTGGACTCATTGGGCAGCCCTGTTTCACTCCACGTCACTGAGAGAAGAAGTCTGTTTGCTTGTTGCCAATTTTAACCGCACATTTGTTTTTAGTGTACATTGATCTAATGACGTCATGTGTTTTCCCTCCAATACCTCTTTCTATTAGTTTATAAAAAATACCTTTATGCCAAATTGAATCAAATTATTTCTTGAAGTCTACAAAACACGACTAGATTATGTCAATTAGAGTTTGGATATATTTATATTTATTATATTTTTTATTTGTATAAATGTGGTCTGTTGTACGATCATTTAAAAAATCAAGGAAATGATTTATAATCATCATGATCTATTTATGAATTTTCCCCAAGTTGCTGTTAACTCAAATTCCTCTGTAATTATTTGGGTCAAATTTGTCTACATTTTTATAGATTGGTTTGATCAATCCTTGGTTCCAAATATCGAGGGAAAATACCTGCAGTGGGGATAATGTTGAAGAATTTACTATAGCCAATTTGAAATTGAGGTCTGTATATTTGATCATTTAATTTAAAATAGCATGAGCACCACAGGCCTTTTGGGTTCGGAGCGTGCATAGTTTTCCCAAAATGATTCTTCTGTAATTGGGATATCCACACGATTCTGATAGTCTTTGACTGCTAATTCAAGGATTGGTCATTTTTCTTGTATATCTTTTTTATTCTGGGCTCTTTGTTATATTGCTGTAGAGGTTTGCAAAGTGATTTCTCCACATATCCCCATTTTGGATAGCTACTAATTGCTTTTTGGTAGATTTCTGTACTGTTTGCACTCCATCTATAGGCCTGTTTAGTACCATGTAATTTATTGGGCCGTGATGCTTCATGGTTGGGTTCTGCTCTTCTCAGATACACTGTGATTTTACTGTGGTCTGAGAGAGGTGTTAGTGGGCTGACTGTGAAGGCTCTGAGAGAGGTGTTAGTGGGCTGACTGTGAAGGCTCTGAGAGAGGTGTTAGTGGGCTGACTGTGAAGGCTCTGAGAGAGGTGTTAGTGGGCTGACTGTGAAGGCTCTGAGAGAGGTGTTAGTGGGCTGACTGTGAAGGCTCTGAGAGAGGTGTTAGTGGGCTGACTGTGAAGGCTCTGAGAGACTCTGGTTTGAGGTCGGTGATGAAGTAGTCTACAGTACTGCTGCCAAGGGGTGAGCTGCAGGTGTACCTATCAAAAGAGTTCCTCTCTCTCTGTCTCTCTCCTCTCTCCTCTCTCTCTCTCTACCTCTCTTTGTCTCTCTCTGCTCCTATCTCACTCTCTGCCTCTCTCTCTCTCTGCCTCCCTCTCTCTCTTTCACTCTCTCTCACTTACACTATTCCTACATAACACCTTGGCAGACTACCGTACGCCTGCTCTGTTTTTCTCTTTTCTCATACGTTTCATATCAGGAATGGCTTGATTCACAGTTGAAATTGGAAAGAGAGAGGATGGAAAGAGTAGAGCCTAGTGCGGAGGAGAGTCAGTTTGTGCCTCGCCAGCCCAGCCCTCCAGTTCAAAGACCAGAGTCCATACCCCCAGAGCCTCAGCTCGGAGAGGGCCCCCTATGCACCTGTGCACCTAGGATCTCTAGTCAAGTATTCATCTCACTCGTCTGTGAGATGTGTGTGGTTGACTTTTATGAGCTATGGGTGAACATGTTTTTTCCCAGAGGTTACAGTGAATAGTATTACCGGGTCTCCTTTGATCGGGGCTGTAGCAGATGGCTCTTATATACTTTGCTTGTGGTGAGCCCGGTTTTACTGTGAAGACGTGAGGAGCTGCCTACGCTGCTGGCTATAAACCTGTTGTGTTTATTCAGAAAAGAAGGAACGATATGTCAAATCAACCCACAACTGGTTTAATTAAAATGACTATTTCCGATGAACTTCATTCGTACAGAATGTAGAATGTTTTTTACCCGATGTTCCTTTAGAATAATGTTGTGCCCTAAACCAGAACGTTACCAGCCAATATATACAGTGCATTGGGGAAAGTATTCAGACCCCTTGACTTTTTCAAAATGTTGTTTTCACTAATCAATCTACACACAATAAGCCAAAAATGACCAAGCAACTGAAATAGCACATTTACATAAATAGTCAGATTGGTCACGTACACATGTTTAGCTGATGTTAGTGCGGGTGTAGCGAAACGCTTGTGTTTCTAGCTCCAACAGTGCAGTAATATCTAACAAGTTACATCTAACAATTTCACAACATACAGTATACCAATCTAAAGGAAAGGAATCAAGAATTTATAAATATTTGGACGAGCAAAGTCAGAGCGGCATAGACTAAAATACAGTAGAATAGAATACAGTATGTACATACGACGTGAGTTATGCAAGATATGTAAACATTATTACAGCGGGAAGTGATTTCAAGCATATGTTTATAGGGCAGCAGCCTCTAAGGTGCTAGTGATGGCTATTTAACAGTCTGATGGCCTTGAGATTTTTTTCAGTCTCTCGGTCAAAGCTTTGCTGCACCTGTACTGACATCACCTTCTGAATGATAGCGGGGTGATCAGGCAGTGGCTCAGGTGGTTGTTGTCCTTGATGATCTTTATGGCCTTCCTGTGACATCGGGTGCTGTAGGTGTCCTGGAGGGCAGGTAGTTTGCCCCCGGTGATGCGTTGGGCAGACCGCACCACCCTCTGGAGATCCCTGCGGTTGCCGTACCGGGCGGTGCAGTTGCCGTACCAGGCGGTGATACAGCCCGACAGGATGCTCTCAATTGTGCATCTGTAAATGTTTGTGGGTTTTAGGTGCCAAAACAAATTTCTTCAGCCTCCTGAGGTTGAGGCTGTCTGTGTGGTTCACTGTCTGTGTGGGTGGACCATTTCAGTTTGTCAGTGATGTGTATGTCGAGGAACTTGAAGCTTTCCACCTTCTCCACTGCAGTCCCTTCGATGTGGATAGGGGGGTGCTCCCTCTGCTGTTTCCTGAAGTCCAGGATCAGCTCCTTTGTTTTGTTGACGTTGAGTGAGAGGATATTTTCCTGGCACCACACTTCCAGGGCCCTCACCTCCACCCCTGTTGGCTGTCATTTCATTGTTGGTAATCAGGCTTACTACCGCCACCACCATCCTTCACCGTAGGTTTGGTGCCAGGTTTCCTCCAGACATGACGCTTGCCATTCAGGACAAAGAGTTCAATCTTGGTTTCATCAGACCAGGGAATCTTGTTTCTCATGGTCTGAGAGTCCTTTAGGGGCCTTTTGGCAAACTCCAAGCGGGCTGTATACTGAGGAGTGGCTTCCGTCTGACCACACTGCCATAAATGCCTGATTGGTGGAGTGCTGCAGAAATGGTTGTCCTCCTGGAATGTTCTCCAATCTCCACAGAGGAACTCTGGAGCTCTGTCACTTGAAACTATGTCTAAAGACTGTTCACACCCTGAGGAAGCCATTGGAAAAGGGATCTGGTTGATATCCCTTTAAATGGACGAAAGGCAGGCAATGGAACAGTGATTTTTCAAAATAAGAGTCACTTCCGGGTTGGATTTCCTCAGGTTTTCGCCTGCAAAATCAGTTCTGTTATACTCACAGATACTTCTATCCTACTCTGTCAATGATATGCATATTCTAGCATCTGCACCTGAGGAATAGGCAGCTTACATTGGGAACATTATTTTTCCAAACATAAAAATTCTGCCCCCTAGCGTCAAGAATCAATTATCCACTACTACTATTATTATTGCTGTTGGTCCCACCATTTTTGTTATATGTACACCTTGACAATGTAAGTAATTTAACTTGCCAAGTCAATCAAAGAGAGAGAGAGAAAGAGAGAGAAAGAGAGAGAGAGAGAGAGAGGCACAGAGAGAGAGAGGCAGAGAGGCAGAGAGAGAGAGAGGGGCAGAGAGGCAGAGAGGCACAGAGAGAGATAGAGAGAGGCACAGAGAGAGAGAGAGAGAGGCACAGAGAGAGAGAGAGAGAGAGAGAGAGAGAGAGGCACAGAGAGAGAGAGAGAGAGAGAGAGAGGCACAGAGAGAGAGAGAGAGAGAGAGAGAGAGAGAGAGAGAGAGAGAGAGAGAGAGAGAGAGAGAGAGAGAGAGAGAGGAGAGAGAGAGAGAGAGAAGAGAGAGAGAGAGAGAGAGAGAGAGAGAGAGAGAGAGAGAGAGAGAGAGAGGAGAGAGAGAGAGAGAGGAGAGAGAGAGAGAGAGAGAGAGAGAGAGAGAGAGAGAGAGAGAGAGAGAGAGAGAGAGAGAGAGAGAGAGAGAGAGACAAAGGATTGTTTGATCTTACTGTCTTGTGGTGCAGAGACGAATGTCTACTGTCCTGTATCACAAAAGCCTGGGCCTCGAGTAGAGACAGTACAACACATACTGTATCTGCTGTGCTTGTGCTGCAATAGTATAGGTATAAAATGTAATAATAATTGAACAAAAACTGTAAACCCACCAAGTCCGTGTCTGTGTGTAGACATGGGAGGCATGGTGGACCAGACATTGTTGAAAGGGTTGTAACACTCCACCATGTTGGATGTCTTCAGCCCGTCTCGGCCCCCCACCACGTACAGCTTGTTGTCGATCACTGCCACCCCGAACTGCAGCCTCCGGCCGTTCATCACTCCCACCTGGGTCCATGTGTTGGTCCGCAGGTCATACTTCTCTATGGTCGTAGATCCTACAGGAACAGACAAGGAGATCTATAGATCCTATAGGAACAGACAAGGAGATCTATAGATTTGATAGGAACAGACAAGGAGATCTATAGATCCTATAGGAACAGACAATGAGATCTATAGATCCTATAGGAACAGACAAGGAGATCTATAGATCCTATAGGAACAGACAAGGAGATCTATAGATCCTATAGGAACAGACAAGGAGATCTATAGATCCTATAGGAACAGACAATGAGATCTATAGATCCTATAGGAACAAACAAGGAGATCTATAGATCCTATAGGAACAGACAATGAGATCTATAGATCCTATAGGAACAGACAAGGAGATTTATGTATCCTATAGGAACAGACAAGGAGATCTATAGATCCTATAGGAACAGACAAGGAGATCTATAGATCCTACAGGAACAGACAAGGAGATCTATAGATCCTACAGGAACAGACAAGGAGATCTATAGATCCTACAGGAACACACAAGGAGATCTATAGATCCTACAGGAACAGACAAGGAGATCTATAGATCCTACAGGAACAGACAAGGAGATCTATAGATCCTATAGGAACAGACAAGGAGATTTATGTATCCTATAGGAACAGACAATGAGATCTATAGATCCTACAGGAACAGACAAGGAGATCTATAGATCCTACAGGAACAGACAAGGAGATTTATGTATCCTATAGGAACAGACAAGGAGATCTATAGATCCTACAGGAACAGACAAGGAGATCTATAGATCCTACAGGAACAGACAAGGAGATCTATAGATCCTATAGGAACAGACAAGGAGATCTATAGATTCGATAGGAACAGACAAGGAGATCTATAGATCCTATAGGAACAGACAAGGAAATCTATAGATCCTACAGGAACAGACCAGGAGATCTATAGATCCTATAGGAACAGACAAGAAGATCTATAGATTTGATAGGAACAGCAAGGAGATCTATAGATCCTATAGGAACAGACAATGAGATCTATAGATCCTATAGGAACAGACAATGAGATCTATAGATCCTACAGGAACAGACAAGGAGATCTATAGATCCTACAGGAACAGACAAGGAAATCTATAGATCCCATAGGAACAGACAAGGAGATCTATAGATCCTACAGGAACAGACAAGGAGATCTATAGATCCTATAGGAACAGACAAGGAGATCTATAGATCCTATAGGAACAGACAAGGAGATCTATAGATCCTATAGGAACAGACAAGGAGATCTATAGATCCTATAGGAACAGACAAGGAGATCTATAGATCCTACAGGAACAGACAAGGAGATCTATAGATCCCATACAAACGGAGGATGATGCTGACGACTTTAGGTGATCGTTTTTGGAGGTTTAGCGTTGAATCTTATTCTGTTCTGATTCCTAGGACCCTCTATATCTATCATAGTGTTTGATTAAACATCTACATTTTCCTATATTGTGTGTTCTCAAATACACTTGGTAATGTGTTCTATTAAATTTACACTACCGTTCAAAGTTTGGGGTTATTTAGAAATGTCCTTGTTTTTTAAAGAAAAGCACATTAAAGGCCAGCATCCCGGAGTACCCTCTTCACTGTTGAAGTTTGCGGGTACTATTTAATGAAGCTGCCAGTTAAGGACTTGTGAGGCATCTGTTTCTCAAACGAGACACTCTAATGTACTTGTCCTCTTGCTCAGTTGTGCTCCAACTCCTCTTTCTATTCTGGTTAGAGACAGTTTGCGCTGTTCTGTGAAGGGAGTAGTACACAGCCTTCTACGAGATCTTCAGTTTCTTTGCAATTTCTCTCATGGAATAGCCTTCATTTCTCAGAACAAGAATAGACTGACGAGTTTCAGAATAAAGTGCTTTGTTTCTGGCCATTTCGAGCCTGTAATCGAACCCACAAATGCTGATGCTCCAGATACACAACTAGTCTAAAGAAGGCCAGTTTTATTGCTTCTTTAATCAGGACAACAGTTTTCAGCTGTGCTAACATAATTGCAAAAGGGTTTTCTAATGATCAATTAGCCTTATCAAATGATAAACTTGGATTAGCTAACACAACGTGCCATTGGAACACAATAGTGATGGGCCTCTGTACGCCTATGTAGATATTCCATAAAAAATCTGCCGTTTCCAGCTACAATAATCATTTAACAATGTCTAATCTGTATTTCTGATCAAATTGATGTTATTTTAATGGACCAAAAAATGTGCTTTTTCAAAAACAAGGACATTTCTAAATGACCTCAAACTTTTGAACGGTAGTGTGTATCTAGACTGTATAGGATCCATTTAGGTATCAGATAAATATGTGTTTGTCCATGGAATGAAAGGGTTAACCTCCGTGGTGTGGATTGAGCTGCATTACGTTAGTAGCCTAATAGACCTGAAGTCTGGAACAATAAAAGTGACGCCGTGGTCGGGCGAGATCGACGGTGACGTCACACATTAGCGGGCGTCCATCTTGGTGATGATCAAAACTCATTGATCAAAACCTGTGGATGTCACACCCTGATCTGCTTCACCTGTCTTTGTTCTTGTCTCCACCCCAAGACTATGAAACGCACCCTATTCCCTATATCGAGCTCTAGTCAAAAGTAGTGCACTATATATATAGGGAGTAGGGTGCCCTTTGGGACGCACAACCCTATATAGGACACTTCTTTTGACCAGAGCCCTATGGGTCTAGTGCACTATATAGAGAGAGAAGGGAATGTAGAGTATGTCTAACCCTTGGTAGCGTCCATGCCTCCCACAGCGTAGAGTACTCCTACAGTGGACTTCCTGGGTTTAGTCCTGGGGCTCTGGAACATGAGGTGACGCTCCGGTAGCAGATGGTACTTCATGGCTTCCATTAGAAGCTTCTGGCATTCCAGGTTGTCTGTGAACATCGTATTGTTCTCCAGGTCAGCTAGGAGCTGGAATTCAAAGGAGAGTTATTTTATGTTCAGTTCAGTTAATCGTTATTATACCTTAATGGCAATTTTAAGTGCAGCATAAAACATATGTATGAAAATACACAACACATACAAAAAACAGTGTGATTGTATAACATAAATGTACGTCTTTCAACCCGGAAGCAGTAACATTCAACCAGGAAGCAGTAACCAGTAAGGGTCCATTGTCCTCTGGTCAAATGTAGTGCACTATATAGGGAATAGGGTGCCATTTGTGATGAAGTCATTGATAACCTACTGACTACCTGTGGAGGTAGAAGAGGCAGGCGGATTTCGGCCAGGAGCACCCCAAGGTCCTGCTGGCGATGCTGAACATCGAACCGCACCCACATCATCAGAGCCTGGAAGATGGTCTCCTCATCTGGTATGTTTATGTCATCACTGGCCAAGAGTTTGACGATCTCAGCCGTAGGAAGCAGGAGAAACTCCTGGTTCTGAATCACCTCTAGGAAGTGCTCCTGAAACGGGGATGTGACAGGGAGGAGGACGTAGTGGGAAAGGGAAAATACTGCAACCCAATCTTACAGATGAGGGTCACCAAAACCCGAGTTTCATCGAGACGTTGAGTTGCCAAATACTTACACGCAAATTTTCAGGTGCTGCCTGGATAGAAAATACAATGAATAAATGAAAGAAGACATCACTTATTGCATGTAGAAGTTAATCATTCATTGGGTAAATAAGTACATTAGGTTGATAAATCGGTTAGGTAGATCAAGGGTAAACAATTTTATCGGTATGTGTATTGTTGTTTACAACAACAAATGAATTATCTACGTACCCGAAATCAGGAGTAGAATCATACATTCTTGGAAAACGTGATTAAGAAACGGCCTGAGCTGTCTGTCTCAGGCCCTAAATACACAGTCAATACCGACCGAAGGCCTCATTTGTTACTCGGGTTGATGGATTCTCAGAATTTGACTGACATAGGAAAAAAATCTGTCGATAAATCAGACGGTGAACTTTTTTAAACCTAACGAGCAACAAAATGTGGACATCAATGCTGCTAACATGGGCCAACAGGACCTGTAAGCCACAGAGCGGAAAGGAAAGGGCGGTGGGGAAGTGTACCTCGTCGATAGTTGAACTGACCTGTAAGCCACAGAGCGGAAAGGAAAGGGCGGTGGGGAAGTGTACCTCGTCGATAGTAGAACTGACCTGTAAGCCACAGAGCGGAAAGGAAAGGGCGGTGGGGAAGTGTACCTCGTCGATAGTAGAACTGACCTGTAAGCCACAGAGCGGAAAGGAAAGGGCGGTGGGGAAGTGTACCTCGTCGATAGTAGAACTGACCTGTAAGCCACAGAGCGGAAAGGAAAGGGCGGTGGGGAAGTGTACCTCGTCGATAGTAGAACTGACCTGTAAGCCACAGAGCGAAAAGGAAAGGGCGGTGGGGAAGTGTACCTCGTCGGTAGTAGAACTGACCTGTAAGCCACAAAGCGGAAAGGAAAGGGCGGTGGGGAAGTGTACCTCGTCGATAGTAGAACTGACCTGTAAGCCACAGAGCGAAAAGGAAAGGGCGGTGGGGAAGTGTACCTCGTCGGTAGTAGAACTGACCTGTAAGCCACAGAGCGGAAAGGAAAGGGCGGTGGGGAAGTGTACCTCGTCGGTAGTAGAACTGACCTGTAAGCCACAGAGCGGAAAGGAAAGGGCGGTGGGGAAGTGTACCTCGTCGATAGTAGAACTGACCTGTAAGCCACAGAGCGGAAAGGAAAGGGCGGTGGGGAAGTGTACCTCGTCGGTAGTAGAACTGACCTGTAAGCCACAGAGCGAAAAGGAAAGGGCGGTGGGGAAGTGTACCTCGTCGATAGTAGAACTGACCTGTAAGCCACAGAGCGGAAAGGAAAGGGCGGTGGGGAAGTGTACCTCGTCGGTAGTAGAACTGACCTGTAAGCCACAGAGCGGAAAGGAAAGGGCGGTGGGGAAGTGTACCTCGTCGATAGTAGAACTGACCTGTAAGCCACAGAGCGGAAAGGAAAGGGCGGTGGGGAAGTGTACCTCGTCGGTAGTAGAACTGACCTGTAAGCCACAGAGCGAAAAGGAAAGGGCGGTGGGGAAGTGTACCTCGTCGGTAGTAGAACTGACCTGTAAGCCACAAAGCGGAAAGGAAAGGGCGGTGGGGAAGTGTACCTCGTCGATAGTAGAACTGACCTGTAAGCCACAGAGCGAAAAGGAAAGGGCGGTGGGGAAGTGTACCTCGTCGGTAGTAGAACTGACCTGTAAGCCACAGAGCGGAAAGGAAAGGGCGGTGGGGAAGTGTACCTCGTCGATAGTAGAACTGACCTGTAAGCCACAGAGCGAAAAGGAAAGGGCGGTGGGGAAGTGTACCTCGTCGGTAGTAGAACTGACCTGTAAGCCACAGAGCGGAAAGGAAAGGGCGGTGGGGAAGTGTACCTCGTCGATAGTAGAACTGACCTGTAAGCCACAGAGCGGAAAGGAAAGGGCGGTGGGGAAGTGTACCTCGTCGGTAGTAGAACTGACCTGTAAGCCACAGAGCAGAAAGGAAAGGGCAGTGGGGAAGTGTACCTCATCGGTAGTAGAACTGAATGCATTCAACTGGGATATGTCTGTAACGGCTGTTTGAAGAAGAAAGGAGAGGACCAAGGTGCAGCGTGGTACGTGTTCATGACTTTTAATAACACTGAACACTAGAACAAAAAATAACAAAAGTGGAACACAACGAAACAGTCCTGTCTGGTGCAGACACAAAACAGAAAACAACTACCCACAAAACACAGGTGGGAAAAGGCTACCTAAGTATGGTTCTCAATCAGAGACAACGATAGACAGCTGCCTCTGATTGAGAACCACACACGGCCAAACACATAGAAATAGACAACATAGAACAAAAAACATAGAATGCCCACACCAACTCACGCCCTGACCAAACCAAAAATAGAGACAAAAAAAGGATCTCTAAGGTCAGGGTGGTGATAGTGTCTTCCGTATTTACCACAGATTAATCACGTAACTGTTATCAGATCTCTAATGCTAGCAGAGAACATAGCGACAACACACTGCCAGAGATGGAATGACTAGACATGTTCTGATTGCATAGCAAGTGATTAACTGTTAGTCTGAAACTTAGTCCGTATGAGGTAAAATACACCCGTAACAGTCAGATTGGTGCTAGTTTAGAAAATAAAGAGTATGTCCAATCTGGAGCTCGCTATACATCTTTATATAGATTCATTTTCCCAGTTGTTGGTCATCATCCCAGGCTATAACCAGGCTATAAACACAGTACACGCGTATATATATACTAGGGCTTTGTGTTATTGTCTCTACTGGCTTCTTCAATGACTCTCTCTGGATAGTACCAGACGATGCTATATAAAAGCCCTTTATGCTGCTCTGCAATGTTCAACATGCAGGAGATATAAAGGACAAGAACAAAATCTGTTGTCTAGGAACAAGACCCCTGAGCTGTTATTTATTGCACCAGCAGGAATAAACGTTGACGCATTTAACATTGCTTAGACGCAAGCGCCTACGAAAAGTAAGCATTATTAATTGATCATTAATCTAAAATTACAGTTGGCTTCACAGAATCTATCATGATTGGGCATTAGTATCTTAGCAGCGACAAGCCTAATGAAATGTAGTCTCCTTCATTGATCTGTTCTGGTAATACAGAAGGACAGATCTTACATCCTACATGCTGTTGTTTGACGTTGGTATAGATTCATTATTTGTAATTACCATCAGCCAGAATGCTGACAACAAACTTAATACATTGATTCTGCTGGCTACACTGCAGACTCTTCGATTCACAGACATTTAAAGGGTGAGTCCAAAATGACACCCTATTCCCTATATAGTGCAATACTTTTCATCAGAGCCCTATTCCCTATTTATAGTGCACTACTTTCAACCAGAGCCCTATTCCCTATATAGTGCACTACTTTCAACCAGAGCCCTATTCCCTATATAGTGCACTACTTTCAACCAGAGCCCTATTCCCTATATAGTGCAATACTTTTCATCAGACCCCTATTTCCTATATCGTGCACTACTTTTTAACCAAAACCCTGTGGGCCCTGGTCAAAAGCAGTGTACGATATAGTGAATCGGATGCCATTTCAGACACACCCCATTCATTATACAAGAAGACAAACCTGAGGTAAGAAACAGTGGGGGAAAGAAACGTAATGATCTACCCAAGAAGAAAGATTTTTTTTTTTAAATATGCATGAGATGCTTTGGTTGAGTTGGTTTAAGTTGAAACAGAACTTCTAGCATCAATTAAAAGGGCACTAATCTGAAATGTTTTTTTTTGTGGCTAATTCTGACAAAAGACTACTGAAATCTAACACGAGGACTTTAACAACAGGGCCTTGCTCAAAGAAAGCAGGTCAAAGTTTAGGACACAGCGTGACTGAGTCTATATAGAGGAAAAAATTACACTTCCTCTCACAAAGAAACAGGATTTCACAGAACATAGAACATCCATCCAGCGTAAACTAGCGGGGGGGAAAAACCTCCTTATCAAAATAACAAGCTGTTGATTCAGAACTCAGATGACAGTTATACAGGAAGCTCTGTGACTCTCCGTTGTGTACCAAATGGTAACCTATTCCCTATATAGTGCACTTGGCTCTGGTCAAAGGTAGTGCACTATATAGCAAATAAGGTGCGATTTGGGACATTTCTTCCGTGTTCCTTATTGGAGGGATTGAACAGGAAGTGTTCGTGCATAGATGAACCTCTCTGTCCTTGACTGGGCTCTATTTAAACAGAGCCCAGTAGATAGAACAGCTATCTCCATAAGTTGTTTACTCCGTCAGCCGGAGACAGCAGAGGACATTATCTAGTAAATAAATACTGCATCTTCTTGATCCCGATGAAAAAAAATGTTTGAAATAAATATTACAGCTGTATTTTGGTTAAAATCAACCGTTAGCCGACATGTCAAAACGTTAGCCGACATGTCTCAACAATATTAGCCACAAATTAGCTAACCTTGATCAAAAAAGGACAACACAAATGTATTTCAATCAAATCTTAGAGTTTAAAATTATATTTGTACTTTAGAAAAGCATTCAATGGCCTAGAGTTTAAAATTATATTTGTACTTTAGCTAAGCATTCAATGGTCATCCAACCCTTTAACAATGTGATGTAAACCTAATGCAACCTACAAACGGAATACATGCAAACAGCCCCAAAAGAACATATTTGAAAGTAATTCTTTGGCGTTTAGGCTGTTTAAATCCGGTGCGATTCCTACCATAGTGTAGTTGTGGGCCACGTTGAGCAGATCCATGCATCCCTGGGCGTCAGCGAAGGAGCGTATCCCCAGGCAATTAGATGGATGGAGTTGTTTCATGAGGAAGTTACAGCAGACCTCAATGACTTGTGAGAGTTGTAGAAGGCAGGCTGCAGCCAATAAACTCTCTATGATCTCCTCCTTCAATTCAAGGACACCTGCAACATTAGCAAGATATGTTGTTACAGAGAACAATAGAAGCAGAGCTTCATATGAGCTCCAAAAACATCCCCAGGCCTGGCGCACAGGGGAGAAAATACCTAAAAACATCCCCAGGCCTGGCCCACAGGGGAGAAAATAACTAAAAACATCCCCAGGCCTGGGAAACAGGGGAGAAAATAACTCAACTTTACCAGGCCTGGGCAGGGCAGGGGAGAAAATAACTAAAAACATCCCCAGGCCTGGGACACAGGGGAGAAAATAACTAAAAACATCCCCAGGCCTGGCGCACAGGGGAGAAAATAACTAAAAACATCACCAGGCCTGGCGCACAGGGGATAAAATAACTATAAACTTTACCAGGCCTGGGGAACAGGGGAGGAAATAACAAAAAACTTTACCAGGCCTGGGGAACAGGGGAGAAAATAACTAAACTTTACCAGGCCTGGGCAGGGGAGAAAATTACCTAAAACATCCCCAGGCCTGGGGCTCAGGAGAGAAAATTACTAAAAACATCCCCAGGCCTGGGGCACAGGAGAGAAAATAACTAAAAACATCCCCAGGCCTGGCGCACAGGGGAGAAAATAACTAAAAACATCCCCAGGCCTGGGACACAGGGGAGAAAATACCTAAAAACATCCCCAGGCCTGGGACACAGGGGAGAAAATACCTAAAAACATCCCCAGGCCTGGCGCACAGGGGAGAAAATAACTAAAAACATCCCCAGGCCTGGGGCTCAGGAGAGAAAATTACTAAAAACATCCCCAGGCCTGGGGCACAGGAGAGAAAATAACTAAAAACATCCCCAGGCCTGGCGCACAGGGGAGAAAATAACTAAAAACATCCCCAGGCCTGGGACACAGGGGAGAAAATACCTAAAAACATCCCCAGGCCTGGCGCACAGGGGAGAAAATAACTAAAAACATCCCCAGGCCTGGCGCACAGGGGAGAAAATAACTAAAAACATCCCCAGGCCTGGCGCACAGGGGAGAAAATAACTCAACTTTACCAGGTCTGGGGAACAGGGGAGAAAATAACTCAACTTTACCAGGCCTGGGCAGGGCAGGGGAGAAAATAACTAAAAACATCCCCAGGCCTGGGGCACAGGGGAGAAAATTACTAAAAACATACCCAGGCCTGGGGAACAGGGGAGAAAATAACTAAAAACATTACCAGGCCTGGGACACAGGGGAGAAAATAACTAAAAACATCCCCAGGCCTGGCGCACAGGGGAGAAAATAACTCAACTTTACCAGGCCTGGGGAACAGGGGGAAAATAACTAAAAACATCCCCAGGCCTGGGGCACAGGGGAGAAAATAACTAAAAACATCCCCAGGCCTGGGGCACAGGGGAGAAAATAACTAAAAACATCCCCAGGCCTGGGGCACAGGGGAGAAAATACCTAAAAACATCCCCAGGCCTGGGGAACAGGGGAGAAAATAACTAAAAACATCCCCAGGCCTGGGGAACAGGGGAGAAAATAACTAAACTTTACCAGGCCTGGGGAACAGGGGAGAAAATAACTAAACTTTACCAGGCCTGGGACACAGGGGAGAAATGGCAGATTGATAGACATGGAGATTTGATGCTGCCCTTTATGCACCAGCCGGCTCCATGGGTTTTACTGGATGGATACGTTCAAATGGCACCATTTTCCAAATTTAGAGCATTATTTTGACCAAGTCCTTTGGGCCGTGGTCCAAAGTAGTGCACTTCATAGGAAATAGGGTGTCATTTGAGATACATAATTGAGTGTTGCGGAGTACTCACCAGTGTATGCAAAGTGGACCAGAGATCTCAAGGATTCTGGATCTACCCCCTCCATCTTGATCTCCTCCTGTTTGGCCTCTCTCACGTTGCTGGTGAACATGGCAGCAAAGTAGTCAGAGACTGCACTGAGGACCAACCTTTATAGGACAATACCAACAAGGTAGGGGTCAGAGACTGCACTAAGGACCAGTCTGTATAGGACAACATCAACAAAGTAGTGGGGTCAGAGACTACACTGAGGACCAGTCTGTATAGGACAACATCAACAAGGTAGTGGGGTCAGAGACTGCACTAAGGACCAGTCTGTATAGGACAACATCAACAAGGTAGTAGTCAGAGACTGCACTAAGGAAGAATACAGGTAGAATGGTTGGCTGGCTGGCTGGCTGGCTGGCTGGCTGGCTGGCTGGATGTTTCAGTGATGTTGGGACACACCTCAGTGATTTACAGGTAGAATGGCTGGCTGGCTGGCTGGCTGACTGGCTGGCTGGCTGGCTGGCTGACTGGCTGGCTGGCTGGCTGGCTGGCTGGCTGGCTGGCTGACTGGCTGGCTGGCTGGCTGTTTCAGTGATGTTGGGATACACCTCAGTGATTTACAGGTAGAATGGCTGGCTGGCTGGCTGACTGGCTGGCTGGCTGGCTGGCTGGCTGGCTGGGTGGCTGGGTGTTTCAGTGATGTTGGGATACAGCTCATGGATTCTCTAACTGCCCCTAACAGCTTCCCCTTGTGTTCTGCATAACGACATCCAATTTGTTGAAACCAGCGCATGAAGAAAATGGAAATGAAAGTAACTCATAAACAACATTTACAATTACTTCCAACCGATAAAAGACTCAAGAGATGTAATCGTGTTTCTGTCTCTGTCTGGTGTGCTTCACAAGTCTGCTAATGTAAGAACTGAAGTGGAGAGTAATTCAAAGCTGCTAGCACAAGGAAATTAGTTTTTCTTTGAGATGTGTTTAATACTGAAATCAGAGGTTATTATGGTCTGTCCTCTACAGAACAGCGTTTGTAAATGCATGATATATTCAGGTTGTACATTTAACATTTTACATTTAAGTCATTTAGCAGACGCTCTTATCCAGAGCGACTTACAAGTACATACATTCATACTTTTTTTGTACTGGTCCCCCGTGGGAATCGAACCCACAACCCTGGCGTTGCAAGCGCCATGCTCTACCAACTGAGCCACACGGGGCCACACGACTGTTATATAAATTGTACCTTCTGTACTAACTGTCATATAAATGATTTTTGTTTAAGGGGTCATGACAAGTTTTTCGATTGCCCTGTTGAAGCCATGCAAACATGTTTAATCAAAGTCTATTTTTTTTTTCTTCGTGTTGCTTTTTTAAAATCACACCTACTCTGTTAACAGTCATTTCTGGGCCCTCAAATTGCTATCTGATGCAAGCCCTTCTGAAATAAGAGCACCCCTGGTTAATTAGATAGTACTATTGACTGTACAGTTGATCAAAGTCTTGTGTTGTCCGAGATGGTGGTCAGTGAAAGGACTCTTACATGTGGCTATCTTAATGATATTGGTTCCCTATATAGTGTCCTACTTTTAACTAAAGCCCTATGGGTCGTGGTCAAAAGTAGTGCACTTTAATAGGGAATAGGGTGTCACTTGGGACTCGGGCATATTGATCCTGTTTCCAGTATAGCTCTAACCCAGTGGGCAGGTGAAATGACATTTAAGAAGAGCAGCAGGCACTGACCTGTGAGCCGGGATCTTATGATCTCCCGCTATCAAGACGACATCACACAGCTGCTTGTGCTGAAGATAAGTCTCCATCTTGCGAAAGGTCTGTTCCGCATGGTTTGTAGCCTGGAAGAACTCGTCCGAGCCGTTGGAGCTCATCCTAGAGGAGGAAGAGGAGGAGGAGGTGGAGGAGGAGGAGGAGGTGGAGGAGGGGGAGGAGGTGGAGGAGGGGGATGAAGAGGAGGAGGCGGTGGAGGAGGAGGAGGAGGAGGAGGAGGCGGTGGAGGAGGAGGAGGAGGAGGAGGAGGAGGAGGTGGAGGAGGGGGAGGAGGAGGAGAGGGAAGAGAGGGAGGAGAAGAAGGGTATATGTAAATAATCATGGGTATAGCCCTACACGGAAGAAGTTACATGACCATATAATGCTACTAATATCAATATGTTTTAGACCAGACATGGGACTGTGAATAGAACATATTATTTGATAAGTGGAATGCAATCCACATTTGGAACCCCCCCCCCACAAAAACCGAGAGACGTACAGTCCCCATAGGAGAACTCTTTAAAGAACCTTTTTGGTTCCAGGTAGAACCTTTTTGGGTTTACACTTTACACTTTACACAGAAGTTTCTACTGTACATGGGGACAATCGATTAACCTTTTTGGAGCCCTTTTTTCTAAGAGTGAACCTAGCAGACCTAAAAGGTATATTATATCACACTCAAAGTAACACAATCATCATAGTGATATGACAAAACCCAACTTGCTGTGCGGCAGGCAAACATAATTTTATAGGCTAAACCGGCATCTTACAGTAAGTTAATATGTCAGAGGGACAGTAAGTTAATATGTCAGAGGGACAGTAAGTTAATATGTCAGAGGGACAGTAAGTTAATATTTCAGAGGTACAGTAAGTTAATATTTCAGAGGTACAGTAAGTAAATATTTCAGAGGTACAGTAAGTAAATATTTCAGAGGTACAGTAAGTTAATATTTCAGAGGTACAGTAAGTTAATATTTCAGAGGTACAGTAAGTAAATATTTCAGAGGGACAATAAATGAATATGTCAGAGGTGCAGTAAGTTAATATGTCAGAGGGACAGTAAGTACGAGGTAAGTGCTACTTATAGGTAAGTACTGCAGAACTAAAGCAACGATACTCGTTACTGCTAGGTACAATGAGTGCGTACCTAGCAGACCTAAAAGGTATATTGTATCATAATCAAAGTAACACAGTCATCATAGTGATATGACAAAACCCAACTTGCTATGCGGCAGGCAAACATCATTTTATAGACTAAACGGCCATCTTCCTCCACCAGTCTGAGCCGAATTAAAAGTGTAACAACTAAACTGCGTACCTAAGCGGATAAAGAAACTGAGCGCTAACTCCAACGGGACAGGCTGCTTACAATCTAGGCAATTCCCGCCTCGCCTTCCAAACAAAATGTTTTTTTTTTATAGACATGGACTAAGCAAATGAGCTGGCTTCTCGTTCACAGTATTGTGTTAATGCTGTATTCTGAGCCCCGCTCCCCAAAGACCGGAAGATTCCATGCTGTTTTACAGAGTATAAATAATCCTTCAGACTTGTGGCAAATAATTCAGGCCCAGTTACTTTGGTGTCCTTCACGGGGGGCAAATCCACTTGCTGACATTCAAGTCGTTTGTTACACTGAATAATCAGTCGCAACTGTCAGAGAGAATTAACTGATTCTAAAAGCTTTTTCTATGAGGAGATTCATAGTTTTCAAAGTTTTTCGGAACACACTGTACATGGGAGAATGTAAGAAATGTCAACATCTATGACGGTATGTTATCGGTCTACACCACCATAGAAACAGAATCCACACATACAGGAGAACTTGTGGCTTTCGTCTTTTCAGAAAATATTTTATACAGTATATACGAGGCTGTGGACCACAGCCTATAGTAGAAACCTTTATTGGGGAGCTTTATGATATATTCATCTGTAATTTATTGCCCTGTCTGACTCAAGGAGTCTTGCGCTCATACCAAATAGCACCCTATTCCCTATATAGTGAACTACTTTTGACCAGGGCCCATAGGGGGGCATTTGTGACACAACCTTGCTTGGCACCACTAAACTAGACTGAATAAGGACTGAGGCTGTAAAACCGATATGTATCACCTCTGTACGGGCTCAAAGGAACGCTGTAACGTTTTTTTTAGGTACAGTAAGTTAATATCTCAGAGGTACAGTAAGTTAATATTTCAGAGGTACAGTAAGTTAATATTTCAGAGGTGCAGTAAGTTAATATGTCAGAGGGACAGTAAGTTAATATGTCAGAGGGACAGTAAGTTAATATGTCAGAGGGACAGTAAGTTAATATGTCAGAGGGACAGTAAGTTAATATGTCAGAGGGACAGCAAGTTAATATTTCAGAGGTACAGTAAGTTAATATTTCAGAGGGACAGTAAGTAAATATTTCAGAGGTACAGTAAGTAAATATTTCAGAGGTTCAGTAAGTTAATATGTCAGAGGGACAGTAAGTTAATATGTCAGAGGGACAGTAAGTTAATATGTCAGAGGGACAGTAAATTAATATTTCAGAGGGACAGTAAGTTAATATGTCAGAGGTGCAGTAAGTACGAGGTAAGTACTACGTATAGGTAAGAACTGCAGAACTAAAGCAACGATACTCGTTACTCCTCGTAACCCTGAAGGAAGTGTCAAGATATTGTTTGAAGTCAAGCATTGTAGTGAATAACACAGGTAGTGGATAACAGATTTTAAAACATTCATCGCAGTTGAATGTCATATGAATGTCAAGCACCTAACACTGCAAGCAAAATCTCAGTTTCCTTCCAGAATATGTTCATCCCAAATCGTACCTATTCTATGCATAGTGCACAATCTAGGGAATAGAGTGTCGTTTGGGACTCAGCCATAGTATTGTAATTCTACAGTTTTCTTTGTACTAGCTGTAGGGTCACAGATGCAGCAGCTTCCTCCTCCCACACCCTCCACACTGAACACTTTGGAGCTTGATATAAGCAGAAATAACGACTGATCTGATTGATTACAACACAGAAATACTGCTTTAATCTAATAGTTTACAACACAGAAATACTGCTTTAATCTGATAGTGTAAGGGCTGTCGCTCTCCTCATCCTCGGACGAGGAGAGGAGAGAAGGATCATCAGACCAAAATGCAGCATTAGGGAAATAAGCCATCTTTTATTTAACACGACGATGGCAACACGAAAAAACAAAACACTTTCAAAAATACAAAACAAGAAAACGACGTAGACGAAACCTGAACATAACATCTTACATAACTAAACGTAACACTTACGGACAGGAAACAGACTACATCGAAACGAACAACCGAACAGTCCCGTATGGTGCAAGACATAACACAGATACGGAAAACAATCACCCACAAACAAACAGTGAGAACACCCTACCTAAATATGACTCTTAATTAGAGGAGAACGCAAAACACCTGCCTCTAATTAAGAGCCATACCAGGCAACCAAAACCAACATAGAAACAGATAACATAGACTGCCCACCCAAAACACATGCCCTGACCTAAACACATACAAAAAAACTACATAAAACAGGTCAGGACCGTTACAGATAGATTACAACACAGAAATTGTGCCTTAATCTGATAGATTCAACAACATAAATACATTTCTCTAATATGATAGATTCAACAACATAAATATATTTCTCTAATAGGATAGATTCAACAACATAAATATATTTTTCCAATATGATAGATTCAACAACATAAATATATTTCTCTAATATGATTCAACAAAATAGCTACCAGTATGCCAATCTGTAACAGCAGGACCATTAAACTGTTTTCGGGACCTATTTCACACCATTATCTGACAAAGTAAATTCAAACTGAGTCTGAAAAAGTATACTTTCAAATATCAACTATATTAAAACTCTCTCTTTAGGGTGTCAGGTAGCCTAGCGGTTAGAGCGTAAGGTTGCTGGATTGAAGGGGTTGGGTTAAATGTAGGAAGACACATTTCAGTTGAATACATTCAGTTGAACAACTGACGAGGTATCCCCCCTTTCCCCTTTCTTCTATTGAATATCTTGTAGGCCTACGCTATATTTTAGAATATCTTGTTATGTAATAATAATCTATAATATAATCCATTTAGCAGACGCTTTTATCCAAAGCAATTTACAGTCATGCACGTGTACATTTTGGGAACGGGCCGTCCCGACGGCCACTGCGTTTCAAGCACCATGGTCTACCAACAGCCAACAGAGGACCCGATTTGGATATTTGCACGTCTCCTAGGATTACTCATTCCAAAGCAATATTTAAAGGTCATGGTTTATAAGTCCTATTATAACTATAAGTCTGATCAGGATTACAGCAGCTAGCCCACTTCCCCCCTCTCTCTGCATTAGGTTGGTAGAGAAATTACTCAGACAAAGACCCACATGGCATGCCAAGTCAGTCCACATAGAGTAACCTAGTCCATTAGATAATGTAATGTCTCTGCTTCCTTTATGGTAAATCTGCCATGCTAGCATTCAGATGTGTTGGGCAGACAGACTCATATTCATTCATTCAGTGATATCACTTCATCCCAGCAGTCAAGCAAGAGACTACCAAGCCTGAGCTGCAGATAATTCTGTCCCCCACCATCCTCACCATACTGACAGTCAGATAGCTAATGGTTTTATGTCTGCTGTTTCATTTTGTTGTTACAGATATTCTTTAATATGGTTATGTCTGTGTGGCCTAAAGGCTAGCCAGCTTCTTTAACAGTATGGTTTCTTTGTGTCTGTACCTACCAGGGGTATCTGGTTGAGAGGACAACCACAGGTTTCTTTGTGTCTGTACCTACCAGGGGTATCTGGTTGAGAGGACAACCACAGGTCTCTTTGTGTCTGTACCTACCAGGGCTATCTGGTTGAAGGAACAACCACAGGTCTCTTTGTGTCTGTACCTACCAGGGCTATCTGGTTGAGAGGACAAACACAGGTCTCTTTGTGTCTGTACCTACCAGGGGTATCTGGTTGAGAGGACAACCACAGGTCTCTTTGTGTCTGTACCTACCAGGGCTATCTGGTTGAAGGAACAACCACAGGTCTCTTTGTGTCTGTACCTACCAGGGCTATCTGGTTGAGAGGACAAACACAGGTCTCTTTGTGTCTGTACCTACCAGGGGTATCTGGTTGAGAGGACAACCCCAGGTCTCTTTGTGTCTGTACCTACCAGGGGTATCTGGTTGAAGGAACAACCACAGGTCTCTTTGTGTCTGTACCTACCAGGGGTATCTGGTTGAGAGGACAACCCCAGGTCTCTTTGTGTCTGTACCTACCAGGGGTATCTCGTTGAGAGAACAACCCCAGGTCTCTTTGTGTCTGTACCTACCAGGGGTATCTGGTTGAGAGAACAAACACAGGTCTCTTTGTGTTTGAGAGCACTTGGAGGAAAATTGCTACGGCAATTAATGGAGAATGGTTATTGCCCCCAATATATCTCTCCCTCCCCGCTATTACGACCCCCCTGGCTGAGTCCCAAATGGAACCCTATTCCATGGTCAATAGTAGTGCACTATATATGGAATAGGGTGCTATTTGCGACAACACTGTGCGTTGTAAATTATATCAGTAAAGTAGTGTTGTAACGTCTTGTCAGCTTAATGTCTACCAAGCCTTGATAGATAATGAAGGCTATAGCCGGTAAGGTATTGACTCATTTTTTTTCAATATTGAATAATATGTCAGAGGAGGAGGAAACCTTGAGTTGGTTTAAATGGAAAGGCATCAATCTGACTTCTTTTTTCTTCTTACACTTTAGCAATTTAGAAGTCGCTTATCCAGAGAGACTTACAGGAGCCATTAGGGCTAAGAGTCTTGCTCAAGGGCACATCGACAGATTTTAGTCAAAAACCAGAGAACTTTCGGTTACTGGCCTAACACTCTTAATCGCTAGGTTACCCGCCGCCCTTTAGAATTAGTGGTTTCATTTGCTGATTCCATCGCTCATATTTACAGCGGTGTGTGAGTGTTCCAAGCACTTGCTGACATGTCATATGTGTATAAAATATGCTCGATGTGCTGCTGAAAACATATTACATGGAGAAATATACTATTTGCAGTGGTAAGGAAAACTACATTCAATTCCTTCGTGAGATTTGGCATTCCACACCCATAGATGACCTATATGATTACTCTGCCGAGGCCTGGGGGACGTCAGGAAAGTGGAAATGTACATTTAAGTGGAAAATGTGCATGTGTTAGCAAACCACTTCCCCTAGTTTGCTGATGTCGGTTTAAGAAACATTTACATACAGATACCTGTTTGGCTAGATCAATAGCAACACATTTAAAGAATAGAAAACAAAACAACATTTTAATTGTAAAGGTGATTGTTTGATTTCTTTGTATCTTGCAAATTCTGTAACAATTCCTTTGTTATTTAGGCTATACATCCTCCTACTGCTCGCGTATTCCCACAAGCATTATGGGATCTTTATGTCAGACTGGGTGTCAACCACCAACTGAGAACCTATAAGCCATCGTGAAAAACAACTGAGTTGACAGGGAGAAGGTTTTGATATTGCTCTCCCAAGACGATTGAGGGGGAATTGAGATATCATTTACTCATGGTTAAAGCTGCTGACTCAAACCTCTGTTAATGTTTTACAAGAAGGGGTCAGGGTTTCTATTTATTTGGGGTTATGTTGTATATTTCAGAGAAAGCAGGGTTGAGACGTTTGTTTGGCAGCAATGAGAGGTCGTTTGGATGTCAGTGATGAGCATATAGGAGCTCTCCGATGCTCTCCGATGGTGCAGTGATTGGTTGGGGGTGGTTTATATTTTTTTTAACCTTTTGAGGATCTGAGGATCTGAGGACCCATGCCAAATATTTTCAGTCTCCTGAGGGGGAATAGATTTCGTCGTGCCCTCTTCATGACTGTCTTGGTTTGCTTGGACCATGTTAGTTTGTTGGTGACGTGGACACCAAGAAACTTGAAGCTCTCAACCTGCTCCACTGCAGCCCCGTCGATAAGAATGGGGGAGTGCACGGTCTTCCTTTTCATGTAGTCCACAGTCATCTCGTTTGTCTTGATCACGTTGAGGGAGAGGTTGTTGTTCTGGCACCACACGGCCAGGTCTCTGACCTCCTCACTATATGCTGTCTCAACGTTGTCGGTGATCAGGCCGACCACTGTTGTGTCATCGGCAAATTTAATTATGGTGTTGGAGTCATGCCTGGCCATGCAGTCATGAGTGAACAGGGAGTACAAGACGGGACTAAGCACGCACCCCTGAGAGGCCCCTGTGTTGAGGATCAGCGTGGCGGATGTGTTGTTACCTACCCTTACCACCTGGGGGCGGCCTGTCAGGAAGTCCATGATCCAGTTGCAGAGGGAGGTGTTTAATCCCAGTGTCCTTAGCTTAGTAATGAGCTTTGAGGGCACCATGGTGTTGAACAGTGAGCTGTAGTCAATGAATAGCATTCTCACATAAGTGGTCCTTTTGTCCAGGTGGGAAAGGGCAGTGTGGAGTGCAATAAAGATTGCACAATCTGTGGATCTGTTGGGGAGGTATGCAAATTAGAGTGTGTCTAGTGTTTCTGAGATGATGGTGTTGATGTGAGCCATGACCAACCTTTCAAAGCACTTCATGGCTACAGACGTGAGTGCTATGGGTCGGTAGTCATTTAGGCAGGTTAGCATAGTGTTCTTGGGCAGAGGCACTATGGTGGTCTGCTTAAAAGATGTTGGTATTACAGACTCGGACAGAGAGAGGTTGAAAATGTCAGTGAAGACACTTGCCAGTTGGTTAGCGCATGCTCGGAGTACACGTCTTGGTAATCCGTCTGGCCCTGCGGCCTTGTGAATATTGACCTGTTTAAAGGTCTTACTCACATCGGCTGCAGAGAGAGTGATCACACAGTTTTCCGGAACAGCTGGTGCTCTCATGCATGTTTCAGTGTTATTTGACTCAAAGCGAGCATAGAAGTAGTTTAACTCGTCTGGTAGACTCGTGTCACTGGGCAGCTCTCGGCTGTGCTTCACTTTGTAGTCTGTAATGGTTTGCAAGCCCTGCCACATCTGACGAGCGTCAAAGCCGGTGTAGTACGATTCGATCTTAATCCTCTATCTTAGTCCTGTCCTTTGCCTGTTCGTCGGAAGGCATAGCGAGATTTCTTTAAAAGTTTCCGGGTTAGAGTCCCGCTCCTTGAAAGCGGCAGCTCTAGCCTTTAGCTCAGTGCGGATGCTGCCTGTAATCCATGGCTTCTGGTTGGGGCATGTACGCACGGTCACTGTACGGATTTAAGTTTCCCTGCATTAATGCCCCTGGCTACTAGGAGCGGAATACAGCTCATTCAATGCTGTCTTAGTGCCAGCCTCTGACTGTGGTGGTATGTAAATAGCTACAAAGAATACAGATGAAAACTCTCTCGGTAGGTAGTGTGGTCTACAGCTTATCATGAGATACTCTACCTCAGGTGAGCAATAACTCGAGACTGCCTTAGAAATCGTGCACCAGCTGTTATTTACAAAAATACATAGCCCGCCGCCCCTTGTCTTACCAGACGCAGCTGTACTATCCTGCCGGTACATCGTATAAACAGCCAGCTGTATGTTGACATTGTCAATCGTTCATCCACAACTCCGTGAAGCATAAGATGTTACAGTTTTTAATGTCCCATTGGTAGTATAATCTTCCGGGTAACTCATCGATTTTATTCTCCAAGGATTGCACGTTTGCTAGTAGAATGGTAGGAAGTGGGGGATTATTTGATCGCCAACGAATTCTCAGAAGGCAGCCTGCCCTTCAGCTACTCTTTCTCCGCCTCCTCTTCACGCAGATCACAGGAATCGGGGCCTGTTCCCGAGGAAGCAGTATGTCCTTCACATCGGGCTCGTCAGAGTCGTGAAAGGAAAAATAGGATTCTGCTAGTCTATGGTGAGTAATCGCAGTCCTGATGTCTAGAAGTTATTTTCGGTCATAAGAGACGGTAGCGGCAACATTATGTACAAAATAAGCTTAAAAAATTGTTACAAACAACGCAAATAAACGAACAAAAACATAATCGGCTGGGGGCATGTAAAATGTCTGCCTTCTTCTCCAGCGCCATCTCATAGCCCCACTATCGTTAGTTACTGCTGCTCTTTAATTATTTGTTATTCTTATCTCTTACTTTTTTTTGTTATTTTCTTAAAACTGTGTTTTTTAAGGGCTTGTAATTAGGAGTTTCACTGTGACAAATAAAATTTGATTTGATTTGATTTAACTCTCGTAATAATGGTAACATTCTATTAATATTGGTAGCACTATTAATATTGGTAACATTCTATTAATATTGGTAACATTCTATTAATATTGGTAACATTCTATTAATATTGGTAACACTATTAATATTGGTAAAATTCTACTAATATTGGTAGCATTCTACTAATATTGGTAACATTCTATTAATATTGGTAACATTCTATTAATATTGGTAACATTCTATTAATATTGGTAACATTCTACTAATATTGGTAACATTCTATTAATATTGGTAACATTCTATTAATATTGGTAACATTCTATTAATATTGGTAACATTCTATTAATATTGGTAACATTCTACTAATATTGGTAGCACTATTAATGTTGGTAACATTCTATTAATATTGGTTACATTCTATTAATATTGGTAACATTCTATTAATATTGGTAACATTCTACTAATATTGGTAACAATCTATTAATATTACTTACACTTTATTAATATTGGTAACATTCTATGAATATTGGTAACATTCTATTAATATTGGTAACACTATTAATATTGGTAAAATTCTACTAATATTGGTAACATTCTACTAATATTGGTAACATTCTATTAATATTGGTAACATTCTACTAATATTGGTAACATTCTATTAATATTGGTAACATTCTACTAATATTGGTAACATTCTATTAATATTGGTAACATTCTATTATTATTGGTAACATTCTATTAATATTGGTAACATTCTACTAATATTGGTAGCACTATTAATGTTGGTAACATTCTATTAATATTAGTTACATTCTATTAATGTTGGTAACATTCTACTAATATTGGTAACACTATTAATATTGGTAACATTCTATTTATATTGGTAGCACTATTAATATTGGTAACATTCTACTAATATTGGTAGCACTATTAATGTTGGTAACATTCTACTAATATTGGTAGCACTATTAATATTGGTTACATTCTATTAATATTGGTAACATTCTACTAATATTGGTAGCACTATTAATATTGGTTACATTCTATTAATATTGGTAACATTCTACTAATATTGGTAGCACTATTAATATTGGTAACATTCTACTAATATTGGTAGCACTATTAATATTGGTTACATTCTACTAATATTGGTAACATTCTACTAATATTGGTAGCACTATTAATATTGGTAACATTCTACTAATATTGGTAGCACTATTAATATTGGTAACATTCTACTAATATTGGTAGCACTATTAATATTTGTAACATTCTACTAATATTGGCAGCACTATTAATGTTGGTAACATTCTATTAATATTGGTAGCACTATTAATATTGGTAACATTCTACTAATATTGGTAGCACTATTAATGTTGGCAACATGCTACTAATATTGGTAGCACTATTAATATTGGTAACATTCTACTAATATTGGTAGCACTATTAATATTGGGAACATTCTACTAATATTGGTAACATTCTACTAATATTGGTTACATTCTATTAATATTGGTAACATTCTATTAATATTGGTAACACTATTAATATTGGTAACATTCTACTAATATTGGTAACATTCTACTAATGTTGGTAACATTCTACTAATATTGGTAGCACTATTAATATTGGTAACATTCTACTAATATTGGTTACATTCTATTAATGTTGGTAACATTCTACTAATATTGGTTACATTCTTTTAATATTGGTAACATTCTACTAATATTGGTAGCATTATTAATATTGGTTACATTCTACTAATATTGGTAGCACTATTAATATTGGTAACATTCTACTAATATTGGTAACATTCTACTAATATTGGTAACATTCTATTAATATTGGTTGCATTCTACTAATATTGGTAGCACTATTAATATTGGTAACATTCTAATAATATCTGTAACATTCTATTAATATTTGTAACATTCTATTAATACTGGTAACATTGTATTAATATTGGTAACATTCTATTAATTTAGGTAATACGCTATTGATATTGGTAACGCTATCAATATTGGTAACATTCTATTAATATTGGTAACATTCTATTAATATTGGTAACATTCTCTTAATATTTGTAACATTCTATTAATATTGGTAACATTCTGTTAATATTTGTAACATTCTATTAATATTGGTAACATTCTGTTAATATTTGTAGCATTCTATTAATATTGGTAACATTCTGTTAATATTTGTAACATTCTATTAATATTAGTTACACTTTATTAATATTGGTAACACTATCAATATTGGTAACATTCTATCAATATTGGTAACATTCTATTAATATTGGTAATATTCTATTAATATTGGTAACATTCTATTAATATTGGTAACATTCTAATAATATTACTTACACTTTATTAATATTGGTAACATTCTATTAATATTGGTAACATTCTATTAATATTGGTAACATTCTATTAATATTACTTACACTTTATCAATATTGGTAACATTCTATTAATATTGGTAACATTCTATTAATATTACTTAGACTTTATTAATATTGGTAACACTATCAATATTGGTAACATTCTATCAATATTGGTAACATTCTATTAATATTGGTAACATTCTATTAATATTGGTAACATTCTATTAATATTGGTAACATTCTCTTAATATTGGTAAAATTCTATTAATATTGGTAACATTCTATAAATATTGGTAACGCTATCAAAATTGGTAACATTTTATTAATATTGGTAACATTCTACTAATATTGGTAACATTCTACTAATATTGGTAACATTCTATTAATATTACTTACACTTTATTAATATTGGTAACACTATTAATATTGGTAACATTCTATCAATATTGGTAACATTCTATTAATATTGGTAACATTGTATTAATAATGGTTACATTTTATTAATATTGGTAACATTCTAATAATATTGGTTCAATTCTATTAACATTGGTAACATTCTACTAATATTGGTTACACTCTAGTAATGTTGGTAACATTCAATTAATATTGGTAACATTCTATTAATATTGGTTACACTTTAGTGATGTTGGTAACATTCTATTAATATTGGTAACATTCTATTAATATTGGTAACATTCTATTAATATTGGTAACATTCTGTTAATATTGGTAACATTCTATTAATTTTGGTAACATTCTATTAATTTTGGTAACATTATACTTATCATCCTCCAGAATATTCAATTCAAAACCCCTTTTTTTAACAATAAGATTCAGCAAAAACAAAGGGACACGTTCCTATGATATATTCTATCCATCTACACACAGTGGTATTCAAAGTTGTGGTCAATTGTAGTTGGGTCAGCAAAATGTCTAAATAAACAAAATGATAAACGCAACATGTAAAGTGTTGGTCCCATGTTTCATGAGCTGAAATAAAAGATCCTAGAAACTTTCCATGCACAAAAAAAAAAGCTTATTTCTCTCAAATGTTGTGCACGGATTTGTTTACATCCATGTTAGTGAGCATTTCTCCTTCGCCAAGTAAATCCATCCACCTGACAGGTGTGGCATATCAAGAAGCTGATTGAACAGCATGATCATTACACAGGTGCACCTTGTGCTGGGGACAATAAAAGGCCACTAAAATCTGCAGTTTTGTCACACAACACAGTGCTAAAGATGTCTAAAGTTTTGAGGGACCGTGCAATTGGCATGCTGACTGCAGGAATGTCTGAGAATGTTGCCAAAGAATTGAATGTTCATTTCTCTACCATAAGCCACCTCAAACATTTTTTTTGAGAAATTGGCAGTACATCCAACCAACCTCACGACAGCAGACCACGTGTATGGCATCGTGTGGGCAAGTGGTTTGCTGATGTCAACATTGTGAACAGAGTGCCCCATGGTGGCAGTGGGGTTATGGTATGGGTAGGCATAAGCTATGGACAACTAACACAATTGCATTTTATTGATGGCAATTAGAATGCACAGAGATACCATGAAGAGATCCTGAGAACCATTGTCTTGCCCTTCATCCACCGCCATCACCTCATGTTTCAGTATGATAATGCAAGGATCTGTACACAATTCCTGGAAGCTGAAAATGTCCAAGTTCTTCCATGGCCTGCATACTCACCACACATGTCACCCATTGAGCACATTTTGGAATGCTCTGGATCGACGTGTATGACACTGTGTGCCAGTTCCCGTCAATATCCAGCAACTTCGCACAGCCATTGAAGTGGAGTGGGACAACATTCCACAGGCCACAATCAACAGCCTGGTGAACTTTACGCAAAGGAGATGTGTCATGCTGTATGAGGCAAATGGTGGTCACACCAGATACTGACAGTTTTTTTTTAAGGTATCTGTGACCAACAGAAGCATATCTGTATTCCCAGTCAAGTGAAATCAGTAGATTAGATCCTAATTAGTTTATATCAATTGACTGATTTCCTGATTTGAACTGTAAAATTTTTGAAATTGTTGCATGTTGGGGGATGGGGGGGGGGGGGGGGGGGGGGGTTAGTGTACAGATTATTTTATGGGACAATATATGAAACAATTTGGTACATTTGAGAAGTGAGATGAACATTAAATACATTATTTGTTGATGTAAAAATTAATATTCACAGATTTTAAGGTTGTGTCATTAGATTTGCATAGGGGTGGTGTCCCCAGAAGTTCTCGGTAAAGAAATAGGGTCCCCAGACGTTCTCGGTAAAGAAATGGGGTCCACAGAAGTTCTCGGTAAAGAAATGGTGTCCCCAGAAGTTCTCGGTAAAGAAATGGTGTCCCCAGAAGTTCTTGATAAAGAAATGGGGTCCCCAGAAGTTCTCGGGAAAGAAATTGGGTCCCCGCTGAATAAATTTGAATAGCACTGATCTACAGGCATAGAAAGCCTTGTTT